>NW_024609857.1:35464292-35886068 GCF_016920785.2 Ixodes scapularis | reverse complement strand
TGTCCCGCTCGAGTGTGGGATGTGTCTGTTCTTATGCTCCGAGTGAGTAATCGGTTATGTATGCCGCACGTTTTGATAAATAGGAGTAAACTGCCGTTATAGTGCAGGCTGTGGCTAATGCGCTGGTAAAGCCGTCTAGGTTGTGCTAGGCCTAGAAAAAATATATTTCGATTAAAAAATATCGATCGCTCTTTGAGATTTATTATATCAATATATGTAGTACGGCTCAGTGGGGGCTGTAAGGTAAGCAAGCTATAATTATGGAATCTTTGTAAACATTCCTCAAAGAATGTTGCAGACGTTCTTTGGATGTTTTGGGAACGTTCTTAAAACCTTGTTAGGTTTTGTCGTGCTCAGAATGTTCTAAAAATATCACCTAGAAAACATTCCCCGAATGTAGCGATAAGTGCCTGCGCCACATTCTGACAACGTCGATAGAATGTTCTTACGTAAATTTGCAACATTCAGAGAATGTTGCAGAAGTTCTTTGGATGTTCCGATAACGTTCTTAGAACCTTGTTAGGATGTTTCAATGTTGATTGAATGACCTGGTAATGTTCTATGTCGTTCTCAGAACGTTCTAAGAATATCCCTTTGAAGACATTCCCCGAATGTAGCGATAAGTGCCTGCGCCACATTCTGACAACGTTGATAGAATGTTCTTACGTAAATCTTCAACATTCCAAGAATGTTGTTTATGTTATTTTGAACATTCCCGGAATGTTTTCAGAACGTTTTCGTGCTACGTGGGACATTTCGCGTCATGAGTCACGTAATTAACATGTAGATTACAGGAAAAATCAGAACTCATCTCTCCTAGATGCATGTAACAGTTTAGCTCCAGTGTTGTGTTAATAAGGTTATTCGTAGAAGCAAAACTAACTTTACGGGTCATGCGCATTAGTTTTACACTTGTTAATGTCTTGATTCAATGACCTGATCTCACAACATTTAAGAATTGAATCCAAATCATGCTTTAATTGCGTGAAATCGAAGTTATTACTGTAGCGTTCGATAGAACGTACAGTCGTCAGCAAATAATTTGATTGAGAAGGAAGAGACAATACTGGAAATGTCGTTACTATATATATGAAAATGAAAAGAAAAACAAAGGTCCTAAAACGGACTCTTCAAGGGGTGCGGGAAACGAAATTTTAGGGCACACTTTATTGCTTAGGCATATACCACGTCGCATTAGTACCTGAGAAATATCAGTATTTCGTTTGTAAATGCAAGAAGAGTAATTTTAAAACTAATAAAACCACTTCCCACGAAGCTTTGTTGGGGAATCGTGACGTGTTGCTCTTCCCGCAGTGGCGCCACCCTCAGCAGTACACCGTACTCATATTGTTTGGCCGTGACCACAATGGCACAATCGCGCTGAAACGAAAAATATAGCCATTCGCTCAAAATACGAACGTGCGATTGTCATTTACGGATATCACAGGTCGTATTTCACCCATTTCGGAAAGGTTTCCGTATATTTTGATTTTAGTTGCTGTACCCCTTTAAGGTACGCCGGAAGAAGCAGATGTGAGTGTGAAGTTAATTCCCTTACAAGTTAGAAACTCAGAACGACCACTTAAAAATGCTACAATGCAATTAGACAAATCGAGATCAGTGTTCGGTTTACTTGGTTCACGGAGATCACGTGGTACCTTCTCAAATGCCTTTGCAAAGTCAAGAAAAATGCACTCCATCTGGGATCCCTGATCAGAAGCAACACGAAAATCGTTAGTGATGCTCAGTAGTTGTGTTTCACGAAAAAGCATCTTCCTAAATTCATGTTGAAATGAACAAAAATTAAAGACGTCTACAAATCTCTGTAACGCGAAATTAGAGCGCAGCTCTTGAGGAGGAGGAGGGTATGCTTCTCCTCCTCCTCCGTACCCCCTCTTCTCCCCTGCTCCTCGTCCTCCCCCTCCTTCCCTCATCCCTCCTCCTCCATCCCCTCCTTCTCTCCGCTTCTCACCTCCTCCTCCTCCTGCGTACCCTCCCATCCTCCTCCTCCTCCATACCTTCCCCTCCTCCCCACAGTTTCCCCGCTAAATTTAGCTGGAAAATTGATCCCACGTGACCTCAACAGCAATTCGATTCCCTGCCAAATTTAGCGCGGAATTGAATTGCTGTTGAGGTCACGTGATTTCAATTTTCCCACTAAATATAGCAGAGAAACTGAATTTGTTCATAGGTGACGTGACCCCAAATAATGTGACGTCATTTTCCCCGCTAAATTTAGCGGGGAAACTGAATTGGTGTTGAGGTCAATTGACGTCAATTTTCTTGCTAAATCTAGCAGAAAACCTGAATTTCTTCATAGGTGGCGTGGCACCAAGTCCTGTGACGCTAAATTTAGCGGGGAAACTGAATTAGTGTTGAGGTCACGTGACGTCAATTTTCCCGGTAAATCTAGCGGGGAATTGATTTGCTGTTAGATGACGTGACGTCAATTTTTCTGCTAAATCTAGCGGAGAGACTGAATTTGTTCATAGGTGACGTGACACTAAGTCATGTGATGTCATTTTCCCAGCTAAATTTAGCGGGGTAACTGAATTGGTGTTGGGATCACGTGACGTCAATTTTTCCGCTAAATTTAGCGCGGTTACGCCCACGCTGACGCCGACGCCGACGCCGCGAAACCCGGAAACAAACGCCTAAAAGCTGCGCTCTGAAAAAAAAAAGTATGATTTTAGGAAGGCAATTAGTTGTGTGTAGAAGATCTGTTCGGAGACTTTACAAGGAATGCTATTGAATGAGATTGGGGGGGGGGGGGGGGGGGGGGGGGGGGCATGTAATTGTTAAGTAGGTGCCTATCCCCAGCTTTGTAAAGAGGAATTACTTTTCCGATTTTCCAGACGTTAGGTAGAACAGCGGCGTCGAGTGACTGTTGGAATAGACTCGCAAGTATGAGAGAAGATCAGTGAATTGTCGCTTTGAGGAATTTTGAATTGATTTCGTGGTGGTTTGAGACTATTTATAACTTTTAAAACACCGTTGGGGTAAACAACAACGTGGCTCATTAACGAAAAATATGTTAACAAGATAAGTCGTAGCGGAGTTAATGGATTAGAAAAATACGTAATAAGCACTTCGTTAAAAATTGAAGCACACAGAAAATAGTCAATCTGAGTTATCTTCTGTTTGAAGTGAAATAATGGATCGTGCACCTACCCACGGGTGGACATAACATTCTTTTGGTTATTTTGTATCATAGATGTCAGTGATTGATCAAAGAACTTAAGTTTAGTGCTACAAATTTCATTTTTATAACACTCGGCAGCAGTAGTATGTAGTTCTGCCAGTGAACCGGACAGGACAGTACCTTAGGCGGCTTTAAATAAGCGCTCATTTTTGTTAGAAAGTATCTGGAGTACTCTATTCAAACATGGCAAATTGGAAAATACAGACTGTCACAAAAGAAAATTTACAGTTTTTTTTTTCTTTTACAGCAAAAATTAACTAGGCATCGCTGAACGCTCATTCTCCGCCCAAATGTAGCGCCAGAAGTCACAACCAGAGGCCAAAGTTTCAGCCCGATCCGATATTTTATTCAAAAGTTATAAGTGATTTTCTGAAAAGTTCAATGGGAAAATGGCGGCCGACGGAGTTTTCGAATACATGGGGCTCTATGGCGTCAGAAACCGAAAACGGGCAAAAATGGGCTCCATTTTCCCATTGAACTTTTCAGAAAATCACTTATAACTTTTAAATAAGGTATCGGATCGGGCTGAAACTTTGGTATCTAGTTGTGACCTCTAGCACTACATCTGGGCGGAGGATGAGCGTTCAGCGATGCCTAGTTTATTTTTGCGGTAAAGAAATACCTGTAAATTTTTTTTTTTTTTGACACACTGTACAATGACAGTTTTTAATGGATTTTAGTAAGCGAAATTATCCTTTCTTTAAAAAGGACCCAGATTTGCCCGACGGAGTGTTCAAAAAGTTTTCAAAACATCCATCTAAAAACAACATAAATCCACATTAATAGCCGATTACGATGTTACCAGGTTTTAAATAGCACTAGAAAAACGATAAACGTTCAAAGAAAATATTTAAAATTTACTGTACCTCGTTGTTTTTGTAACTTCTGTATCGCGATTCAAACAAGCCTAGGGGTACAACCCGAAATCACGCTAAAATAACCAAAACCAAAAGTCTTAAAAAAAATTTACTTGTTGAGTTACATCATTCTTGAATTTGCTTGAATCCAATCGCAATTCCAATTTTACGACGACAAACTCCAGCTCCCACCTCAACCCTATGCTTGGCCGGAGGCACAAGTCACACGTCCTGAGCTCACACACAAACGAAGCAGCCTCGAAGTGCAACACTATTGCAAGGAGGGGGGGGGGGGGGGGGGGGGGGGGCGCTGCGATCGAAAGACAGGGCACACTAGACACAGCCATCGCAGCGTCGGGGGCTGTCAGTCGCTATCGTTAGAAATAGGCTATACATTGAATTAACTGCCTATATCCGCATTTTCCCCACATCTATTCGTTATACTCTTCTCGTGCATAAAAAAAAAAAAAAGTTTAAGTAGGTTGATGGGCCTGATCGAAGGGGAGTATCTAGAACTAAACGCGCACTGAGATGAAAGCCTGAGCGGTACGAATTTGGGTAGCTTGCGCGGCTCATTGGCCGTGTTGGGCCCCGGCGCGTGCACGTGCACGCGTCGTGCACGTGCGCGTTATGGTTCGTCGCAGCTTTTCCTCGCCTTCCGGTCAGCCCCGAATCGCTTATTCTTTTATATGTAAAAAAAAAAAAAGCTAAATACGAGAATGGAGTTTTTGTTTTTGTTTTGTTTTTGTTCGTTCTTTCAAGGGTGGGTTGGCCTTCGATCAGTCACGTTCTATGTATTTTATCTGGGAGAAAGGGAACATCATTGAGGGAAAGAGGGGAAGGGATGGCTCATAAGAAACTCAGATGGTTGATACAAATATGTCTCCGAGACGATTATATTATTATAGTGTGACCGAGGCTTTGAAAGGCACTTCCGTTTCGCGACAGTTCGCAACTGACCGTTGTGATGTTTCAGATTTTTCTTCATTTCGACGAATCATAGACGCCTAAAATACACGTCCAGTTTATGTGGTATATATTAATATCTTTATTAGTTGATTAATTTATTTGCTTCCATCAAAATAAGGTCCGGTCTTAGTTTATGATATTTAAAACAAACTTTTATGCATAATTTTTTCGACAGGTGCGTTAGAGTTCTCCTGTTTTTCGTTTTTCTACTAATCTCTTTATGCTAGCAATAACGAACCCCTTCTAGAGCGCCAAAAAAACGTATATTGGCTGTTTCGCTATTAGTTTAGATTCAGGATTGTGTCAAACGTAGCAGAAACAACAATCCTAAAAACAAAACACGTTGGAAGTTACGACGGTTTTTCATAATTTATATACTGAAAGAAATGCACTAAAAATATTAGTAACGCCCTCTTTGTTGCAGCATTGCCAAAAACACTTCGAAGTGTCAGAAAAAAAAAAATAACACTTTAAGGGGATTGAGTTATTAAGCTCAATAATTTATTGATATCCCTTCGCAACTTCATGAAACGTTTGTTCCGGGTACACCTCGGGGCTAGTTGTCCCAGCAATGGAAGTGTTCCCCGAGAAATTAAAATTAATATAGAATATAAATATATTGTAAAATGTCATTTTACTTTTCCCATAGGGAAGTAAAGATTTAATTTTTTAAAGAGGAATACATGATTGTACGGTCTATTGCTTACCGTGCAATCACTGAGTTCTGTCCTGGAAATCTAGATGCACATGGTCCTCGTATATATTCTATTTGATTAGTGACTGTTAAAATATAATATGCGAGTATTCAGCGTGAACAGAAATTTTAAGAATTATTTGTGCTGAATGACATTTCGATTCGGGATGTCGCGAACCACCATAGGTTCGAATTCGAAAGGTTTCGAGATTTTCGAACCTAATTGAGGTTCGAATCTGAAAGGTTTTGAGATTTTCGAACCGTACCGAGGTTCGAAATCGAAAAGTTCGCAATTTTTGAACACCGTGGAGTTTCGAGTTCGCAATGCTCGAAGTTCTCACGGTTTCTAAAAGTTCGGGTTCGAATATTTAGAATAATTTTCCTTGAGGTTCAAGAAGTTAAAAGATTTCAAACTTTCCTAAGTTGAAATTCGAGAGATTTGAAAATTTTAAATTTCTTGGGATCTGAAAATCAAAAAATTCGAAGATTTCGAATTTCTTTAAATCTGACGTTGGAAAAATTTGAGGATTTCGAATTTCTTTCTACATAAAGGCTGAAAATTAGAAAGTTTAAATTCTTTTTAGGGCAAAATTCGAAAAAAAAAAAAAAAACTTCGAAGATTTCAAATTTATTTCAAGCCCAAGTTCGCAAAGTTCGAAGTCCGGTTTTCATGTTCCTCTACAGTTTCAGTTTCTGATAACGTTTTCACGCTTCACTGGTCTTCACGAAATCAGGTTTAGAAAAGTTCGGGTGTGATGTTTAGACTGCGCGAAGTTGGTCAGGCAATTAAATGAGACGACGAGTGTCCGGGATGTGCTGCAATATCTGCCAGTGTAGAGTGATGTGGGACCACATATCAGTAATTGTGACCGCCAGCCCAGGGGGGGAGGGGGGGGGGTCTTTAACGCGCATCACGTAGTAGTGATCACACGAACGCACTGTTTTACGATACTCATCCAGTTCAAAACGGCCAGGGGCGGGCAAGTGGTTGAGGCTCAGAAAACCCTTGAAGCGATCTGGCAAACTGTCTCCCCAACCCCCTCCATGCTGGTAGTGATCCGATCGACCGCCGCCCGAATGACGCTGGCATATACTAAGTTTAGTTTGTAATTTCTCTGGAGCTTTACTTTTCGGGACGGAGGAAACGCCGAGCAAAAATTCCAGAAGCCAACACAACTCGAGGTCGAGGAGCGCTCTACCATACCATGCAGTGGCGTCGGAAGAGGAAGAAAAAAGAAAGTGTGTGTGTGTGTGTGTCTGGGGGGGGGGGGGGGGGGGGGGAGAGAGTTCCAGCCCCCCCCCCTCTTCCCCAGATATTTCGGACTGTTAAAGGGGTCATGAAACGATTTTCATACTTCTTCCTCCTTAGCTTTAATCCTCAACTCAAATGCGAATTTTGAAATCACGTGGTCGTGACATACCTTCGGCACCGGTGCGATGACTCCTAGCTTCCACCGTGCTTTTTATGCACACCATAGAACTTGTCATTCCCCAGTGACAATAAGTTCCGTCAGGGCACTCATTGGCCACGAACGCAAATCCAAATATTCGTCGACGGATTGATTGTTGACGAGCGCATACGTCCGAGTGACGCAGTTCTCGTGTCCAATGCGTGAGCTGGGCTCGGCTGACGTCAGTTTGGCGCCGGTGACGCGCTTTTGGAACCGCGGATGTATCATAGTGAAAAGGCGGAGAGCTTTCGAAGGCAAGAAGGTACAAAATAGTCCGCTATATTTTCAAATGTTCGTACCGAAAAGATGGCTTTTGACTTTCTAGCCGCTTTCTTTTGGCAAACTAAACGATATGCGATTAGTAAAGTCCCAATTTAAAATCGTTCATCCCAACCCAAAATTCGTTTCATGGACCCTTTAAGGAAAACAATACGGGGAAAGAGGGCGTGGTCGAGCTTATTTTAATCTGAAATTATTTATGCATATGTATAGCTACTATCGCTCTTCACTGCATAAAAGATCGCGTAGATGGTCATTGTCGGAAACTCGTTGTCAGAAGGCACTACTCGTCACATGCTTAGTGGTTCGGAAGTTCAAAGCTATGTTTTTTCGACCTAAATAACTGTGTCTTGGTAAAAAAGAAAAAAAAAATTAAACTAAATTATTGCAAGAATAAAAAGCTGGATTAAAAAAGAAAAAAAAAACGGTGAAGAACCCGCCGGAAGTGTTGTATTCTTGCATATTCAGAGGCTCAGAACTTCAAAACAAGTTTTACTCCTACCAAAATCTGTATAGACTAAAAGAAACACGTACCAAAAACGTAAAGCCAAAAAAATAAAATAAAAATGGCTTTTTTTTTTAATGACGTCCTGAACTTGAACAATATTTGAAACCTTCCCCCATGAGAGAATTTATTCCTCAACGTGAAAAACAATAGATACACTATTTTGTATTTTACAGAGGGCAATGATTTGTATTGTCTATAGTGTTAATTTAAATGCGATACCTCGAAATATCTAGACGAAAAAAAGTGTCAAGTTTAGGACATAATTGCCCGTAGATTCATGTTTGGACATTTCTTCGAAACTCATCCTGAATAACAATAATCATATCTTAAAGGAGCGAAGCAACGATTTTTGTATTTTGCGCAAATACCGCTTAGAACGAATCCCTGACGTTAATGACCTATGAAACAAGCGTTCGTTTTTCACCAGACGCAATCGAAGTCGCAGAAAAAAAATAAAGAAAAACGAGCAGAGTTCACCCCCTCAACTCGCAGCCAGAACAAGCGGCCACGTGATCTGGAGCCGATTATATGCCGCCAGTGTTCATCATAGCCATGCGCTGGGGTTGGCAAAGCACAGGACACGCGCTGCGTTCCAGACACTGTTAAGTTCGGTTGTTGTCGTCATTGCAGCGATTGGACACAGGCCACTACCCGAATGCTTCTCGAGCTGTAGATTATCACGAACCCAAATGGAGTGCCCACATAATGCTCGGGTCCAATCTATGAGCCGCATTCAAATATTGTCACTGGGCGGTACAGTTACCGCCCAGCTACGTCATCAGGTTTTGTGAAGGAGAGATTGAATGAAAACGCTCGGTTTTGTATTCGAAATTACAGCGCAACAAAGGAGTTTCTTGGTCAGTGGCGTTGCGTGCGGGTATCCTTGAGTCCCACTAGTGCCAGTAAGCTCGTGTAAAGTGAAAAAAACATTCCAATTGAATATCGTTGCACTGCCCCTTTAAGATGACACTTACCTAGGCTATACATGGATCATTCTTAACAAGTTTAACATCTCTACCATAAATAGCTTCGACTATAGCGCGCTTCAAATATGGCACAAACGACAATCGTCAAAAACGTGTCGCCCTTCGCTCCTTCGAGAATTTATTTCTTTAAAACTAAGTATGCCAGAACATTGAAATAAATGGCATTGTCTTTCGCAAGGAATGCAGCATCGCGTGTAAAAGTTCAAAAAAGAAAACGAATGTTTTAATGAATCCAAGTGAAACCGCCCGCCGGTCTTTCGAAGGTCGACGGACTTCGAACATTTGCCCTAAATGTTCGAAGTTCGTCGCACTTTCGGCTTTTCAAAATCGAAAGTTCAAAAATTTTTTCAAATTTTCTAGATAAATAAAGTTGAAAGTTCAAAAATTATGGCATTTCTTGGCGTAAGAAATTCGAAAGTTCAAAAAGCGTCGAACTTTTTGCATTTAGTCTATCAAGTTCGAAAGTTTGACAAGCATTGACTTTCGCAGCGCAATAAATTCGGAAGTTCGAAAGGGATCGAAGTTTTTTTCGTAATAAGTTCGGAGGTTCGAAAAACATTACATTTCTGAACGTGCAAAATTCGAAATTTCGAAAACCGTCGAACTACTTAGTTCAACAAATTCGAAAGTTAGAAAGGTCGAAAATTCCAAAACTTTCAAAGATTTCGAACCGCTTGATTCGATCATCGAAGCTTTGGTTCGAAAAAAGTTCGCGGTATCCTTAATTTCGATAAGCTCAGGGTAGTAACATAGGGGCGAGAGACAGTCTTGGACCGCCTGTCGATTGCCGTTGGACTGAGCTTGCTGCCTTTGTTGTTGCTGTTCCCTGAAGTGTTGATGCTTTTGGTGACGCTCTGTCATCGCGTGAGCTTCATTCGCATGCTTGCACGGACCAGTGAGGAGCACTAAAATATACAGATTACAAGAGAAAGCATCGCAAGTGCTGCGCACAAAATAGCATTTGTTAGGATGTTAAATGTTGCTAACTGTTGGTTAGAGGCGGGGTTCAGCTGTCTCAATATTCAAAGAAATAAGCCAAGCGATGTCGAAGTGCCCGATTACGCCATCACAGTAAATATCATGCACCCCCCCCCCCCCCCCCCCCTGCCTTCGCTAGTTCGCCTGGACGGATGAGTCGCGCTCGACATCCTCGTGCAGTTCTTCGTCGCGTACTGACAAGAGTTGACGATTCCAGCTCTTTCGCTTCCATTCGTAAAACTTGTCGTTTGCTTTGTCTTACGCGACGGTGACACCTTCAGGGTCCATATCACATGAGTGAATGACGATTCAGCGAACAGCAGCCATTTGAGTGAATCGACGTTTTAACAAAGGACGTATCCCTGGCTCCCATCTGGCCCCCGTACACGACGCTTCGCGGCGGCCGCAATTTGCTGAAGTGTCTTTCAGTGAAAAGTCGGGGACGGGACTTCGTTCACTAAAACGTCATTCGACCAACTGAGTGTCACATTCAGTGGGTGTGCACAAGGGCAGATCTATGGGTCAAGGATTTCTAGGTGCACAGGGGCGGATCTATAGGTCTACAAAATAGATCTGGGCAACGTTTCAACCGTAATGTCATATCTCAGCGAGAACGTGCATTAACAAAATGTTCCGTTGTTTCTCTGCCATTTATGCAGCTACCGGTCGAAATACTACGTGACATTTTGGCTCCCCGATCACTGGCCCGCTTGGAGAAGACATCCCAGATGATCCACTGACTGGCCGGCTCTTCCTGCGCTTTTTTTTATTATTTTCCCATGAACTTTACATGTGTTCAGTGTTGTGCACGTTCCACAATAAAAAGGAACGAAAGATCATTCCTCGTTCCTTCAGATATTTTTGGAACGCGTTCCCGTTACGAGTTCCATATAAGAAAAAAGGAACTCGTTCCCGTTACAGTTAAAAAATGGAACGTAGCGTATCATATACGTTACATTTATATTTTCCTAATTACCACATTTAATTAAAGAACAAAATTGTTTTATTCCTTTAAATGGGAACATACGAATTTCAATGCCGTGATGGAAGAAGAAAACAAGCGGAAGCCGGGTTTCATTTGTTGATATATTCACCTCTAAAAATCTCAGCTTTTAACCATATTCATGCTTTTGGTGGGCAATTCAGACGAGCTAAATGTACGGTTACTTTACATTGCACGAGCGTTTTACAACAGCCTTACACGTTTCAATATAAAGAAGTACCTTGTTCGAACTTAGCAAGAGTTGCTTCTCGATGTTGCTGTCTGCAAGACGTGAAAGTCAAGAAGAGGGCTTTTGGAAGGTCAGTCTTGGAAACTACAAGTCCTTCTTCGTGAAGGTTGGATTCGTTCAGTTTGCACTTCGGGGGCAAAGGGAGATGGAATAAAGGTTAATTGTGGTGTATCTTTTAAGTGACCAATGTTCGAAATATGTTCGATGTCTGGTAACCTGCACTTTTGTTGTAACCGACTACAGCCACCACTAAACTTCCACAAAGATACCTGTACCTTTGTGGAAGTTCAGTGATGGCTGTAGTCGGCCTTAGGTTTTTGGGTGTATGAGAATTCGAGGAAGCAAAGAAAGTTGCTAAGTTTGAAACGACCCTCTTTGTGTGTCTTCCTTCAACTAAAAGGTTTGCTTTTTGTACCGCAGTATCGGGCACTGAAAAAAGAATCATGTTCACTAGCTCTCCTGCACCCGACAGTTACCAAGCGAGGACCACACAAAATAGATCCTAAGACAAGTAACCAAAAAGTTAACGAGATCCTCCTCTTCATAAAGATATGTTTTTTATACTTTTAAAATTTTCCTTCTAGACGAATTACCCCACTGGGCGAAAAAAAAGGAACGCCGTTCCTTTTTCCGTTTCAGTAAAAATGTAACGAGTTCCGGTCCCAGTTCCACCGATGCAAGATGGAACGGCGGCGTTCCTTCGTCCTTCCTAAAAGGAACGCGTTCCAGGAACGCCGTTCCGTACAACACTGCATGTGTTTCACACCTTGGTGTATTATTTTCTTGAGTCTCACGGTTATATACCTTATGATTAACCTTTACATCCCACGTGTTACCAAGGGCTAGCCTCAGCCACTATAGAGCATTTCTAGTGAATTGTTGGCTTTTCAAGTTAGTTGTTAATCAATTATACTTGCACAAAATATAAAGGCTCTGTATAAATGGAGTGCGAACATGGCGAAGTAGGAGACAGCTGCTGTCTTCCGTCTCGGATGCTGTGCGCACATATCGAACGCTGTGCGTACGAGTCCATTAGAAACGTGTTAGGTCGATCAAAAAGAAACTAAATAATTGAGGTCACACCAAATTGTCGATTAAATGTAAGAGTCAAAGGACAGACAGGGGCAGAAATCTACAGTCAAAGATTAGTGGCTACGAAACGCAAGAAAAAACATCCCTTTGTGCACTTTAATCCATCTCAATAAAATTCTGCTCACTTTGGGTTTGGTAATCACGATCTATAAGCAGCGAAAGTCTATCTGAATAATTGCATACCTCGATCACGCCTCATCAGCAGCGCCCGAAACATCGCGACCGCCAAGGTGACCGCACAAAGACTACGGACCCGGGAGCTCGATCATGTCACCCGCGTGCCCGCATCAGTGCGGATTGTGTATTAGCTTGGATAACACGCCGCAGCAAATCGGGCCTAACTCGCAACTGGCTTATAAACGTATTATTTTCAGATTTCCCTAACGGTTCGTCTTCTTTTACGTAAGAAATTCAGAAAAACTTGCGTAAACTGTTGTTGTTGTTTGTTTATTATGGGGTGTCGGGAAAGGGGGAAACCAGGAGATGTGGGCCTCAATTAATGGGCGAGTCGCTACCTGGTTGTTGGGGAAAAGGAATAGAAAGAGGGAAGATGAAAATTATATACAAAAAAGAGCAGTTAAAAGGTCAATTTTTTACAACTAATCTAGTTATAAATTTCCGCCCAGTTAGTTATCACCATAGTTCAGAGCCTTTGGTTAGGGAGCGGAGTGGACCAAATCACAGTCTATCCGCCAGCCCAGTGTCACGAAGAAAGCGCAGAAGGGCGCGGAAGGCTTTCTCCGCTGTTCCTCTGGTTCCTCTAGGGTTCAAAAGTTCTGTGATAGTTCCATATGACAGGCCAGATAGTGAGTAGTGTTGGAAAAGAGTTGTTCTGGCCTCGTGATGTGTGGAACAAACCAGAAGGGCATGTTCTGTGTCCTCTGGGTCGCCGCAGGTGGGGCAGTTAGGATCCGCTTTACGACGCATCATGTGGAGCCGCATGGCATTGTATGGGCAACCAGCCCGAAGCCTGTGGAGAAGGCTTGTCTCAGCCTTAGGGAGCTTGCGGGGAACCACGGGGGATGGCCTCCCCGTTGCGACCCCAGGATGTGGATGCCGTTCTGTGAGGATCTCACGGATGAATCGATGAGCCTCGTTGAAGCGGTCCAGTAAAAAGGTTGGGACTGGATCGTCATGCGCCTTTGCAGCCAGCTGGTCAGCCAGGAATCCCGACGTGAGACGGGATCCATTGCAAAGCAAGGCACCATCCCATGTCTTCAACTGCCGCTGCCTCAGACGCGACTCTCGCCAGCAGTGGGGTTGCATTATGAAGCCTCTGTAGCTGCTGAAGAGCACCTCTTGAGTCTGTGAGTACGACAGCTTTTGTTGGTGACGAGGTGTTCTTAATAGACTCAAGAGCAGCCCAGATGGCAACGAGTTCTGCCGTGGTTGACGACGATACAAAATTTAGCCTGCCCGATATATCATAGCCCATTTCTGGAATGGTAATCCCAACCGTGGCAGTCCGTTTGGTGACGTTAATTGAGGCGTCTGTATAAACATGAATCCAACCTTCATACACTTTGTCTATGCGCTCAAGAGCGATTGAGCGAGAGACAAACCCTGGGACATTCGCCTTGCGCTGTGGGATTGGGAGCGTCGCATGTATCTCCAGGGGAGGACGCGTGGAATGTGGTGGTTGAGGAAGGATAAATTCGCTAGGAGCTCCAACCTCAAAATCGAATCGTCTTGCTTGGCGCCCGAGGTGAGAGTTTGGCCGGGCAAAGAGATGTTTACGGATTGTGTCCGCAGGGGGGAGACTGCTCATACGAGCGATGTTGCGCAGCGCTGTCTCTTCAAGTCTCAAAGACAGCGGCCATTCTTCCGCTGCAACAATTGTGGCCACGTTCTCTGCTGAAGGAGGCAGTCCCAAGCAGCTTCGTAGTGCGGACCGGTGAAAAGTATCGATGTCTCGCATTTGTGCCCTTGCAACAGCCAGTAGCGGCAGTGAATAGAGAAGCCTGGACATGATGAGCCCCTTGTACATTTGAAATAGTGCACGTTGTGATGCACCCCAGGAGGAGCCTCCAAGCTGTCTAACGACACGTAGCAGTTGACGGCAACGTTGAAGTCTCTTGCGTACTTCAGGTCTCCATGTCACCCGATCGTCGATAATAACGCCGAGATACGTGTGGATTTTCACCCTTTTAACTGGCGTTCCAGCAAGTTTTAGACGTAGGGCATTCTGTGGTGCTCGGCCTGTGGGTCGGTAGAGGAGTGAGGCAGTCTTTTCCGCAGATAGAGTAAGGCCTAGTTGCGCTATGGCCAGTGCAGTAGAGTCCAGTGCCACCTGGAGTCGATTACGGATCCCTATAGCGTTCCTTGAGGGCCCGACACACCACAACGCCACATCATCCGCGTAGATTGCCATGCCAATCCGAAGAGCTCGATTCTTTGCTGGAAGACATCGAGGGAGGACGCTCATGGCAAGATTGAAAAGCAGAGGGCTCAATACACTTCCTTGGGGTACCCCTTGAGCAATATGTCTAGATGTACTAGTGGCATCTGGCAATTTCACGCTCATGGACCGTCCAGAAAGAAAGGCCTCAATAAAAGATAAGAGTCTGCCACAAACCCCAAAATGCTTTAGTCGGTGAATGATGGTTGGATGTGGCAATGTATCAAATGCACGACTGATGTCGAGGAACACGCAGTGTACCATTTGCCCCGTAGCCTTGGCTTCTTCTAGGGTTGAGGCAAGGTCTCCTATTGCATCCGCAGTGCACCTCTTGGCTCTAAAGCCAGCAAGTTCATGCGAGAAGGCACCCACTCTATCCAAAAGCCAGGTTAGACGTTGAAGAACCATTCGCTCAAGAACTTTTCCCAAGCAACTTGTCAAGGAAATCGGCCTGAAGGATGAGGATTTTTCTATCGGCTTCCCTTGTTTGAGTATGGGAATTACTATCGATTGTTTCCATGCATCTGGAAATGCTCCTGTCCATATATGTCGTTGAGTTTTTCAAGTATGCCTGGGTGGTGTATAGGGTCCACGTTCCTGAGCGACTGGTAGGTTATGCCATCGGGACCCGGAGCGCTTTTCTTTCGACAGTGATGCAGTGCTTGAGTGAGCTCCTTTAGGGTGAAGTCTGAGTAAGTTGCCAACGATGTCTCTTTGTCTTGAGGTTGACTAACCTGGCTTTGCGGTGGATTTGTCAATCTTTCTTGGTATTGATGTGGTGGAATAGAGGAGCGGGAAAATTGATCCGCTAATAGCTCTGCCACTTCCGTCATGGACATACCAGATTTGATTGAAAACCCTGCAATAGGGTGTCGTGGAACCTTCGCGCCGGAGAGGGCTCGAGCGATCTTCCAAGCGCGCTTGCCTCCACCTGGACCACCAAGAGATGCGCAGTCCTGGCTCCATTGCCACCGCTGAAGTGCCTTGGTGTGTCGCCTGAATTTAGCGTCAATTCGGTTGTAGCGAGTCCAGTCCCATGAGGCGTTGGTGTGAAGCGCCCTTCGTTGTGCCTGCCGTCGGGCTGCTCGTAGGTTGAGCCGCTCAAGGTAAGGAGAGGGGCTTGTAACTGGAACTGTGACGGATCGCGTCGAAAGCCGCAGGCACTCCGCAATGCATGTAGTAAGGTCATCATAGTTGCTGCCTACAATGGCAGAAGAGAGGTACTGGCGGAATAGGTCCCAGTTAGTAACTTTGCAGACCTTGAGGTTCCTTGGAGGTGCTTTGGGGTGTGTTAACCCGATGGGAACATGATCACTTCCTCCAGTGTCCGGTTGGGCTGTCCACAAGGCGACAACTTGTGACGATACCCACGTTATGTCTATTGTGCTGGCGTTAGTTCCACGTCTACAAAATGTTTTCGACCCGTCATTAAGAGCTCGCAGTTGTAGGGCTGCCGCAGTATCTTCGAGCTGTCGTCCCCTGGCGTCCGTTCGGTTACCGCCCCAGGATTCATTGTGTGCGTTGAAATCTCCACATATAATAAGCTGTCCTCGGCTACGTTTGTGAATTTCTTCTAGCACCTTTGCGTCCCATACGCCATGCGGGGAAATATATGCAGATATAACCGTTGTGACGTGCCGGCCAATTTCGATTATCACCCCGGCGTATTCTGCAATTTCTGAAGACAAGTCCGAAAGATCAAGGGGGGCATGGTATACATCGTCACGGACCAATATTGCAACTCGCGATCTTCCATCGGTACTTAGAGTTGCACTGTGATGAAAGACATAGGGAGACAGACGGACCTCTCCTGGGATCACGTGTGTTTCTTGTAGAGCCAGTACATCTCTTCGTTCAGTTGCAAGAGTTTGGCGGAGAACGGGCAAACGTGTGCGTAAACCATTTACATTCCACTGAAGGATAGAAGGAAACAATGGGCTCCGTCTTTCTCTATGGGGAGTTTTCTGCTGTATTCTTTGTGCACTGTTTCCGGGGTTACTTGATTGTTGGCAGCGTTGATAATTCGAGGGTCCTGCTAACATACCCCAAGAAGAGGAATCATAATTTGCAGAATCGTCGTGACTGTGCGGGCCCATGATGCCTCGATGTTTCTTAATATAGTAAAGGCTATGTTCGCAGCTGCTCTGATTAGGGACGTCCATCCAGGGGCTTCGCCAGAAGATGCGCTTTTGTCCTCAGCGTCTCCCTCTTGTGTGGAAGAGCGCTGTCGTGTTTGTGGCGGTTGCTTGGGTGTTTGCTTCGGAGGTTCCGATGTAGCCGCTGCGTGCGCACCGTTTCCAGCACTTCCGTGGGCTCCTTCTGTATTAGAAGGCAAAGAATGGGTGCCTCCAGTTACAGACGCGTAGGTAACAGCTCTTGACCTCGAAAGGTGTTTTGCCTGTTTACTTAGCATCTCTGGCTGGGCATCCTCTTCGCCAGACCGAGATGCCTTCTGGCCCTCCAAGGCTGACCTGGCCACACGAAATCCAATCGAATTTGTCTTGGAGTAAGTGAGTATCTTCCGCTCTTTGATCCACTTCGGGCAGACATGTGATGTAGCCTCGTGATCTCCCTTGCAGTTGACACATCTCGGTGTCGGTGACTGACACATGGCATCGGTTGCTTCGTGGTGTTCTCCACATCGTTTGCAAGCCATAGCGCGCGTGCAGGAGACCTTCTTGTGACCAAATCCGCCGCAGTTGTGGCATTGGAGCGGTTTCTCCTTATAAGGCAACACAGGGTGACGAACATACCCCAGCAGAACATAGTTTGGCAGCTGACTGCCTTGAAATGTGAGTTTCACGACGTGTGACTTTCCAAGACGTCTGATGTCGGCGATCTTGCTCTCTGAGCGGAGATTATGTTCCAGCTGTTCTTCTGTAGCGTCCATGTCAACGTCCCGAATGACGCCAACTGTCGTGGGCCCAGACAAAGCTAGGCAAGTTCGAACCGGTATACCACATAAGTCCGTGGTTTTCAGAAGCGCCTGTGCAGCTTGTTCGTTCGGAACTTCTACGGCGATCAGGTTGAGACGGTCGTTGTACCGGACCTGACAGGCAGATTCCTGACATATGCCTTTCAGTGCTTCCGTAAGCTTCAGGCTACTGGGAGATGTTAATCTTGTTTCTTGATTAACTGGCACGAAGATTATGGTAAAATCATCGGTTTGTCGCTTTGATGGACGTACCGTTTCCGTGCTTGACCACGAACACGTCCTTTTTGTCCTTTTTCTGGTGACGAGATTCCATTCCCCAGTGGAGCCTTCGCTGTCCATGTCAACCATCTCCGCAACGGAGGGCGTCGATGAAGACTGCGAATATGCAGGATCTTTGCAGTCCAGGGCTGGCTCCTGTTCTGAACTGCCCGCTGAACGTTGTCCAGCTGGTATGGTGCTGCTTATCTCTGATGTGGACATACCTTGAGCTCGGCGGCGTGCCGCGGCCTGCGGATGCCCTAAATACTGATATCCACCCAGGATATCTGGTCCAAAGGACCAGTAAAAAGCGCTTCCAACCCAAATTTCTGAAGAGGTAGAGATTTAGCGTCTCTAGCTTGGCTAACTTCGTCGTCCTCTCTCTTGCGTAAACTCATCAGCCCGCCTGAACCGCCCGACTAGTCAAAAACTCTGGCGAGAGATGGCGCTAGCATGCAACGAGCGGTAGAGTGCCTTCATACAAACGCGCGCTTTTGCTTGAGTGGTGACATCTCAGCCATTTTTCCGTCCAATCGTTTTTTTATGCATATTGAAGCGCGCGGAATCTGGTGTCACTCAGCTCGAGCGCGTAGCTTTGGCTAATGCAAAGACGCCATTTTACCGCCTAAGACACGGACCGAGTGCGCCAGAGCGTCACGCGCTGGCACATTCAGGGCAACAATGAATGTCTTCACCCTGAGACAGACAGACATGTAGGCACCCTAACGAGCGGCAGAGCCGTATATTGACGAGCGGTAGAGCGGTGGTTCCTGTTAATGCTGGAAGTTCATAAAACGGAGATCACAAACAATCACTCTCTTTCTGCAGAACGCCGAGCTCTGATTGGCTCTGATTAAAGGGATGGTGCACTGAAATTCAGATTTCAGAAAACAATGCGGGAGCTGTAGGCGGGACGCTACAATCCCTACAACGCTACTCGCAACTCGATATCTCGAATGAACGGCCGTATCTTTGGAAAAAGAGGTCGAGATTGAGCGAGGTCGATGAGCCGCGTGACGTCAAGATATCTCGTTTCCTCCTCTCTTCGCTTCACCCCCTCAAGGCGGTGAGGCGGAGAAGACGCGAGGCCGTTCCCTCTCCTTCTCGGAGAAACAAGACGTAAACATATCTGTCAAATGCGCCTCCTTTTTCTTGAAAAATACGGTCATCCGTTCGAGAGTGATGTTTTCTGTTTATAGCATCCCGTTGCACGCTTTTGCCGCCGTGTTTTGTGGAATCCAGATTTCAGTTCAGCATAGGACAGTGGGTAGACCTCAAGGCAGCTTGCTTTGAGGCAACATTTTTTTGAGGCTACCCACTATCGGTGTTCTGACGTCACCACAACCCTTGCAAAAGAAGCAAACGAACTCAAGCTCCGCATTATTATAAAAAAAAAAGCAAACATATTAGTCGTTGCTTGTTTTTAGACAACAGGAGTATATCCCAGAGTATGGCCAGTATGGCTACATTGTTAGCCACTATAGATGAGAAATTTAGCCACTGCACGGGTTCCTTTCAAGTTCTGACGAAGTTCGAAATCAAAAATAACGTAATAGGCCTTATGCGAAATTGCTTTGTGGTCTGACAACACTGAGAGTGTCGCCATTTTAGTGTTGGCAAGCGCTGTCGGTACCGAAGCACGGTGGAGGCATCGGAGACAGCCGCACGGGCGATGTGCGATGGCTCAGCAACTGTTTCCCGCCTTCTGACCATGTTACGTGGACGAACAGTTTAAACAACCTGCCGCAACTGCCTGACAAAACTCTCGGAGGCCCCTGCACGCTGGCGACAACCCCGTCGAAGCAGCAGACCAAGCCCTACGCCTTCGCTGTGGAAGCTTGTTGTCGCCAGCATGTGCACCAGGCCTCCGAAAAGACTCGGCCGTCATGGGTTTCATCTTTGAGATCATTTTTAATTCTTTTTTCGATGTGAATACGCTTGAAGTCGTACTGTTTAGCGGTATGCTGCTCCACGCAAGCGCATGACTAAAAAATTTTTTTTTTTTTAGTTCTTACTGGCGGAGGTTTTTTTTTTTTTTTTGGTGGAACACTGTGTTCTTGTAAAAGAAAGCCCAGGGCAATATTTTTCAAGCGTTGCAAAGGGCTAAAATTGGTTTCAAATAGCATTGACCTCAAGCACAGTTGACGGATGTTGCGCTATTAATGAAGATTTGTTTAACCCTGGCAGAATAACTGTAGTGACTTTCTCAAAACTACCCCCGAGCTTCTTTGCACAAAACAAAATTTCTACCTCGGCTGCGACAAAAAGAAAAAGAAAAGGAGGTCGTAAAATGGAGTTGGCGCCGCCCGTGTTGCTTCATTCGACGTCCGCAACGTAAATTTTTGCCGCCGCCGACATCGAAGTTTGAGCCACTTCAATCAACCTAACCCACACCGTGACCTAACCATACCACTGTTAACCATACGCATCTCCAATTATGGTTGGTGGCGTAGATTATAAAAACTGCAATCTTTTTGCCTCGCATAACAGCCTTGGTCTCGTCCGCATGCATTGAGCTGCTTCGCATCAAGAAAAAGGCCAGGCCGACACTACAACGCACATAAAATAAAAAAGGAGGTCATAAGCAAATTTGATACAATTTATAAGAAAAGTATAGGGCTCAGTTCAAAAGTTGTAAATGGCTTCACGCCGCGTGATAACGTCCGCGTGTTTCTTCGCGTTGTCACCGATTGTTTTTGTCAGAAGCCGCGTCTGAAGTGACAAATAAAAATAAGCAAAAAAGGTGAAACCTGTTCACGTTTGCGTTCACGTCATGCATGAATCGAAGGTTTATCGCTGCATCCGCAGCGGAACGCAGCAATCATTGGCATCGCATCTCTCGCACGAAGCGCGGTCGCTTGTTTACATGGGGTCTTTGCCGGTCGGGTCTCTGGTTTCGTTTTCTCGCCACTAACAAGATGGCGGACGTAGTTCTCGGCGCGCTACTAGATGGCGCTCTAAATTTCGCATATGGCCTATTAAACATGAGAAAGATACATAGAAAGGCGGGGACGGACAACAAACAACGTGGAAGTCTTCGTTGTCCGTCCCCCCCTTTCTATGTATCTTCCTCATGTTTAATTACTGTTACCAACACGCTCGTTTTGTACTTAGACCTGTGCGCCGCCGCGCCGCGCCGCCGCCGCCGCCTGTTTTGCTCCCGCCGCCCTGCGCCGCCGCCGGAATCCCCAGAGCCAGCACGCCGCCGCCGCCGCCGCCGCCGCACAATAAATCCGGCGCGCCGCCGGCGCCACCATGTTTTTTTTTTTTTTTTTTTTTTTTTTTTTTTTTTTTTTTTTTTTTTGGGGGGGGGGTATTGGTGGTTTTTTTTTTCCTGCTTTTGTATGAGTTTTCTTTACTATATTATGCATAAAAATGAATAGATTTTTTTTGCCTTTCATTTTTACTCCTGTAAATATATCAATAAATGTAGAAGTTCCATAAAAAACGGAGACACGGAACGATAAAAAAAAACGGACAAAACAACAAGCCTCAAACACCGTTCGTTGTTTATTTGAACAACGAACGTTGTTACACATACCTCAAAACCCTCACCACCAAAAAAGAAACACCTACTCTTCACTAGGTCACCGAGAGCCGGACACCCAGACAGAACCCATATGATTCATGATTCAGACATATCTAAATGATTCACACCAACCAGTCACCCTGATAACCTCGCTTGAGGGCTGACCAGCCACATGCGATAACAGGAAACTCCGGCTCCAGCACAGCCCTTACAATTTTTAGAAAACAGACACAAAAAACGCCTCATGTCACTGTCCAGTGCCACGGACGGTGTGCTTACTCAATTACCAGAGGTCAAAATACGCATGGTCTCCCTCAGAACTCTCCTACCATTGCCGATTGTTAAGCGAGTTGGTATTGTGCGTGAGAAAACATGATTGCGCTTTAAGGCTTAGACAGAGGAAGAACACCACAGAGCGTTTACTGTCAACTGATTTAATCCAAGATAATGGTTTGCACCTGCAGTCATGCGTGGTTTCAATCGACTTTGCAGAAAAAGAGATAGTGTATTTGCGGTCCGCGGCAGGGCCACGGATTGGTTGAGATGTGGTGCGGTGACGCAGTGTGTATCTACACACTGCGTCACCGCACCACATCTCAACCAATCCGTGGCCCTGCCGCGGACCGCAAATACACTATCTCTTTTTCTGCAAAGTCGATTGAAACCACGCATGACTGCAGGTGCAAACCATTATTTGTTTCTTCCACTGTTCTCGCTAGGTACAAAGATAAGACTGTTAGAGAGATAACTGAGGCGGACGCCATCAATAGTTCCGGCACGTGTTGTGCATGTGTTTTTTTCTGACACCCCTGAGGACCACCCGAAAAGGAGGTCAACCTTTCTAATTTGTGCTGAGCTTTGAAAACTAAATTTACACCGAACCTCTTTGCCACTGATATAAAGTTATGAGAGATTCCAATTAAGGTAGTAAGGCACACACACAACATTCTTTACAACCGGTTTTTTCCACAGGAGCCGGATTGAACGTACGTTCCTTACACCTTCAGCACAACTGTAACAATCCCATCCTGGTGTAATTGTTAAAATGGTTGTGAACGAAAATTGAGCTTGGTAGAAGGTATTGTCGGTTTTTATCTAGAAATGCCTGACAGAAGTGGAGCAACAGTCCATTGTCACTCAAAAACTCTGAGTAATTGATTGAAATATTGAATCCACATCATGGGAGAAGGTGCGATGTGACAACTGTAGACATCAAGGACTTATGTTACTTTATGGATAAGTCGGAGCTGTTAATAAGGGTCAGGAGGTGGTATGATGATAATCTAGTGAAGTTGCAGTCTGCCACTGGGATTGATGTAGATAGTTTTATCAGCATTCTGGAGTTTCATTTCGAGTCCACTGCCGTAGACTTTGATGGTTCTCTTTTTATTCAAAAACAGGGTGTGCGTATCGGGTCGTGGATTGCTCCAGTGTTGTCCGAGATTTTTCTTTTTTTTTTTTAAACGAGACTTATGTACACGTTGACACGGTTGTGCGGTCCTTGTTGATTGGACTGCAGAACCCTGCCATCGCAGCAGTCGAATTAGTACTTATAGACTACTGTTGCACACGGAAAAGGGCCTGTGCTGGAGGTACGGCAAGGAATCAGCCAAGCCTCTGCTGGCAGCTTCTATGTTGGCAGCTGACAGCTGTCACTTGAAAATAGTTAAGAGTGGTGTAAGTGCGTCTGCGATGGATAACGCCTGTAGAGAATCCCGTATATTTTGGGTTGGTGAGGAGTTGCAAAAGATGCGTCGTCTGGAAGCGGGCCATCACCACGATGTAATTGTTAGAGTTGTGCTCAAGGTGCTGAAGGTTTAATCCGGCTCTTGTGGAAAAACCGGTTGTGAAGAATGGTGTGTGTGTGCCTTAATGCCATGGAATCTCTCATAACTTTATATCAGTGGCAAATAGGTTCGGTGTAAATTTAGTTTTCAAAGCTCAGCACAAATTAGAAAGGTCAACCCCCTTTCTGGTGATATTCAGGGGCGCCAGAAAAAAACATAAGAAACCAAATGTAACTTTTCAGGCAGGAGTGGTGTACGGGACCCTCTCATTTCGTCGAAACTCGTTTCGTGGAATTAGGTATCGCAGACAACTTTTCATGGGCACACGTTTCACGGACACACGTTTTGTCGACACGATCGTTTCATCGACACTCGTTAAGCGAATTGAACGCTGTAGGGAGTCTAGGGACATCTCGTCCCGCGTGTATCAGTAGTAAGGGTTCTGATGGAGTTGCCTGTTATCGCGTGTGGCTGGTCAGTCATCAAGCGGGGTCGTCTGGGTGGCAGGTTGGTGTGACCATGAATCATTTGGATCTGTCTGAGTGTCCGTCTTTCAGTGACGTTTACACTCTAAAAAAAGGGTGTACTCTTACACCTTTTGTCTTCTATAAGACACCCCAACACTTCAGACGTCGATCTGACGGTACTAACTTTCACGAGAGGCTTAATAGCCGTGTGGTACAACTTATTAACATAGCTAATGTACGTGTTACTGACTACAAAAAAAATAATCGAGGTTTTCTTGGCCCTACTGCAAAACCTCAGTGCTTTCTTTCTGTGGTCTTTGATACGTACTTTAGCTATTTAATCAGTTATATCGCTCCGTTATCAAGCCCCTTGTTAAATGTATGGCCGTCTGTGCGCTGTGCGTCAAACTAAAGTTTTGAGGTGCGTTATATGGGACAAAAGGGTGTATAGTGATACCCTTTTTTTAAAAAGTTCTTTTTTGGTGGTGAGCGTCTTGACGTATATATAAGAGCGTTCCTTGTTCAAATAAGCTATATCCGTTTTTTCAAGAAAAAAAGAAAGTTTCGAGCATTTATTTATTTATTTATTAAAGTACCCTCAGGGCCCGAAGGCATTACAAAGGGGGAGAGCACATACACGAAACAAAGATGTTCGTATACGCGACGCAAAGTCTTACGAGATTTGGTTGTCGAAGAAAGAAGCGATGATTTTGGCGCTGGAACGTGTACGTCTTGATAACACATATAGTGGAATCCAGCTACATATATCTTAATTCTCCACATAAAGGTGGAAATTAGTAATGGTTCGCAAGGAGTCGGACTCTTTTTACTAGAGTTCTTGACGTGAAAACGGGTATAAAAGCTGTGTTTGAGACTTGTTGTCTAGTGCGTTATTTTTATCGTTTCGTGTCTCCCGTTATATGGAAGTTCTTCACCAGCTCGCCTGTGTTTTTAAAGTGCTATTACGGACTGAACGGTTTTGTAGACCGTAAAACGATTTAATGAAATCTTTGTGAAATAATTTGATACAAGAGGGCTATATTCACATCCGTTTTCAGGCTTTTTTCAAACGTATTTTATTTTGATCCACACGCCTGGCTTGTTTGTGTCACGTCGTGTTTCTAGGGGTCCTTCTTTCTCGTTTCCACGCCGGGATCCAGCATCGGGGGTCGAAGTCGAGCTCCCATCCGGTCGAGTAGGGGAGGCTCTCCTTACGGGTCTTTTCCGCCAGCGTGTTTGCTTACACTCCCGAGCTCAAAATCCTTGCGCCCTCGCACATTTTGTTAATGTTGTCATGATCCTCTGTTATGCGTCTAGCCATCGTGGAGGGCGGCGTCGGCGTGATGCGCTTGTAATCGGAGGATCTGCTGCGGTGCAAGGCGAGTTGGTTGAAATCGACGTCAATCGCTGCAAGTTGTTCGTGAAAAAAAAAAAAAGAAGAGCTATCGTGCGGCAGCTTGGCAGCAATCCGGTGTGCCTTGCGGGGTAAACCTGGAAATGGTGTAGGAAGGCCGTTCGTGTACCATACCCTGTCCCTGACGCTGTATGGAGCTGGTCGATATTTTGCATCGTAGGAACGCTTCATGCCGTGAAGGTAAGCGTGGTTCGCGTTTGCAGCGTCGCAGTTCGCGCGGACGTCACCGACCTCGTCGGGAAACGGGGAAAATTCCATTGGTCGACGTGGTACAAAGTTGAACAGGAGTTCGAACGGTTATCTCTGGAGTCTGGCATACGGCTGCTGGTTCACTCGAAAGCTGGTTGCCTGGAGATAATCGCTCCAATGGTCGATGTCGCCTATGACTTTCTTTCGCGCAGACATGGAAGGATTTTTCCGTTGGCGCGTTCGACAAAGCCGTTAGCTTCGGGAGCCTAAGGTACTGTTAGGGATGCTCTGAATGTGCCTGTCGGCGAAGTACCGCGAAGCCGAACGAGAGGAATTAGGACCCTGTCGTTGTCGGTGATGACGGCTTGCGGCGTACCGAATGAGTACGAGTTCTATAAATCGAAGGACGTGCTCGGTCGACTTGTTAGGGACGGGGCGTGCGACAAGCGAGTGGTGAGGCGGAACGCGGTGATAAAATACCTGTTGCCGTCGGTCCTCGTCTTGCGGAGGATCTTGCGCCGCGGCTGCCAGCCGGCGACATATTCTCTTACAAACGAGAATAAACAAGACGCCGAAGTACCTGATTCTTCTAACGGACGCACTCTTCACAGCGAAGGCAATGTCCATACCTCTCCAGAAAAAAATAAAATAAAAAAGTGTGTTTCTTTTAATGGTATTTGCATCTTGCTTTCCAAATTCAAACGACTCTTTTCTCTCTCCCCCTCACTCTCTAATTTACACCCCCTCCCCCATCCCCCCACCCCTCCCCTCCCTCTTCCGCGCCACGCCGCCGCCGATCCGTTGATCCCCGCGCCGTCAACACGCCGCCGCCGGAGGTACAAACACCGGCGCGCCGCCGCCGGCGATTTCTGACCGGCGCACAGGTCTATTTGTACTTAAAAAATAACGTACCGAAGCCCCTTTTCAATTCCACGGGGATGTGGCGCCATCTATTCACTAGCATGAACAACCTAAATGAAAATACATCCGATATGCACGCCTGCTCGCGAAGAGGCGGTTTTCGTTTCGCCCATTTCGCACAGGAAGCGTCTCCAGCTCGACGCTCGCCCTCCCGCGGCCGAAACGGGAAGCGCTCTAGTGAGGGTCCCCCGATTCTCCTGCTCAGCGGGCATGGCGCAACTGCTCGCGATCATGGCTCGCGAAACGTCGTTTCCGAATGCAAACAACACTCCTCACTGTCCCAACGTAGTGCTGCAGCCGGTATGGGATTGTGTCTTACTGGAGAGTTTTAGTATTGCGCATAGAAGCAAACGCAAGCGTTGTGCATTTGCGTTAGAGTTGCGTGCCCCACAACGTGCGTGCGCCTCATCGCCATGCGCCATCCAAGACCGCAATTTCGGGCTCCGCTCACGCGCAGTGTGGAACGCGCAAAGCTAACGCAAACACACAGGGCTTGAGTTCACTCGTATACGCCATATTAAAACTCACTACTGTTTCACCGGCTTCCAACGCCAACGAAACGTGCTGCACTGAGCGGACGCGCAAGCAGGTAGGCGTTCCTTCGAACTGGAAAGGCTGAGATTGGCAAAACGACGGCGAGCAAATACAAAAGTAAATAAATGTTATGAAAAAACTAGTAATTAAAAAAAAAAAACTCTTTTTTTTTTACTTTTGGGCAGTTGGTCTGGAAGTATATTAGCGGCCACTTTGGACGTTTCGCCGATTGTGAAAAGTCGCGACTTTGATAGCACAATATACTTTACCCACAATTAATGCAATTTTACATGGATTTCTCACATTAGCTAGAATGTTTTCATTGATTTTAGACTATTTTTATTTTATTGGTAATTAAAATGCAGCACTTAGAACCAGTGATGATAATTAGCAGAGTTTTCATTGTAATATTTCTTCGCGCGTTTAAAATTAGATCATAAGCAACAAATTATATTAGAGCTAGAATAATTACTTATTCAAATATTCGAATTTTAATATTATTATTATAATACAAATTGCGGCATGTATGCCTCTAATTAACGCCAAGATCACGAGAATAATCTATTTAACCATAATAGTCTTTCCAGAAAGGCATAATTCTGTTTTCTTTTTAGCATATGAAAAACTCTTACATAGTTATCAAGATAGACAAACAGTTAAACGCTGGATGTAATATGAAGTCCTACGCGTCACGCGGTGCTATAAGAACACACACTCACACTTCAGCTCTCTGACTGGGATTTCGTCTGGGTTGTTGCAGTGAGAGCAACGTTTATTACTTTATGCGTTTCGTGGGCATATTGTAAAAATTTGAATTATTCTCTCATTCTTGTGCTGGGATAATTGTCATTATTTCCCATGACAATTATCTGAGCGAGAAAAAGGCAGCAAGAACGCACATATATCAGCACTGATTTTTCAACAACGGCGAATTTCAGCCTGGATCGAACAGTATGTCACAAAATAAAGTTTCCGCGAACACCTTTTCTAAGTAAATAATTACGATGTGAGACACATCTTGAGTCACGAAAGAATCCGAAATTAAGACATCTGTCGAGAAATTAAATCCAAAATAGAGGTAAGTTTCGGTTTCGCTCCAAAATGAAAACCCGCATCCTTCCGTAATTAATACGCTAAACACCGTTCTTGTTTTCAAGTTAAAGAGGTGACCTGCGCTCATAAAACATTAGCTTCCTCGTATTACCAGAAATAATTTATGTCGCTCAGTGAAGCCAGCACACTAGACAGGCTCAACAGCGGCAGGCATCTCTGACCCTCACTAAACCCGCCATCTTGGAAAATGAGTGGCGCCACCTATAGCTAGTTGGAGTCAGTTGGAGTCGCGATCGAAGTTTTCAAATTCCTCGTTTAAACTCGTTGAGCCAACTGTACAAACACTACATTCCGCCGAAGTTACTTCTCTTATTCAATCTAAGTACTGCTTGCTCGCGTACAGGCAAGACAATGTTGAAATTCAATGATCAAGTGAGAGAAATACTCAAAGGTTCGTGAATCATGATTTTGGACTCTAACGTCAGCTTCTCGGCTTTGCTTTCGAGGAGCTTTGGAGATCGCTCTTTATTCTTCGAAACCGACCTCATGTGTGATAAAACGTTACAATATATATATACTTTTTTGGGGGGGGAGTCAAAACTTGGGAGAAAGCGCGAAGCGGACGCTGCTTTTTGCGCGGGCGTGACTCGCAGCAACGTTCGCTCGCTTTTTGGTCTGTCGTCTCATTTGTCAATGACCCCGCTTGTATCACTGCACGCGGACAGATGTGAACTCTTTCCTGACCACGACCCTCGAGAAGGAAGAGCTGTCGCCTGCCGCCGTGACGGCCAGGGAGGAACTTGTCCAAAAGCTCCAGCGACTCTTTCGCGAGCACCCCCACCAGTTCCTCACGCTGGATCTGGCCAATGCGGAGCAGATGCAAGGCTGGAAGCTTCCGCGGCCCTTGTCCAGCCCACATCCCTACCTGGACATGCAGATAGGAGCAGCGCTGGCCTCGAGAGAAGCTGCTTACACGCACGACAATAGTCCAGGTGAGGCGATCATTTCGTGTGCGTGTCTTCTACTCCACTGAGAATGGCAGAGCTACGGTGGAAATTTTTCTGAAACCATGCATGGCAGTGACGTAGCCGGCGGAGAAACCTATGGGGCTTCAACCCCCCTCCCCTCCCCTCCCCTCCCCTCCCCCCCCCCCCCCCCCTCCAACAAAAAAAGAAAAAGAATTTTTGTTATACTATATACTATTAGTGCATGGTCCAGCATCACAGACAAATTGTTGTCCGTTGTGTGACCATACGGCACTGATTGCCTTCATTCAATTATTTGAACAGATTACGTTTGCTGCGATACCTTGCCCATCGAAGACGCAGCAGATGAAGTCGCAGAGCCATCCACAGGGGAACTTTCTCGACTAGAGACCAGGCCATCTGTCGACATGGACGAACAGACCGAAGATGGTGAGGATATTGCTTGCTCTGTTTCCCTATAGTCGACTTTTTATGCAATGAAGTGCATGCAGCTAAATGCTACAATGTGCTTTCCACGCTTTTGCCATCTAACCAGTTTCTGGATTACATGCTGTGACCGTTATGTTTATTGTGTTATCTAACAAAATTAGAGTCGAAATGTTTCCTGACGACCAAAGGATGTAGAGCTTGGTACTGTTGCTTGCAGGGTCTGTCGTTGATATCCCGGCAAGCGAACTTTCCAAGGCAGACAAGACAGGAATCCTTGAGAAAAAAGGAAAAGGTGCACTTTTGTTTCTTTTCTCCTGTCACTTCACGTTTGAGACGTAACCCTTACACATTGCAGGTGCATAATTTTCTTCAAAAGATAATACATCCCAATCTGCTTTTTATGTCTTTTTAACTGGATTGATTTCTCGCTGCATGCTACGCCACGCAGGCATCATCATAGTGATTGTCGGGAAAGGCGAACGCATGACGACGCCCATAGGGCGTCGTGCATAATTTTTTCCATAGAATAGCACCATGTTCCAGCCTTTACTCGCCTTACTTATTACAAAAGGGTTCCATCAATCTCCTAGAGACATTCTTGAATTTAATATAAATAAGGGAAAGAACATAAAACACCAAGACGGACAAGACGATTTCCCAGAGATGTTTCGAGGTGTTGAATGCTGTTACTACACATCTCTTTATGCTAAAAAAGTGTACTGAAATTTTACGTGTTCGTGCAGAGAGACTCGGTGGACTCCTAAGCCCATTTCAGAAGAGGTGGTGTGCTATTAAAGACGGCATGCTGTACTTGTATGAGAAGCCGACGGACAAACGGCAGAAGGGGCAGATTCCACTAGCCTCGTACGAGGCTCGTCCCTTTGTTTACTCCACCAAGGACACTTCGAAAAAGGATGCTGCATTTGAAATTGTCTGCCCTGGCAAAAAAACTTACCAGGTGTGTTTACTCTCTCAGCACATATAAAGTATCCCTTAGCTTTTGTTTGTGTTTTTACTTGTGAAGTTTCATTCTATTCCAATGAAAAATCGGAATGTTTTGGCTCTTTCACTCGTGTCACTCGACATCTATCACTCTTTTTGAAATCTGTAGTGATCTTGAAAATGCATCGGCAGGAGCCTGTAGTAGCTCTGAAAAGTGTTTTAAGTTCAGTGAACATGCTTGGATTTAAAATGTGTGCTACTAGTTCTTTTCAGTTGCGCCTGCCACAACTGTATGGAGGCCGAAAACAGTAGTGGGTTAGACCAACTCGTCTTTGCCAAATAAGTACACAAGACTTTGACAGAGCCAAATTTATAGACAGAAAAGTTTTGAATTGTGACTTATTGTAATCTTTTTTCTGTATGTTCTAAACTTGTACACCTTTCCAGTTCATCGCCTTCAACACCAAAGACATGAAACAGTGGATTTCAGCAATTGAAAAGAACAGCAAAGTGACGCCTTCATCAGGTAAGATCTTGTGCGCGACGTTTCTGGTATCTAATAGGGACGCCTGCTCCTCACGGATGTTAAACATGCCAATTTGTGTTAGTTCTGCCCTCTTGCCACACTTGGCACCTGTTAAAGGGGTACTCCACCGATTTTTTGAGCTACCTCAACTAACTATATTTTCTGACTCCCCGGCCTTTACTCTCTCCGGTATGCTATTTAGAATCGCGAAATTCATAATAGTTATTGCGAAATCGGCAAATGAAAATGATGCAAAAACCAACATTCAAATATACGCGCGCTTTTCAGGGCCGTGACATCAGTGGCAGGCAGGCTTGTCAGTCCAGCAAGCAGCCAAAAAATAGAATATGCCAATCATTTGTTCCATGCTGGAGCGCGGGTACTGCAGCGAGCTTCCCAAGCATTCTTTTGACACCATGAAACTGCTTCGAAGCAGTTTAAAACAAAATCTACAGCCCAAAGAGTTAACCCCTGCCTTTCACTGACGTCACTTTTTCATTGTTGCCAGTAGAGACTTCGATCTTGAAAAACACGGTGAGGACCAAAACTGTAAATTCAATAACTTCGCGAAAAAACAATATTTTGACCTAATATTTGGGATACTATTTTTGCGATGTTTGTTGGTTAGTTTAGCAAAATTTCAAGCAAATCGGAGACAATGAAAAAATCTGTGGAGTAGCCCTTTAAGCGCAACTACGGGTTACTAGATTAGCATTGAACCAATTGCCGGCTCCGCACTTACTACTTGCACCTCTGTCGAACCGTAGCAATGACCTGGCTATATACAGGGCGTATTCTGTTTTAGGCATTTAAGATTTGTTTTAGAAAAGCCGTGAAAGCTACACTAATGCGGTCTGTGCAAGGTAGTTATACCGCCAAAGTGACATAGTATAGTGGGTCAATCATCATGATAAGTTGAATGATTAACTCAAATTTGTTGATTAACATTTTAATTAGCAAGGATACACATGTGGTTTCAGTTACAGGCAGACATCATCAAGAACTACTAAAGTAGTAAACTGTAGAAGCACTTGGGGTTCTGTGGTACGCCGAAGTTACCACTTGTGCGACAAGTGCTAGGCTAGCGATGTGATGATGCACCCGTGCAGTTTCTCCATCTCTTATCACCCACGTTTTCCCATCACCAACTTTGAGCTTGTTGCACGGGTGGTAACGTTGGTGCTCTACTGTGCTTCCCACGCACTCAAGCTATTTCTAAAATTTATTGACTTTGCAGTTTTTGATGATGCTCTGCAGGTTTCCAATTGGTACCATGTTTATTTTCACTTATTAACCCCTTAACCGTGTTGGACAAGCCTAGCTCGTCAACATGAAGCCGTCTCCAAACTGCTCAGGACGACTACAGCTCATTTGCCTTCCTCGGTTCACGCACTCCATCGTTTTGGACGAACCAGGCTCGCTCATGGCTTGCTTTGAGACTCTGCCAACAGATGGCAGCACTCAATTTTTCTTAATTTTTCTCCCATTCTGTTGATGGCTGTAAACTTGATTTGAAGGCAACAAATGTAATTTTGAAGACAACAATTCAGCAGTTGAAGGTCAGAAATTCCCTAAAACTAAAAAGGGGTTAAATGGATAAATAACAAATTTGAGTTAATTATTCAATTCATAATGACATTTAGCACTTTATTTTATGTCCCCTTGGCCATGTAACTCGCCTGCACATGTTACATTAGTGCAGCTTTCGCAGTTCTTTTTTTTTTAAACAAATCCTTAAAGCCTAAAAGAACAAAAAACATGGCGAACATGTTTTACCATGAGGCTGCTGTAAAGAGGCAGTTTGGCCAGTGCAGTATGACTGCTGGCTGGGGTTGACAAGCATCATGCAACAGTGATTATGTGAATGCACACCAGTACACCAATATAACGCCCCTCGGTATTGAAACTGGCAGGGATGGGTGTCATAATCAACACCTCCAACTCTGGCGTACAAGCTTTCTTTTTTGCACCACCTACTGCCAGGCTAGCTGTTTTGCACGACACCTCCCCTTGGTTACTAGGAAGATATCATAATTGTAATGTGCCAGAAACTTCAATTTCATTATGCAATAAAAGATAGGAGCAGAATATTTCTTCTTTCTCTCCTTGGAGAACTTGCTGGCTTGGTTGTGATGCGTCTAGTGCCAAATCGGGCTCTTGGTGCACTCCTCCAAATCCCACGCATTGAACTGTGAGATGTAAGCACTAAATGCCAAATGTTCAGCTTTTACTTAAATACAATTAATGCATTGATGGATATTTGGGTTTGAATTTGTGATCAATTGGTGTTAGTTCCATGAAACTGGAACTCAGAGTCGCTTCTCGTATAGGGCACTGCTAAGTGTAGGCTTTGAAAAAGGACCCTACTCTGGGAAGTTACGCCTTCTTTCTCAATCAAATGATGCAACATGTTTTTAATAGAAATGCATGCCGAAATAAAGTGTGACAGGGTACCCGAATTTCAATAAATCGAAGGTGGTGTTTTCTTTTTATTTGCATCGGAATGTTTTGTTGTTTGATTGTTACCATGTTTGCCTAATATATCAGGACTATCGTAACTCAGATTTTAAATAATAGCCATATGTAAGAAGAATACTATCTGAAAAGTATATGATGGTGATTAAATTATTTCATGAGATAGAGGCCTCCAAATTTTGCCTTTTGTCGTTCGAGCAGGCATGTTTGGAAATTTTTTAGAAAAAGGAATATAATTTAAATAAATATTTTACTATACTATATTACAAGCAAGCATACCTATAGTTTCTTTTTCTAAAAAGTATTAGAATTCTCCTAATTGTATTTTTTTAGTTATTCCCTTTCAAACGTTCCCCCTCCATCAGTGCGCATTAATGCAACTGTCCACCTCTTCATGCCTTGCGACTTTTCCTGTCCCCAAATTTTTTTTCTGGTCAAAACTAAGTGTGGATTTGTTTATACCAGACACAAGACAGTGGCATATAAAAACATCAGTTGATTTAAAAATGTCGAACAGCCACCCTTTGGTCTCGATCTTACGTGAAATCACCCAATAAATTCCTAGTAAACTTCGCTCGGCGGGGGTCGCTCGCATGCTGTTTGATGCTGCACCTAGTCGTTCATCAGAAAAACATTGTGTTCGGTGCTGGGTATATTGGAATGAAAGTTACAGCAGATAACCTATGCGCTAGGTAGAAATTCTTGCACGAAGGAGCTGTTGCTAATTTGCTAGCGCAGCCTGAGGAAAGGTGCTACACCACTGACCTTTAATACAAGACATCTTAAAGCTGCTTTGCTCTGGTCAGTGGTGTAGCCAGGGGGGAGGTTTGTGAGGCTTCAGCTCACCCCCCCCCCCCCCCCCCCCCCCCCCCAAGCCGAGCAGGTCCTATATTGTGCACATGCATTTTGACACCCCTTCTCGCACCCCAAGTCATGAACATCCGCCCCCCCCCCCCCCCCCCCCCCAAAAAAAAAAGAAACAAAAAAAAACAATTCTGGTTACGTTATTGGTTTGGGTTGTTCAGCATGAATCCGTGCATCGAAAACAGTACCAAGCACGAAGAGTTTGTGTGCTTCAGCGAGATCCAGACCTCATTGTCACCACTGCAGTTTTTGCAACCCATTATAGAGCACGCCTTGCCCGTCGGACGCCAATCACTTGTCCCACTGCGGTCGGTCATCGTCACACAAACATCAACAAGCGAGATAACCGGGGTGCAAGTGCAGGCCAAGACTCAGTCTGGCAATGGCTGCCTGAGAAGCGCGCCCAATGGTGGCGGCTTGGGTAACTGATGTGTTGAAGGCGTCTATACTAGACATTCTTGTAGAAGCAGGCCAAAAATAGCAGCACATTATGAGAGAAAATTTACACTTCAGCATTCTTTAACGCAGATATTTTCCCCGTCATTACCCCCTATCGCAACTATAAAATGCACAGTCATTAGATATATGAGAGGGAACAGCCCTTAATACTCATTTGGGGTACCTGCTGGCTATTAAGGACGTTCTGGTCCAAACTAGGGCTGGAACATAAAGTTTGGGTTCCAGTCTCTTAACTCTTTGACAAATCGAGCGATAATGGGGATAGTAGAGACCGCAGTCATAGAAAAAGGGCAGACGGAGCGTTGTCGCTTGTATGATTCATGACTGTACACCCGCAGGCAATACTAAGGTGAACGCAGGACCGTCAACCACTCCGGCGTTCACCTTCATATCGCAATAAGAAAGCGAGGTGTCACGGTGGCCGCGTCATCGCACTGATAGCACGGAGCGGTCGATGGTCCAGCGTTCACCTTCATATTGCCAGCGGGTGTACCTTGCGGTCACCAAACATTCCAAAACTGGTTTTTTCTTTGTCACACGCTCCCCTCAGGCTCCGAGTCACACCTGGAGGTTGGGAGCAATGGCAGTCACTCCGCATCACCATCCGGATCATCCCCTCTGGCAAGCCACACCCCTCAGCGAGAACACGTCAATAGGGCGTCGCCGAAAGTTCCGGCAGCACGGGACTCGCCCGAAATTGACCGGGAACTCTCGTATGAGTACGTCGGCGACCGGACCACGGCCGTCGAAGACGCCGACGAGGAGGAGCCACTCTACGAAGATGGTGAGAGCTACCTCGAGAACTCTGGCCAAGGCCACAAGGATGCGGCAGAAGACGAAGTGGTGGAAGGGGACTATCAGGACTGGTACCTGGCACTCTGGGACTGCCTCGGGGAGCGTGGGGATGAGCTCTCCTTTCGGAGGGGGGACATGCTCAAGGTGCTGAGCAGGGAGTATGACAGGCAGGCCTGGTGGGTCGCAAAGGCACAAGGACAGAAGGGAGGCGTAGGTTTTGTGCCCAAGGACTACTTGATGGCGGCATTTGAGAGGGTGGAGTGAACACTGTCCGGAGGCTTGCAAAGTCTCTCAATCTTGACGAGACCCTGTTCTGGGGAGGAAGATCTGTCGGTTATTGCCGTCTTACTTCAATTTGAAAAGTGTATTTTGCACTAAAAAGGTGCTTTTTTTTTTTTTTTTTTTTTTTTTTTTTTTACTGAGCTTTTGTACATTTTAGCCAACGCTGCCACTGTAGTGAGTTATGGTGTTAAGAGCACTTCAATTTGAAAAGTGTATTTTCCACTGAAAAGGTGTTTTTTTTTTTTTTTACACTGAGCTTTTGTGCATTTTAGCCAATGCTGCCACTGTCGTGAGTTATGGTGTTAAGAGCTACTACACATAAACAGATTCTCAAAATATTAACGAAACTGCTTCATTCTTGATTGTGTTGATTGACTACTGTTCATTTACTTTGCTTGTAAATTTGTTTCTACCAAGGACCATTTGGTCAAGTTTGGTGGAGCAGTCTTAGGGCTACAGTCAGTGCTTTATGCAATGTTGAGCTAGGTATGTTTTTAGCAGAAATGTTAGCAGCTAGTTACCTCTTTTTGGTAAGGTCTGGTTTTATGTAGGTGGTGCAGCCCACCTGCCATAGATCACCATATTTATCAAGATGGCTATTTGGTTTGTCTACTATACAAAAAAAAAAAAAAAAAAGGTGACAAGAAACACAAGTGGACAGGCTATCGGTCAGTGGCATGAGCAAAGCTGTGCAAAGCTGTAGAGTATTCCAAGTTTCTGTGTGCTTTTCATCTGCTTGCAGAGGCAGCGCATCTTCAGGGGCATGCTGCCACCAAGATGTGGTGGCATACCTTATAGCTGTAGCTATCCATTTTAGAATACTTAACCAGTGGCATTCTTTTGGAGCGAGCTTATACAACATATGATCAGAGGTGGTTCTGTAAGCACCTAGATGTCTTGAGGAGAAATGTATTTGCACATCTGGTGAAAAAAGCTATGTGAAGCATTAGGTAAAACTTTTGCATATTGCAAGAAAACAGCAGGCTACTACGCAAAAAATGGGTGCCATGTTGCACAGTTTATTATCGCAAGGATGCAGACATGGGCACCTTCAGGCGCACATGGTTCTGCAAGTTCTGTACAAGGTGCAGCCTTGAAGATTTTAACAAAAGCAGGGATCTAAACCCGACAGGTCATTGGCCTATAGATGTCATGGAAGTTGGGACACTCTGCTCACTGGCACAATTTTAGAGCGCAGCTGTTGGGCGCCCATTTCAACTGCACATGTTGAATTATGGGACCTTGTAGACCTATACATAAATTCAATTCCCTGCTAAATATAGCGGAGCAGCTGAATTGGTGCGTAGGTCTGACGTCCCATAATGCAACACTGTGCATTCAGTGCCCCGCCAAGTTTAGCGGGAAAACTGATGTCACGTGACCTCAACACCAATTCAGTTTCCCCGCTAAATTTAGCGGGGAATTGAATTGGTGTATATCGCCGTCGGCTTAACCACGCTCATTGCATTATGGGACGTCCAAGACCTATATGCCAATTCATTTCCCCGCTAAATTTAGTGGGGAAACTGAATTGGTCTTCGTCATGTGATGTCAGTTTTCCTGCCAAATTTAGCGAGGAAGCTGAATTTGTGTATAGGCCATGACATGAAGTAGTGCGACATCATTCTCCCCGCTAAATTTAGCGGGGAAACTGAATTGGTGTTGAGGTCACATGACGTCAATTTTCCCGCTAAATTTTGCGGGGAAACTTAATTTATGTATAGGTCTCATGTGGCAGTCATGCGACGTCATTTTCCCGCTGAATTTAGCAGGGAAATTGAATTTGTGTTGAGGTCATGTGGTGCAATTTTTCCAGCTAAATTTAGCAGGGAAACTGACGTCATGCGACGTCACAGGCTACGGCTTCACGAAATCTAAAGCAACCAATAAATGTTTCACGTTAAGACAAACGCTGCATTGCATCGTGAGGAACCCTCTTCGTCCTCTCTGGCCTAACCTCGAGCAAAAAATATATATTTATATAGTATATATTTCTCAAATTCTCTACCATGGTATATCACAAAATCAAAGTAGCTCAAGAGCTGCACTCCAATTTCGCATTGCAGAGAAGTGTAAACATCCATTTTTTTTGTTACCTGCTATTCTGCACATGCAGGGAAAAAGCTTTTGTAGGACAACACACTAAAGGAGGGATGTCGTGTGGAAGCACCCTACCGACGTGTAGTGCAGGGCTATTCCCAGAGAGCCCTGGGGTTCAGACAAAGCTACCCGTACTTATCGCTTTATCATAATGGAGTGTGTATTTGCATTGAAGTTTTATTGCCAATCCAATGTAAATGCAGGGTTATCACATGGCTCAATATATTAGTAAGTTTAGAATGCAGGAATGGACCTTAACACTGGTGCATTCAATATACTTTCACATTGTACATTTACGTCCAAAAGATGCCTCGCTATACTGTACTATTTATAAATACACTATTCAAAAACTACTAAATGCCGGAACACTATTACACAACCCTTTCCTAATTGGACAAAGTTTCGCAAGCAATAGTATTCGAAACACAAAAAATGAAGCAGCAAAAACGCTAATACTATTTGTACTGCAATCGCGTGCAAAATCCAGGCTGTTAACATGTCCTTCAGCAGTCGCCTTGTGTGGCATGCCTTTATTCGCCGACTGCCGAAATGACATTTGGTAAAATGTGCAAAATATCCTGTGACACGAAATGCTAATCAATGTCCAAACAAGCAACTGAGGTTAACAGGCAGTGATATTATAACACAAACCAGCAAATTGTATGTTTTCATTCAACACGGCCCCCCAAGGACTAAACCATCCCAAGAGGCCACTGTTCATTTTGGTCAGACACTGCTCGTTGACAAGGAAGGGAGTATTGCATGGCAAGTCAGGAGCTATTCTTGTTGTCAGCAGAGTCGGAGGGCACCGGGTGTAAAGGTACTCCTTCTGGAACCCTTTGCCTTCTGCGACACGTTGAGGTCAGTCCGCATTTGATGCGCTTTGGGGATAAAAAGCAAGGAAAATCGAGACACAAAACGAACACTGTCGCACACCCTTTTCAAGTGCATGCGTTGACAGTCCACAGGATGTACTATACTAGTATTCACCTCAAATACCGTAGTAAAGATGTAGGTGCATCTCAGATTAGCTTTGTCATTTTATCAAGACGTACATGTTTTAAATGCCAAAAGCATTTTTTTTTTCCTTTTGACAACCAAATCTTGTAAGAACTACTTTGTGCAGTGCATGAATATTCAGCCAAAACTTCCTTTTCCTTGATGTGACGAGTCTAGTTAGGTAGCATGTGATGGTGCCTCACTTTTATAGGATTTACAACTTTGTGTTTTCATCACGCTCACCAGAAATTGGAAAGAAATAGATGCTCAGTATTTATAAAAATGTACATGGTCCCACGAATGCACTCTGAGACTTGACGACTTGCATATAGTATTACCTCTGCTCCTACTAAAGAGAAATCTAAAAACAAGATCTGCTTCTATTCCAAAACACAATTTGACAAAAAAAAATTTTTGGGGGGTTTTACGTGCCGAATGAATGACGGGCATCTGGCACGCCCCAGCGGAGGACTGAGGATTAATTTGGACCACCTGAGGATCTTTTGACGTGCAACCGAAAACTCGGTTACCACGACGCCTTCTCCGCAATAAGCCTCCATCAGATTGCAGGCACCTCGGCCACGATTCAAACCCACCACCTGGGGATCCGTAGGCTGGCGCTTTGCCTCGGCGCCACGGAGGCGGCTAAATACAATTTGACTATTTAAACATTTTCTCAATGAAGGCTAACTACATGCAGTTTAAACATTTTCCTCCGTGAAGCCTCACATTACACAAATATAGGAAGTACAGAGTGTCCCCCCCCCCCCCCTCCAAAGAATTTAGTGTTTTTCTCACCGCAAAAATAAACTACTCATTGCCACATGCCCATCCTCCATCCAAAGGTAGTGCAAGAGGTCAGAACCACCTGCCAAAGTTTCAGCACGAACCAATATATTATTTAAAAGTTATAAGTGATTTTCTGTAAATTTCAATGGGAAAATGGGGTCAGTTTTCGGTTTCTGGCATCATAGAGCTTTGTGTATTAGAGAGCTACGGCGGCCACCATTTTCCTATTGGCATTTTCAGAAAAGCACTGATAACTTTTTAATGAAATATCGGTTTATGCTGAAACTTAGGCACCTGGTTCGGACCTCTAGTGCTACTTTCGGACTGAAAACGAGCGCTCGGCAATGCACAGTTTATTTTTGCGACGAAAAAACCTTGTAAATTTTTTGGGGGGGCCCCCTGTACATATATATTAACAGAGTCTATTTTTGCGGGCTCGATACTTCACGAATTTCGTCTAATACAGATTGAAGTCGGCAAACATTTCTTTTTTTTAAGGTATCATTATGATTCTCCACAAGGAGAGATGGCGGGGCTTCTTTTGCAACACCAATTTTTAGCGACATTGCCGTCCACATAACTCGCAAAAATTAAGTCATTTACTGCCTGCGTGATTTTGTGAAGGCTGCCTATAAAACAAAGTTTTTGGCGCGGCCACGCCTGAAACGTGCAATGCACACCTCAGAAAAGGATCCCTTGGAGCTGACCACATAGTAAACAGCATACGCCGGAATCATGGATATGGAAACAAGTGACAGCAGCCAACCAATCATCTCTCCCCACCAGGGGTAGAAGTAGGTCTTCGCGTACACGGGAGGCTTGTACTGAACAATCGACGATGTGAATATCGTCTGGAAGGAAAAGTGCATGTTTATGTGAGCCTTTGGCCATGGCATCCCTGGCTCAATGCTCAATGCATTGATACTTACGATACAAAAGAAGGGTATGAAGACAGCCCAGCCTAGTTTGAAAAACAGGTTTGGGGCATACCCAATCATCTCTTTGATGTTGCTGGCGAACCTGCGAGAACCTGTGGGCAAGTAGCACGGATGATTCGAAGAGCAAAAAAGATTGAACCAAAGCTTATGTCAAATGGAAGGAGTGTTTATAAACTACAGGCTTTAAAATTCAGCAACACTGGAGGTTATTAAGACTTGAAGGCTTCACCACCTGGTGGTAGTTAAGGAATTGCACAGGGTAAGCAAATTGGCAAAGGAAATAAATCATACTTCTGGTTCTTAATTTCTAGGCTAGGTGGCACAATGCTACCGCTCGTTATAGAGGGTACAGCCGTTACCATTCATCCGTTCATCCTTGGCCATACTCACCATAGAACCAAGAAATTGCAACAGTTTGAAAGAAAACGATGGTCAACAGTGTGATTCCCGAGACGGCATAGCTGTCGACGAGCTGAAACAAGTAGATGCCACCCTGCAAAATGAAACATGGTGGTGAAGTTGCAAGCTGCTCACGAATGACGACCGCAAGGGCAACAGCCGTACCTGCATCACCATGGGGAGGCCGAGCAGAAACTGGATGGTGCAGAACACCAGCGTCACATATTTGCGGTACTTCACAAGGAACGGCCAGACATCCATAAATCCAGCAACAAGTGCCTCCGCTGTGCAGAACTGAATATAGGAACAAAAAGCCACCTGCTCATGCCAAGTGGGCTAGACATGTGCCCCAATGCCGGTTTCAGAGAAAAACTAACCAATGCAGTTCACCATTGCTTTTCAATGTTTGTTTTTTTCTTTTTTAAAGGGATAATACTGAACCAAAACTTGGAGCTCCCTAAACAAGTCTGGAGCAATAGGTGAGACTCTGCAAAACCCCCAAAAAATCACTCGTACAGCGATAGTATATATCTCTAACGGATGGTCATATTTTTAGAAAACAAGTGCGTGATTGAACACGGCCGACGAGACGTGACATCACGATTCTCATTCCCTCTCCTTTTCGCTTCGTCCCATTGAGTTGGTGAACTGAAGCGAGGAGGAGAGAAGTGAGGCCGCTTCCCCTCATTCTCAACTTTTCCAGGAGGGTCGTGACGTCAGAGTCCTCGCTTGACTGCGCCCTTTTCCAAAAATACGGCCATCTGCACGAGATATTGATGTGCGAGCGAAGTTTTGGAGTTCATAGCGTCTCGTTCAACGCTTCTGCGGCCTTATTTTGCGAAATCTAAATTACGGTTCAGCATCCCTTTAAGCCAGTCTTGGGCAGTAACTAGTTACTAGTAACGCATTACCGGTAACTAGTCCCTTTTCTCAGCAGCTTGTAACTAACTCGTTACTACTTAGTGAGAATAACTTATAAATGTAACAGGGTTACTATTTTTCGAAAGTAGCTGTAAAGAGTAACACCATTGCAGCTACTTCTCAGAGTTAGGTACAAAAATATTGCAAACCCGACCACCAAATCGTCTTGCAACTTGCGAGAGAGTCGAAAGTCCTGGTACGGGAAGGGCACAGCAAAAATTGCTGCAGAAACCGTCTGGAGCACGAGGGAAAAAAATAAAAATAAATTAAATTTTGGATGACCCGCAGATGTAACAAAGTGCGGCATCCCTAAAGCGTTTTTCTTTTCTTCGTCCGGCGAAGGGAGCCAGTGCTTTTTGCAGAGGAGTTTTTGGTGATTGTCGCCCCAAAAGCCTGCAGGCTTACGGCACAACCGATTTTCCGAACCTAGTCTTCTTGCTGCCAAGTATATGTTTCCTTCCCCTCTAATTTTAATCGTCCAAATTCCAGATACACTCTTGCGGGATCTCGCAAGAGTATATGTTTCCTTCCCTTTTTTTTTTGCAACCCTTTTACCAGCCTTGCCTCCTGTCCCCCACCTGTTGTCCCTTCTCAGGTCCCGCCACTAGAAAAAGAGTATTCGCTCAAAACGTCTGTCATTCTGCTCGTTCGTGTGTTTTCCTGAAATTGAAAAACTGCCCTTAGCCAGGACCAGGGGCACTTGGCATCAGTTGATTTATAGATATTCACATCGTCGGTTTTCGGGGTGGTCTCTTCTAGTTCGGGTGGTGAGATTGAGAAGCGCAAACGTGTTCGATCTGATTAGGAAGCAACGGAGAAAAGATTGCAACAGCCGTTTGAAATTCTACACGCTGCGGTCATTCGTACCTCGATCAGTGCTTATTTTGCACCGCTGCCGTGTTCCGCGTATTTGACAGAGGAATGTTGCCGCAACGTTGCTCTCCAAGTTTCCAAGCGGAGATTCGTGTTTTATGATTGTGTGCACACAGCATAAAACGATTTGACCGACGAGTGCATTAGAGTGGTATAAGAAAACATCTACAAAGGCGATTGCAAGGTATTACTTATATTGTTATTGACTTCACATTTGCACAATATTTATTGCTTCCGTCCCATTTCGCCTCACCAAAGAAATCTGAAGTTAGAATCGACTGATTGTAAACTCGCACCATGATTAGACATACACGAGATCTAGACACGTGCTGTTGTATTTGTGTATACCTTATGGTGGTCGCGCTTATTTTAAAGTTCTTCCCGCATCATCAGCACGTATCTGCATCTCCAATGTCAAAATTTTGAAAAACTGAATTAGCCTCTAATTTTGCGAAAGAAGAAACTCTATATTCTTTATCATATAGTAGTGGATTTACTTGGATAATGCCTTAAATTATGGTGTTGTCCAAGGAGCCATTTACGGTGAAAATTGAAATGGGAAGAACCAAACATATTAATATTAATTATTAAGAAAATCTTAGTTTTTCAAAATAATCAGATTGACTACCGCAAACAATCCGTCTTATAAAAAAAAAATATCTATGCTAATTTAAAAGCATATTAAGGACGGTTCCCTTTTAATGTTTTTTATCTTTTTGTAAAGTAACGACGAAGTAACGGCGTTACTTTAGCGAAGTAACTGTAACAAGTTACTCTTTCAATTTTGTAACTGTAACTGGGTTCCTTTTTTGCCTGAGTGACTGTAACTTTAACACTTACATTTTAGTAGTAACGTGCCCATGACAGCTTTAGGCCCACACTGCTCTCCTAAAGATTTTAAAAGAAAGATGTGGGAGAAAGATTCACACCTGGCTGTCAATACCAACAGTGAGCAGCATCAGGAAAAACAGAACAGACCAGACAGGGGCTGCAGGCATTTTGGCCACAACCTCGGGGTATGCCAGGAAAGCTAACCCAGGTCCTGAAAACAGTGGACAATTCGGTCACCCAATCGCTTTTCTTCACTTAGAAAGGCGGCTCCAATGTCCAAAGCCAAGCTACTCGGAGGTTTACCTTAATATGCAAAAAGCCAATGAATGCTGGTTACAGCAACTAGAACAGATGTGACCAGAGACTCACCAGACTTAACAACATCACCAACGTCTTTTCCAGAAATATAAGCCATGTGCCCCAGAACCGAAAAAATCACAGTTCCAGCCAAAATACTTGTCATTGGGTTGACGAAACACAGGATCATGGAGTCTCTACGACAAAAAGACAAAATAGTGTCAATCTAATGATGCATACAAAACTCTTTCTCAAAAAGGATAAACAACCTTCATTGGCAACAATGAGATATATTTAGAAAGAAGAAGCTCCTTTTTTTTGCGGAAGACAGGGAAGAGAAGGAGAGGAAGAGGCCGAGCCTGGATCATCACAACCGCCATTATTCAGTGTATTCCTGCCTAATGCAAATTATAAATCATTGTAAATATTCACTGTAACATTTTGGTGGAGGTGCGCAAGCTTTCCCCTAGCTCTACACCTCACCCAAACGACCTGAAACTTCACAACCGCCGCCTTCCTTTTCCAATGGCAATGTCTCTACCAACCGGTAAAGCTCAAGGCACTCAGCTGGCACCTATACCGCCGTTTATTTTGCAACCCTGCAACCCCGGCCATTTCACCGGATCTGGAGACGAAAATGTCGAAGAGTAGATTAAATTAATCTTTACAAGAGAATAAGCATCTACAACCGGGGGATTCACCCATAATGCTAGCAAATGTCATATTTTACTTCAAAGACACAGCACGAACAAGGTTTCTCACACACGAAGAAACCATCACATCATGAGATGCGTGCAAGAACCAACACAACATCTCTTCGGTCACCCAACCGGCCGAAAGCTCCCCGCCAAGCAAAAGCTTGCTTCTGGCACCGAGACAGCCACAGAATCCCACATCACTTATATCCTGGACATTCTTGCACTTTGCCAAAAAGCCGACCCCGCCACGACTGACGTCAATAAGGTTCCTCACATCTTAAAAGGTATTGCTGACGATGCCTTCCAACTGATCGTCTTTACAGACTGCATCACTGTTGAAGCAGTTGTCAATGAGTGCAGGCACTTCGAGGAGGCTAAAAAGTGCCGAATCACGGCCAGCTTCAAGAGCCTCACAAATATGACGGCAACATTGACATGCGAGGGTGTGCATGCGTCCGAAGGTCAAATAACGGGGACAGTCCACCGCAAATCGGAAGCTATGCTGCCAAGCTCTACCGCTAACCAGCCTGCCGATCACCCTGGCACAGCGGTTCCAATCTCTGCTGTACAAGCGATCATACAACAGCGGAGCAACGAGACAACCGGCGCTGGCCATCTCGTCCCGCATACTTTTCGCCCTCCGGCAATGCACCGGTTCAGCTACAAGACCTTGTGGCATAGAGGACATCCGACGACCGACCAGTCTGTTTTCATTGTCACGATACCGGCCATATCGCTCACTACTGTCGCATCTTGGAAAACGACGGAGCCCACACGTTCACACCATCTAGTCGCCGTTGCTCCTTTGGAGATGGTTTCAACCCATTGCCTAACTGCACCTCTCACGAAGAACAAGAACTCAATCTGCCCATGCAGTACTGCCGTTCACCCTCTCCACACCGCCGCCAATCCCTGTAACCTATATCGTCTCTCCGAAAACTTAAGCCGTGCAGCTACGGGAAGTGGGGCTGCACCATTGCACTAGCCCACAAATCCTCTTCGAGACAATATCACGACCACATAAAATCAGCTCCTTATCACAGTCGACGGTACTCGCATTATGGCTCTCGTGGACACCGGTGCTGCCATCCCCATTATGAGAGGACCTTAGATGCAAGCTCCGGAAGGTACACACTCCCCCGAACTCCAAGCTCCTCTGTAGCACGGACAGCTATGTTATATCTAGGGTTCGGAGTTTTCGCTTTAAACAGATAAAAACCGATAAAAGTATGCCAAATCCATTTTCGGAAATACGGTTTTAACAGATAAAAGTATGTCTAATCCATTTTCTAAAATTCGGTTTTAACGGAAAAAGTTAGTTTTTTAGGGCCGCGTCGAAGTGGGGGGGGGGGGAGGGAGGGAGAGGGAGAGAGAGAGAGAGTTTTCAAGGTTCGACATTGTGCGATGTCTTCGTGATCGCCCTCTCTCAAGGTTCAACATGCAACAAGAGAGATCTTGGATTGGCCTTCGCAAGACATCTGTGTCCTTTCTGTGATCGGGCTTAGTGTTGGTGTGTCAAGTTTTCGATCCTAATGCACTTCAGAGGGCATCGAGGAAAGCCATAAATACCTTTCTTAACACCCTCTCTCAAACTTCCCTGTGGTTGAAAACATAAATGCAATGGATTTTTTTTTTCTTTTGCCATTCCGTTGGTTCCTGTAACGGTCATCACCTCAGACGGTCACGTTGTCAGAATGGGAAGGAAAAAGAAGTGCGCTAAAGATTATGCCCGCGAATTCCGCGATTTTGAGGTGTGTCCTGACGAAAGTTGTAGCGAAGACCACGTATGTATATGTGTTGTTATTCTTTGAGTGATCACAAATATCACAGCTACAAGGATCATCTGACCCGGTGTCCGATGGTGTTTCTTTCCTATTCACCAATAAAACCGGTAAACTTTCATATACACCAAAAAAAAAAAAAAAATCAATTTTAAAATAAACATTGAAAAAAGTATGCCGAATTTTGAAAAAATAAAAACCGAAAACGAGGAAATCTAGTTATGTCACCCGCTGGAATGTGCAGCGCTCGAATCACCGTAAACCGTGAAACAGCACACATTCTCTTTACTGTGATCTCGAGTTGTCCCAACACTTTGACCCTCGGCTGGGATTTCTTAGCTTCTCATGTGCCCTTATTGACTGCACCACAGGAACAATAGCCCTTGACGTTGCTATTTCATGCGACCCTTCTGAACCTAATGTCTCGAAATACCTCCGCTTGTAACCATGGCCATCCAGGTTCAATCGAAATACGCTATAATCCGAATGGCAATTACATTCTTACTCCTAACAAGAATATATATTTCTCGATGGAACTTGCCCTCCCACATTGTATCGTCCCTATCTCCAATGGTGGAACCTCTGTCTGGATAGTAAACATTAGTCATAGCCCGCAGATATTGCCCCAAGGGAGCTTCCCTGGCAACTACTTCACTTTATAACAAGAAACAGCTCCTGCACAATCTTCTTTGTGAGTACCATGACATCTTTGATATCGAAAGTCGCCGTCTTGGTCGCGCAACATCTACCACACACTGCATCGATACCGGACTCGAGCCACCTGCGCATTACCGACCTTACCGCTTATCCGCCACCGAACAGCGGGTTATAAAACAAAAGGTTGACAGCACGCTTTCAAAAGGCATTGTGCAACTGTCATCTAGTTCCTGGTCGTTGCCTGTAGTATTAGTGCGGAAGAAGGATGGGTCATGGAAGTTTTGCGTGGAGTACTGACGCTTAAACAAAATTACAAAAAAGGATGCCTATCCACTCCCACGTATTGATGACACCCTGGACTCTTTGCATGGCGCTGAATATCTTTCTACCATCGACCTTTGCTCGGGGTAATGGCAAATTAATGTCGACGAATGAGATGGTGAAAAAACTGCTTCCATAACTCCGGATGGCCTCTACGAATTCAAAGTTATGCCGTTCGGTCTCTGCAATGCCCCCGCTACCTTTGAGAAAATAATGAACCATCTTTGGAAGGTTTAAGATGGTCAACCTGTTTGTTATCTAAACAATGTAATTAATTTTTGGAGCACTTTTTCATCCCATTTTACCCGCATGGCACAAGGATTCGGCCCCTTTTCCGTAACACGGGTCTGCAATTAAATTCGTTAAAATGCCGCCTCGGTAGTTGCCACATGAAAATATTGGGTCATCTGGTACACAGAAATGGTGTCCAACCAGACTCCGATAAGGTTAGAGCCTGTCCGAAAATTCCCCAAACCACTCTCATCTAAAGACGTACAAAGCTTTCTAGGATTGTGTTCATATTTCCGGCGTTTTATGTCATTTTGAATACATTGCACGTCCACTTGCAGACCTACCTAAAAGAGGTGTTGCTTACATTTGGCAACCGGACCAAGCTGACGTGTTCAAACTCCTAAAAACTGCTCCAACGTTTAACCCCATCTTAGGCCATTAGGATGACTCTGCCCCCACCGAGCTACAGACCAATGAGCCAGTGGCCGCAGAATAGGCGCTATTCTGGCTCAAAATTAAGAAGGACACAACTGAGTGATTGCTTACACTAGCCGCACACTTTCTTCAGCTGAGAAAAATTACACAATTACTGAGCCAGAGTGCCTGGCTGTCATCTGGGCAGTCACAAAATTTCGCCCCTTCTGTCAAAACTGTCAAAACTGATTGTCATGCCTTGTGCTGGTTGTCGTCTATAAAAGATCCTGTTGGTCGGCTTGGACGATGGGCCCTTGGACTCCAAGAGTACAATTTTACCGTCATTTGCAAATTCGGAACCTGCAAATGACCATTCCCGCAGAGTTGTACGATGCTCTGTCATCCGGCCACTTAGTAAGTGTGCTTAGAACATACGTTAGAGTTAAGCAACGATTTTACTGGACGGCCATGTACAGAATTGTTAAGCGCTATGTCTTTTCGTGCGATTCCTGTCAGCGTCGAAAGACGCCATCCTCACGCCTCGGTGGACTTCTCCAACTTTCATCAGAATACCCGTTCTAACACATAGGCGTTGATCTTCTTGGCCCATTTCCCACTTCCTCAGATGGCCACCGCTGGATCGCAGTTGCTGTCGATTACACCACACGCTACGCGACCACGAAGCCTCTCCTGACCGGAAGAGCTGTTGAGGTTGCCCAATTCCTTCTGGAAGACATCATTCACAAGCATAAAGCGCCTTGAGAACTTCTCTCCAATCGAGGGCGGCCCTTTGTATCTCGAGTTGTGAGCGAAATTTTGCACCTCTCTTCCACTGTTCACAAGAGAACAACTGCTTACCACCCGCAAATGAACGGGCTGGTATAACACCTTAAAGGGTAACTGCAAAGAAAAAAAAGTGTATTTTGAAACAGCCTAATTGGGACAAGCATGTCACAAAACAATTTTTCCGGCAAAAACAAAATTTTTTACAGCAATATTTATTGCGCGAGACTGATTTTAGTTTGCGGCTATTTCGTCCGTTTTAAATTGTGCGCCACAAAGTTGGTATTATACGTCACGTAGTGGTTGCTATACGTCACCGGATGACGTATAACAGCCACTCCGCACGCGTCGTAAGAGCGCGAGTTTCAAATGTGGAGAAATTGTGACTCCGACTAAATTACGTCCTGTGGCGTAAATATTGCTAGAAAAAATTTGTTTTTTCGTGGAAAATTTGTTTTGTGACATGATTGTCCCAATTAGGCTGTTTAAAACAACACTTTTTTTTCTTTGCAGATATCCTTTAACAGGACACTAGCCGACATGCTTGCCTTGTACACCTCCTGTGACCATCGAAATTGGGACTGTGCACTACATTTTGTAACTTTCTATAACAATTCATCTCGCCATGACACCCACCCTTCTCCCTTCCATCTCCTTTTTGGCCGTGAGCCAACCCTCATGTTGGACACTCTTTTTCCACTACAGTCTGAAGCTACGCTTACGGAGCACGCATCAGATGCAATATGCCATACTAAAGAGGCCCCCCCAACTGCCACAGCTTCGTACACTGGACTCCCAAGAACGGCAATGTTCCCGCTACAACAGCACGCAGAACACGTCATAGTCTCCAGGTGATTAAGTTTTAATCTGGACACCATGACGTCGTGGATTTGCTGAGAAATTGCTCCCCCGCTATTGTGGTCCTTATCATGTTCTCACTCAAACCAGTGACATCAATTATGTCGTGAAATATGTCGAGCATTCCCAGGATAGGCGGCACAGGCAAGTACAGACTGTCCACAGTCTCAAACTAAACCCTTACATTCTCCCATCAGACGGCGAGTCGCCGTTTCCTCCTGGGGCTGGGGGGGTGGGTGGAGGGGTGCGTAATGTGAGAAGGAAAAGGCTCGTTTCTTCGCGGAAGGCAGGGAAGAGAAGGGGAACCGGCCGAGCCTGGACTACCACTATCGCCATTATTCAATGTCTTCTCACCTAGCGTAAATTAAATCACTGTAAATATTCACTAACAATATGTTGCAGAATGCTATGCCACACAAAAAATGTATGTAGACAATGACACAATTTCAATTTGCTCTTGTACAAAAACGTCAAATCTCAAAAGCACAGAAAAAAAAAATGGTGCTTCCTACGCAAGGTTTAATCCTGCGAGTTCAAATTTATTGAGAGGGTCTGCTCTCCCCAGTTTTAGGAAAGGTCCTATCAAACATGTCAAGTCAATTACGCTATCCAAACAATAACAAGTGCCTCACCTGAAGAAATTGTGGTTAAACTTGTTATAGCTGCCTAGGGCAATCACAGAACCAAAGCCGATGCCAAAGGTGTAGAATACCTGCGTGGCAGCCGCAATCCAGACCTGGCGTGGAGAACAGATTACAGATGATTAGAAAAGGCAAACGCGAGCGAGGCTTGGGAAGTACAGCCGGGTGATGCAGTGGCAATCAGTTCGTCGAACAACATTTCACTGGCACGGTGGCGTTTCATGAACAGTTTGTTTCATCAAAAGGCTCCTGTGTTTGTCTCATCATCAAACCTTGATGCAAGCTTGAGCCCAAGGTTATAGTAACCCATTTTTCCCGACCAGAGTGGTGGAAAGCAAGGGGGGGGGGGGGGGGAGGTGGGGACCGCTCATAGCGCAGTTTGTTTGAAACCCTAGGATTATGGTCTGTGAATTTGTTTTTGGATCATCAGAGCCACTTGGGTGGCTCCGTTGTAGTTCCGGTATGCTTCCAGCAAACAAAACAAAGCCGGTAATCCAATCGAATCCACTTAGTAGAAGACTATGTTGCCGACAAAACATTACGAAAGCATGCATGTCCACGAAACGTCAGTGTTGACACACGAAATGTGTCGACGAAAATTTGTCCACGACACGTGTTTCCCCAAAACAAAACGGACCCCATGAGACAAAATTTACCTGTGGGTGCAAAAGCTTTTCCCACTTTGGATATACGTAGAACAGGAGGCCAGTGCCTGACCCTGGCAGAGTCACACCCCTGATGAGCAGTATCGTCAGCACGACATATGGAAACAGGGCTGTGAACCAGATGATCTGAAAGTACGCCTTAGGTGAACACTGTCATGCATTGCAATCTTTTTGCGGTATGTGCGAGCATGACGTGCAATGACTAAAAAAAATGTAAAAGTTTACGGCGTGCCGAGCGTATGCAAGTGCTTTTTTTTTTTTTTTTTCTGTCTGCATTGCACAAATTAAGTGGCAAGAAACATTTGAGGAACTCGAGAGGTGGACAGGCACTGACCTTGCCACTCTTGTGAATCCCTTTCCAAGTCACAAAGTAAACAATGACCCAGGCCAAGAACAGGTAAAGGGCAAGTTCCCCTCGGACGGTCCCCATTTCGTGGAGTCCTGCCGAGGCCTGCAAGACCCTCCTCCTGACGAGAAAGGGATGATAGGAAATTCAGGAGAAGTAGCACCCATTTCTATGTGCCCTCAGTCATAACCTTTGGGCATGACTGCTGTGTGCTATGATCATTGTCAGTCGCGCCAATTAATTTTAATTGATGGAGAATTAAAAAAATAACACGGAAAAGAAAAGGCCAAAGTACCGAAAGTATGCAAGTGAGCTGGTTTGGTAGCCACACCCCATCAAATTGAGAAAAAAGAAAAAAAGGTGAGGATAACACAAAAACTGTGTTGGGCCCATTTTCTTTTTCTTTTCCCCAGTCTTGAGTATTTAAAAGCCATACTTCATTATTTCAAACTAAAAAAAAAAAAAAAATTAAAAATCTTTGCAAGAATTGCAATGGGTTTGATCGCCCACAAACGGTTTGGTGTTTCTCCTGATAAACTGAACATAGGGCTCTTGCACGAGACCATGATGCAATGCTGCTACCGGTTCATAAACCTCACTGGAACCCCCGGAATCCATTTGAAGGCATTCGTCGCTGTTACGCTATGTTTTGTGTGCTTTGGGGCCACGTTCGCACTGTAAATTGCTCGTTCACTCGAGGTCTAAAATAGTCTGTTGCGCCGTAAATAACTGCTCCAACCGCAAAAGTCGGCAGCAATGGAGCTATGGCCAACAGTATTGATTTTCTAGAATTACGGAAATAGTTAGGAACCAGGACAAGGTGACGCTTGACCAATCGGTTCGCCGGCGTTATGAATGGCTCCGACGGATACGCCGGCACAACCTCGACCAGGTGGGTAAAGACGAGAGCAGAATGCGGCAAATCCCGGGTGCATCTCCGATCCCGAGAGAAAGTAAGCGACAAAAGAGCGGAGAAAAAAAGCAGACGAAGGGTTAAGCATGTGCGTTGCTGCAACAGGTTCAGGTTGCCTGAGTGCTTGTCGGCTTTATTTAATTTTGTCAATGCGTGATTTTGGTGTTTTTCTACAAAGTAAGAGAGAAAATAACAAGATACAGACCTTACAGGTGATGTTTTGCTAAAAGCTTTGTTAAATAATATTCAGATCTACTATTTCTAGCCTAATTAAAGATGTGACTAAAATTTCCAAATTTGATAATGCTCAGAGTCAAGCGCCATCTATCGTGTGGTAAACGAAGCAAGAGAGAGACCCAACTGCGCCTGCACAGTCATTCCTCGACCATCGTCTGCTGAACGGGTTTGCTCCTGGTTGCGCTTTTTTCGCAGAGCAGACTTTCGTTTTTTGGCTTCTCGAGTAGTGTTTACATTGTCTGCGATCTATAACTCGGTCGCTATGCCGAAGGGCTACAGTGTACCAAAGTGCCCAAATTACAGTTTCTGCAGTTCGGTGGTTAAAAAGAAACAGTTGCAGTTTCACCGTTTGCCACTCGATGAACCACGTCAAAGCACTTGGCGTAGGCTCATCGGTTTGAAGGACCCCGGGTCTAAGGTCATTCGTGTATGCACGGAACATTTTGACACCGAGCGTGATTACAGCGACATTCAGTGTTCTTCGCGAATGCGGGCAGGTTCCAAAAGCCCTCCGCCGACTCCGATAATGAACTGGAGTCTTCATAGGAAGACTCACCGCACTTTCCAACAGGCATACCAGCGTATGGGACTAGTCCCATGCTGTCGCTGTAGCGCAACTTATCTAAGTGAATTTCGCTCAGCTGCGATGTGTCCAAGCCTACCGCGGCGATAAGAGGCGCCAATTCAGAAAATATGTCGGTGGCATCAGCGCCATCAGCGCAGTAAAACCTACCGGCACACCGCCAACCTGCCGCCGCTAAAGCTCCCATTCTCTTACTCCCGAGAAAACTTCCGGTTCCGATGCCGGCGGATGTCACGACCGTCAAAATTACGCTGCAGCTTGTTTTGCGACGAGTTGGAGAGGAAGAAAAAGTCAATATTTCATTTAGTTTTTTGTGTAGAAGTTAATTAACCGAAACAAAAACAGATGCCTGTTCAGCATTCAGTGAACATTGAAGGTTTAATGTAAAAGTTATTTGGCAAAAGGTAAAAGGTCATTTCATGGTTCCGTTAAATCTAGGCTCTCTATACCGACGACAGTCAAGCTTGAGCGCGAACTCGGCGCTGTGTGCGCTTCTTCGTTTGCTTCGTGATTCGTGTCGGCGTCCGGTCGGTGAGGTCGCTGCAAAAGCCTACTTTGCTCAAGCACCCATTTGGCGAATCATTGCCACTCAACAATGAAGAGTCCTGGCACCACCGGCACCTTGACTCGGAAGACTAAGGTAATCTCTTTGAATCAAAAGTATGCCATCCTCGACGGAGCGCGCATAATCGTAAAGAATGCCGTCCACTGCCGGCATCCTCCGCGGGGCCGTCGCAGCTGTTGACACGGTCCGTACATAGCAGGATCTTTTTTCGATTGGAGCTTCTCACAGTTGGTGAGAAGCGGCTCTGATCTAGCAGGACAGGTGCAGGGAAGCCTCGACCACTTTCTGCAGGCTCAATAAACATGTGCCCGTGACAACCCGTGTTATCTTTTTTTTTTTCATGTTATTTGTATGAGTTCATATATAATGAAGAAGCGGATATAGCGAAGCGATTTCTGATTCCTGTTGACTTCGTTACAACCGATTACTTTCAGTAGTAGACAAATTTGCTGCAACAGGCTGGATCAATATTCATATGTGCAGCTACTAATTGCAGAGGTGAGGTTCCAAAGCACCTACTCCCAGAATTCCTGAACAGGATTCACAAAGGACACATTTCCAGGCAGAGTTCCATTTGGCTCCAGGCAGCTGTCGGTGTTCCAGTAGTTTCCACACTTGTCCCAAGGAAGCTCCGACGTGAAGGATGACACGAGGTAGAACATGATCCATGCCACAATGATGATGTAGTACACATTGGAGAAGCACACCATCACCATTGATGCCATGCCAACGCCTGACAAGAGAAAACACACCGGCGTTGTCTAGAAGTCATGCCACGTCAACTATGTGCTGATAGCTAATAGTAATAGAGGTTGAAGCTGAAGGTGAGCATATTGGTTGCAAATCGGCAATAAGCTGACAATATAAACACAGGTGCAGGTAAAACACATCTTCCATCTACCAACAAATTGTGTCTCTATTTAGTACACCCTTTACCTTGCACTTAGTTTTTATTCTCAGTTGTCATGTTCTGGAGTGTGCTCATCAGCACTGAAGGCTGAGTGCACATACAGTTTTTCCCACATCATAGCCTGGACTTGTGAGACATCTGTCCCTCCCAATTCATTGTGCACTGTAAGCTATAGCTATGGCTCCAGGTTGTTGAATAAAACTGAAAAAAATCCAAAGAACCCTTTCAGTCAAATTTCAATAAAATTGAGATGATAAAAAAAAAATCTGGGACTTCATATTACTTTTGGTAGTGTCGGGTCAGAGGCCCTGAAAAGAGTACACTCGCTCCAGTCTCATTTCTAACCATACAGGATTTATTGCCAGCGGTCGTTCAGGACAAGGGGTCAACGTTGCTGTATATTTCTAGGCTGTGATGGTGACCAATCTACCTATGTATGTGCTAGAGCTAGCCACAGTTCTGGTTGGGCCTCTTACTGTGAGGAGGACAAAGTGTTTTCACAACAGTGAATGCCATATCCTGAAGATTTCTTGTAAATATTACTCCAAATTTCTCAGAATTGGGAATTCAACAGAAGTAGACTTCAATAAAACATTGGATTTCTAATTTTTTTTACATTAACACAAATGCAACTCTAGCTGTAGCGCCCATGAATGCTATCTGCATAGATTGCAGCAGGTTCTTTAAGCTCATCAATGAACAAATATCAATTTCAAGCAGCAAAACTGTAAGGCTGCTTTAGAGTGCCGACAAAGTGGAGTTTTGAGGCGGGATGCATGTGTTAGCGAGGAGTGAAGTGGGAAAACAATAACGAGACCTTTGAAGATTGGCACCATGTTCCAAACCCCAACACCACCTTTGCTCACATACTGGCCCAAAGCCACTTCCAGAAAAAAGGATGGAATGGCAGTCAAGATGAGGCACGTAAAATATGGAATCAGGAAGGCTCCTAGAAGGAAAACAATACTAGCATCAGAACAATGCATAAAGTTGGGCAAGTTGGTTTGGCATCAGGAAAGGGGAACAGCTCGAAAATAAACGACTCGTCCCTCAATTATTTTCTTTTGAGCGTTTGGAATTTTCTTCCTTTCCTACTTCTTTTTTGGTGGAAGGGACAAGCTAGAATACGATTGCTTGTGTGCTTTTGGAAGCCTTCCCGGGGGAAAAAGTTTGATATAGCCAATATGTTGTTCGTTATAAAACATACTTCTTACATGCATTTTTGTTTAAATGTTCTGCGAGTTCGATATCGACAATAATTCGCTGTACGTGGGTTCGTTCTACATGGGTTTCACTGTATCTACAGGGTCGCCGAGATAAACCCGGAAAATTCACCATATTCAGGTAAACACACGGAGGCAAAGATAATATGGATATCAACCGTTTTCTGTGCTTTGCTCGGTTTGCCGCAACGTCTTTCTGGCTGAAAGATTATCTGAATGTCTTCCCAAGCGAAAATCAGTCCACTTCCAGCTGGATTATGGAACTGGAAACAAGGCGGTTCAGCTGGATTCCAGCTGGACCCAGCTGGAATCCAGCTGGAATCCAGGTGGACCGCCTCATTTCCAGTTCCATAATCCAGCTGGAAGTGGACTGATTTTCGCCTAGGTTGGCAATGCTGTAAACTTGTGTCTTCTTGTAGCCATACCACACAATGATTTGCTTAGGAGACTTTCCAGCACGAAGCGATTCAAGTATTGCTGCCCTCTGGTCATACTCCCTGCTCATTTTTGAGCAGGTCATGATTTGTTTATCACGCAATGGTCCGCTGTCGAGTCATGTGGCCGCAGGAGCACATTATGGCCGGTTAGCTTTGCTGTCTTGTTGAGAGACGAAATCTGGAAAAAGTCCGGATTTATCTCGACGAACCTGTATATTGCAACCCATAGTTATGCTTGGTCGCAATTCTTAGAAGCTGTTAATGCTGTATTAATAACTTAGCTACTATTTGGCAAGATCTGGGAGACTATATATTGGTATAAGGGCTAAAGGAAAGAAAATACAAGCAAGAGCTGAATGGAATATATTTTGTTATCTTTTGATCCATTTTGTATGGTAATGTATAATAATAATAATAATAAAAATAATAATAAAGCTTTTATTTCTCTTCTAATTTTACACTGAAAAAAGGTGGAAATGAGGACAAAAAGCTGCTACTGCAGCTTGTTGAGGCCCTAGCTCCCACACACACTTTGGCGGGAAAGCAGCTAAAAATAAACACACTAAAACAAAAAAAAACACAAGCAAACTACTCTCATCAATATATTGCATATGTAGAATATTAATTAAAGATACATTTGCCACTCACAAAAGCAATTTTACAACACATGTGTTGTAAAATGCATTACACTACAAAGCATCACATAGAAAATGAGACTGTAATAGTATGTTTTTTTAACATTTGGTTTGTCTTTCCAAATATACACACATCATTAGCTTCAATTTCATTATGTAAAGATGGCAACACATATTTTAATTATGTAAAACTGTAATTAGAACCGGGTATTGAATAAGGGAACTCATTGCATCTGGTATCTTGCTAAACAAATACCAAATATTGAAAAAAAAATGATGATAATGGCTACCATCAGTTTTTTTTTTGTTTCTTTTCAATATTATCTTGTATTTGTTTAGCAAAAGCTAAAATATATTGTATTTAGTATTTTTGACAACTGAAATTTTGCAGGGATTATTGCTTTTAAGAGTGCTTGACACTATTGCAGTGTTTATTCTTACATGATTTGTTTTTTGCTTTGTTGTTGAAGCATTTCTAAAAGTATGTTATTCTGTTTGCCTGTCGATACAGATTATAAAAAAATATTCTGTTATTTCATTTACTTAGTGGCACTCAGGCCTCGTCAGACCATTCGGTCTTCTGGCTTGGTGCCGCAGACATAATTTAGTGCCTAAACAAACAAAAAAAAAAACATCTTGTTTTAACAAGTGACATACTTATGATCTAACTTCATTAAGCCTGACAGCACAAAAGTAAAAAAAAATACTGTTATTTTTAATGCTATGTTATACACCACTAGCAACCGAAACTTGTACAGCTGTTCAATAGGAATGACACAATGCTGTAAAAAGTGTTCCTTAGAAGGATGCAAAAAAGAACATTTGCAATAATTCAGGGAGCCCTCTTTTGGGTAAGTAATAGTCTTGTTATGTTTCATTGTTTGGCTCCAAACTAAATAACAATACACAGTGAGTGTGTGAACCAAAGAATAAAATAAAAGTAATTTCGCTCTTGTTGGCAAGACAACAGTTTCTAGAAAGACAAAAAGATTTGCTAGCTTTTATGTACCATGTTCAGCGTGCTCATTCCATAACAATAATTCATGAAAAGCACACCCAGTGTTTTCACAGACTTTAATTGCCACCTCTAGTGTTGACGAACTTAACGCTGTTTGAAATTAGAAAGCTCGAGGTACACCTAAGCGTTTCTTACGAGTTAATAATGCAAAAGCATACAAGCCGCTCGTCCCCTCCCTTTGTCGTCTGCTCGTCCGCTCCCTTTGTCGTCTGCTGCGTACCAGCGCGCGCGCGCTTCGAATCTCTGAGACCATGGCGCAGCGGCCAATGGGAGCCCCATCGACGCGCGCCAGCCAATGGAACGGAAGGCGCACGGAAACTATCTGCCGTTTTCGTGCTTTCAACTGATGACGTCAGCTCGCTCCATGAGACAGTTAATGCTTTTGCATTAATAAGATATTCATCTACCTCGAGGTCGAAATAGTACACGCTTAGTTTTATCGGCAGTCATTTTTTATCCATTTACTTTGAAAAACCTCCTATTACTTTGCTTTCTATATCACCCTATCACCCGCTCAGCGGCCTTTAATAAGACACAAAATTTGCCTGCAGTATGCACTTTTCAATGTCATTTATAAAGATTATAAACAAGAGTGGCCCGAGCACCCTATCCTGAGGCTTTAATTTTTTGAATGGTTGAAATATAGTCATTACCATTAACAAACCACATACAGTAGGTAAGATTTAAATAGGTCTAGAGCGGTTCCATGAATACAATAGTGTTCTAGCTTTTTTAACAAAATTTTGTGATTAATTAAGTTCAACGCTTTCGAGAAATTAATATATGCACCCGTAAGTTCTTTGTTCTCAAAACATTCTATATTTTTCTTGCTTTTGTACTCGCAGCGCAGATTCAGTTGAACTATGTTTTTGGAAATTATGCTGACTATTTGAAATCACTGAGAATCTTTCTAAGTAGAAATAAAGTATTTGATGACTTATTCTCACAATACCTTTATAAAACAATTAATAATAGAGAAATATGTCTATAGCTTTTCAACATACCCTTGTCACCACCTTTAAACAAAGTGACAACTTTGGCACACTGCACCGCTGCAGGAAAAACACCGAAATGATGAGAAAGGTTAAATATATACGTTAACCCAGGTGTCACTATGTCAAGGGTATACTTAATCGCTTTAATATTAAAATCGTCCATGTCTTCGCTCTTGGAGTTTTTAAAAACTGCACACACTTCACCCTCATCAATCGGACTCATAAAAATTTTTTTCGAAATTATGTTCGATATAGCTGCAAGCATCAAGCCCAAGTAGAGGCGCACCTATATCACTAGACTGACCGACAAAATGATTATTAAAAGCATTCGCCAAAGCACTGGTCGTCTCCGCAGATTATTTTATCCGATATAATGATGGCGAGGACGCAAGACTTTGTTTACCCTTTGCCAAAGTATGTGCAAATTTCTATTATCATGCCACGCAACTGGGTACTAAACCAAAATTAGGTACCTCAGCACGAAATACCAAAGAAAAAAAAAGTGATGCTGGAACAAGGTTTCTAAACTCATTTAGCCTCGTATTATAGTACGTCCCCCAAAGTAGGGAGTCTTAAAATATACTACGATGTCTAGGGCTGACAACATTGCCATAAAAGCGTTCTTTTATGGCAAAGTCATCAGCCCTAGCCATCTAGATCATAAATGCCCACGGCAACAGTGTCTCCAGAAAAATAATAAAAAACAAAAGGAACATCATGTCACTTGCCTCCTCCATTTTCGTAGGAGAGATAAGGGAACCGCCAGACGTTGCCGAGGCCAATGGCATAGTTGATGCAGCTGAAGACGAAGTCCAGCTTTCCACTCCATTTGCCCCTTTCCTCTGATGCACCTTTTGTTGAGGAACAGGCACCTCGGGCAGCCACTGTGGGAGCAGACGCCTTGTTCTCACGGAGGCCATCTTGTGTTTTGGCGGCAGTGCCATTAGCAGCCATCTTCTCAGAATCCATCCTTAATGCTAGAACGTCATGCCGTCGTCACTCCAGCAATGCCGCTCTTTTGTCGTTGCGGTCTGAAATAGAACGGCCAACAAGTTGAACAAACTTGCTTCAGTATCTACTTAAGTAATCCAGTGGAGTGAAGAATATTTAAAACTGTATCGAAGCCACGCAGGCAGAACTTCATGAAAAGAATTCAGAACCTTTGAAACATGAAGTGCTCTTTTATAGCTCTGTGGAGTGATCTGCAATATGGATCAGAAACTATATAACAGTAGATGTGGGATATGAGGAAAGGAGGCCAAAACTGCAACTGTTTGGGCAAAACAAGTTATACAGAAACAAATAGCTGTCTCCAACTTAAAATATCAAAACAGCCCTCACGAATCTGCATCAGACTAACAACCGCAGCGGGTGGTCGGCTCCTTTTCCGTAAGTGTTGGAGCCGGGGAGTGGCCCATGCGAACTCGTTGATAGTCTCATTTATGCGTTTGAGTTGTTTTTTTCCCTTTCTCTTTTCCATGCATCTGAAAGTCTATTTATTGGTGTGCTCATATCAATAAATTTCAGCTGCGTTTGAGATTTTGTTGTGTTAGTCCGTTTTTTTTATCGTTCCCCATCTCAGGGTCTACAAGATGTCGATTAATTACCAGCTCGCCTGCACTCTATCACTGCTTGAAATAAATACTAGCTACCAAGGACGCGATTCGCTTGTCGTCCATTCATTTGTTCCACGTCACATTTAAAAGCAAACAATGAAAAAAAAAAAAAGGCGTTAATTAGGAAGTCCGTTTTCGCGGTCCGCTTTGCGCTCATGACGACGATTGGCCAAGCGCCAAACTCACTACATAAAAAAAAAAGAGAGAAAAACAACAACAACATAGGACCTGGTTCATGTTGCACTGCAATTTATGAACTTCAAAAGCAGCGCCACGAATTTGATTTTTTTCTCGGTGGGGAGCAATTTTTAAACATTATTCACAAAAATACTTTTTTTTTTTTTTTTTTTTTTTTTGCGAGGGATTTAGTTAACGGGTTCAGCCAATCCTAGCTGCTCCAGAGATTTCAGCTGCCGCGGCATGCGACAGAGGTCAAGCGACTGTTTCTGTCGGGCTTACCAGACAGGTCTTCGGAGCATGGCTGACCAAATGGCACGCAGCTACCTTTTTCCTTTCAGAAGGAAACTGTTCGCGGATACCAAGAGCGACTTATCGCTTCGATAAGGCGACAAATAGGAAGGCCAAAGCGACTATCTTACCTTCCGCCATCATAAGCAACGTTGAGAGACGCGATAAGCTGTCGGTGGAACACAACGCCAGATTCTGTGGCGAAATTCGCGGAAGTGCGCAGTGAATAAAGTGACATCATCTCAGAAGTGTCCAATATAGGTCAAAGAATCGATCGATCGATACGGTGCCACAGGCTTTCGAGTTAATATTTGGGTATAACGCTGTCATGAATCATGCAGGTCTCATCTGAGCGCCGATCGAACGGTTTGCTTTGGTTATAAACAAGAAAAAAAAAAAAAAAAAGAAGAAACAGGCACAGAAAAAGAAACGCACCGTGTACAGTGATGACCACTGACAGTTCATCTCGGAGAAAGATTGATTAAAATAAAATAACAAAAATTGAGATCTAAGGTATAGGCTCTAGGATGAACAGCAGCTAGAATTCATTGGCACATATGCATCGATTTCGTGAAAGAACTGGGTTAATGATCAAGCTGCATAATTAAAATGGTGACTAGAAGTACCGATAAATAATCTATTTGTCATCGACATCTTGGGCCCCTTTCTTCAGCTGTGCTTCGCAAGCGAGTGATATAACACCTTCCACCCCCTAGCTGAACCAGCGCTGGCTGAACACATATTATAGCTTCTTTTACATTCTAGCGATCAGAATTCGTTGGCCCCGGTTATGTGACGTAAGTAGCCTTGTTTTAACTCCCCCGGCTTGAACAAGTCATAGAAACAACCATAGAGTTCCACGGCTAAACCAACTTTTCATGATATGCGCGCGCAATCGACAAAAGCATTATTCTAGACGTGACCTCCCTAGGCGGTCGTTACCAATGCTGATATGCATACCTTGTTTTTATGGGGAGAAAGCTACGGAGTTGACACCGAGACGTAAATGCGGCACACGAACGCTGAAGGAATGTTTCGTAGAACCTTACCCGCCAGCCGCGACAACCTCCTACGCTTGGGAGATCGGTCGGAATTTGTTCTCGGTCGCTCGTTCGTACTCGCTCGCCGCTGATGCGCTCGTGCTTCTTGGCCCAGTAAACAAACCCATTCTGAGGGCCACGTACTATGTTCTAAGCATTGTTAAGATGTCTAGACGCACTGAGAAGCACCAATTACCGCTAAACCGTTCTAAAGTTCTTTCCTGCCTAGCACGTTTCGAAACTAGCCAAAGTTTACCGGCACGTGTTGTTTCAGCCGAACCTCAGTTGCGTCGATAACTTGGCCACTTTGCCGAGTTCGCGGCCTTCGCGTCGTTTCTGTCGTAGAGTCGTATTTTAATATGCTAAAAGTTTCTTTGAAAATAAAAATAAGGCTCCCGTATTGGCAATACATAAAAACAACTAAATTTTGTTTGTGATTGGGATGATAAAAAAATCTTTCTTTGTGCAGAAGGTGCGGAATGATGTAAACACGTGACTATGAAAGAGTTTAGCTGCGAAACTTGTTTTCTTCCGATTGGGAAAGTATTATCAACTTGAAACTGCAATGAATTTCATTTTCAACATAAAAGGAAGTTTAGAGGTGGCAATTTCTATTTAAAATATTTCTAAAACGTTGGATTTCCGTGGGCCTGTGGCGCAACGGATAACGCGTCTGACTACGGATCAGAAGATTCCAGGTTCGAATCCTGGCAGGCTCGGGTACATTTTTTTTTTTTTTTATTGCTTATAATGCGGTTTTGGAACATATTGAGGTATTTAGCGCACAAGGTAGAAAGAAGAAGGACAAGACAGAAAAGAGCGCTACTCACAACTACGTTTACTAATAAAAAGGGAAGAGAAAGAAAACACCTAAATAATCCGCCGCTGACTCGTGCACCTGCCACAGCCCCGTGAATGATAGCGGCTAGTTCATCCAGGCTCGTGCGGGCCCTTCATTGTTTGTTCAAGGAGTTTTCTTTCCTTGTTTGTTAGCGTAACGGATTCAACGCTAATACAGTTCCTGTCCTCACGAAGGATGTAGAAGGCCTCCAATACCTCGCGGCAGCGGCGTAGAGTTTCCATTTTCCCGGGGGGGGGGGGCAGACCCGGAATGTGGCTTAAAAAAAAAAACGGGGGAGGCTGCGGGGGGGGGGGGGGGGGGGGGGGGGGGGGGGGGAGAGAGAGGAGGAGAAGGTCCTTGTTTTATTTGTTCCGTGGGTTCTCCCCATAAGGGTCACCTGCAGCAGTCGGAGCCTTTACCGAGCATTACAAAATGGAATCAGCGCGCAAACAACGAAGACACAAGGAAGAGAAATTGACAGGACAAGCGCTGGACTTCAACTGAACGTTTATTGAAAAAGAAACTAACGAGGAAAACAGACAAACCACCAAATCATCACCCCATCAAAACGTGCTCAAAAAAGCTACCTCTCTCTTAAGTAAAAAAAAATTAAACCCGAGACTGGAGAAAAAGGGACAAGGACATAAACAAACGGACACGGACATTGTGACAGCTAACTACCTGGTGTCCCCAAATAAGACGCTCCGCAAAAGAATGACTCGGAAACTTCAGCGGTTTGACGCATCCAGTAGAAATTTCTCTGAATACGTGTTTTACTGGCCACATTTATGCAAACATATTGCAAGACTAAACTACCAGTACAAAAAAGCGAATCTTTTTTTTTTTTTCTGCAGGGGTAGTTCGGGTCTAAAATTTTGTTGCATAAATGTGACCAGTAAAACACGTATTTCAGGAATATTCCTACTTGTTGCACCAAGGATCTAAATTTTGCGGGCCATTTTGTGTGTAAAGTGTATTTTGAGATGCCCATATAGTACCAAACTCCCCGAGTGGATACGCAGGCGCACCAAAAGTGTTAATCCTTTGATCCCTAGCAGACACATGTTGCCGTCGGCAGGGCTTGTCTACGCGCACTCTCCGCCTGGAGGCACGCTCCCCACGCGGCGACCTTGCTGTCCGGGATGCTCGTTCCTTTCGGTGCGCCGCCTCGTGTAATCACTTTTTGACGAGCTGGACTTCGCTTTTCAACGCAGGGACCCATCGGAGAGCCATTCGTCTTAATTTTTACACAGGATACCGGACGAACTGTCACGTTCTTAGCCGAGTCGGAACTGGGCGAGTCGACTTCCTATGAGAACGGCTTACGTTTCAAGAATGTCAATGGGTTCTGAGTTTAGGTTTCCATTTGCGGTGTTCGTGTCGGCTCACGGTTTAAGTTTCAATTGAACTTCGCTTGGTCCCGCTCGTTATTCCGGGACTCCAATCACGATCCTTCAGTTGCTTCCGTCTCTTTGTCAAATAAGCCTCAACCCAGGGAGTTAATATAAAATAGTTTCCACAGGTAATAAGCTCCGGTGACCTTGTCTCAAAGGAAGTGATCAAGCACTTTCTATTCTACTGACTGTTTGCGGCGTATATGTATGGATGCCTTCCCTGGGAATGTTCGTGAAGCCTATTCAGAATAAAACGGAAAAGGGGAGCGGATTGTGCCGCCTAGCGCCGCACTGTCCATACAAACGTTTAAAAAATGACAAAAGGAACACGTATCGGGCATGATGATTATTCTTTCCCCAAAGTTGGCCTTCGTTGAGACTCCGAAGGCTTAATCGCTCTTTTCCCCACAGGCTTTTGTTTCAAAGCAGTGTCCCTTTGTTTTTGTTGTGTTTTGCGATGCTGTTATTTGGCTTCTGGTGTGTATTTTATTGTCATGTTTTGTTTATTTTGTTAACACATGCAGCAGGGGAGAGTGGGGTAATGGTGGCACAAGAAGCTTGACTGACTTCAATTTTAAGAGGGCCAAAAATAATTCTCAGACGGTAGCAAAGACCATTTGATACCACTATACCTTGTGCGAAGCTGGGGTTACAAATTTTTCCGCCAAAAGTTGTTTTCTGGACGAGTATTCGAGTCGCTGTTCGGTGACAAGACTGGTAGTAAAGCCCTTCACTGACCAATCAAAAGTGTGTACAATATTAATATTTTCTTGGCCGAAAGGGCATTCATTTGTAGACGCGCAAGAAATTAAAATTTTTTTCTTGGCGAGCAGGTCTGCAGAATCAGTCACTGACTCACTGTGTCGGGGATGCTTCCTATTCTCAGAAGCATTTTTGTTGTCTAAAAACCGACAGAGATGTCGCGACGCTTTCAAGACTTTTTTTAGCCTGTCATAGCTGAAGCGGGCACTTCAGCTGTTCATTCAGACAACATATTCCGCGCATCTAACTCCGTCTGAGGGGAATTTTCCACTGAATGTCTGACCTGTCACTGTCCCGAGATCCACCATTTAAAAGCCTGAAAGGAAATAAGAAGCGGGAATAAACAGGCCCCTGTGAAATAGCTGCCAGTCAGGACGGTCAACAGTCCACTGTCGATGGGCGCAGACCCAAGCCAAGCTCTTTAAAAAAAATCCCGGGCCGGGGCCGGGGGGGGCTCTGCCCCCCCGTGAAGCCGTCCGGGGGGGGGGCACGAGCCCCACTGCCCCCCCGTAGTTGGCGCTTATGCCTCGCGGGTCAATTTGTCTTTGTTCTTCCCCAAGATGTTGGTCTCACGGAATAATGGTCTGCATGTGCATTCCCTGCAATGGAGAGGAAGATTTCCGCCCACTGTAGCCTTCAAAGAGTAATCATGCTCCCGGAGGCGGTCATTGAGGCATCTGCCCGTTTGGCCTATGTAGCTCTTGCCACACGAAAGAGGTATCTTATACACGACGCCCGAAGCGCATGGTAGGAATTCGTTTGCATGCTTCTTGGTGCACGTGGGTTTTGTGGTACCCTCCGCATGCGCATTCACTCTATTGCAAATTAGGCTCATTTTTTGTGGTGCTGAGGAAACTACTCTGACCCCATAGCGGCTTGCGACGTTCTTTAAATTATGGGACATCCTGTGAAGGTACGGTATTACAACTGGCCTTGTTTGCTTGACACTAGTCTTGTTGGACTGGAAGCCTTTTGCCTTCTTCACCAGAGCGTTTGCCACATCCGCCAGTAGGGCTGACGAATAGCCGGCTTTTGAATTAGCCTCACCATGCAAGTAGATCTACTTGCATGGTGAAGCTGGCTGACATAGTATGAAGACAAGACTTCCTTAGTTCCGAGCCCAGACACGTTAGAGCTATGCCCCTCTTGATGATTTTTGAGTGCGCCGAGCCGTAGTCTAGAATGGCCTTGTTGGAACGTGGGCTGTTTTCTTTCTCTTCCCTTTTTATTAGTAAACAGCGCTCTTTTCTGTCTTGTCCTTCTTCTTTCTACCTTGTGCGCTAAATACCTCAATATGTTAGACTACCAACTAGCCCAAATGTCAACTTTACTGCGGTTTTGGAACCCCCACCACCCCCACCCCTGCATACCATCTCACACAAGTGCGTGTAGTTCTTGCAGGAGCGCGTTTGCAGTTTTCTTTACTTCGTTTTGTCCGTCTGTGTCTAACTGTTGTGACCACTGATTTCCACGGGTCCATATCACAAGAGCGAATGACATTTTAGCGAACGGCGACATTTGAGCGAATGGTCGTTTTAGCGAATAACGGGGGCGCGCGTTAACCCATCCGTCGCGCTGCGCTTTACGCCGCTTCGCGGCGACAGTCTGCGGCAGCTCATTACAAAAATATGAACTCACTTGGCCCACCCGAAAACGCCGCTTCGCGGCGTCCGACTTTTCGCTAAAGTGTCGTTCGATGAAACGTGGGCGTTCGCTAAAACGTCATTCGATCAAGTGAGTGCCTCCCGATTTCCACTGCAGACGTGATCGCGGTAGTGGATTGTAGCCCCTGCAAACAACAAGCTTACATGTAAACATAACAAAAAAGGAGACCAACACATAGGCGTAGATATGGGGGGGCATCGGGGCCCTTGCGCGCCCCGTGCCCCCCACGACCCGCACGACCGCACGCGCGCGAGCTGAGCTCACTGAAGCGCGAACGCGAGCTGCACGAACGCTTCGCCTGCCGTCCCATTCGTGCGGAGAGGGCGTAAGCGGTAAAAGTAAAAGTGGAGGAGGCAGCGTCGCTCCGCGAGGAGAAGATTCAAATAAAAAGTCGTGTTACTGCTTCCACTTGTTTTTTTTTTTAGGGGAGGAAGTGGCCAAGTAGGGCTAACGCGTCTCAGCTCGGAGCGTGGAGCGAAAGCTTGCGCTGGGAACCTCCTGGGTTCGATCCCCGCCGCCCCGCCCGTTACCATCAGGATGAGTTTCGTACCGGCACGCGTTCGTGTGATCACTACTGCGTGATGCACGTTAAAAACCCCAGGTTAGCGGTTGTACCACACTGGCCAAATTTCACATCTACAGCTAAGAGACCGATTACCCGTTGAGGCGCATCTCCATCAAGGCCCAATTTTTTTTTTTCAATTTTTTTTTCTCTTATTTGTGTGTGTGTGTGTGTGTGTGTGTGTGTGTGTGTGTGTGTGTGTGTGTGTGTGTGTGTGTGTGTGTGTGTGTGTGTGTGTTTTGCGGTAGAACGGAGAAGCTAGAGCACTATATAGCTCCTACGGAGCAGAGTAGCGCAATCCTTTGAACCCCGTGTTTTGCCGACAACATGGCCGACAGAGCGGCTCGGCGCGAGTCACGTGGTACTCAGGGTTCCAGGAGGCGGCCCGCCCTATGGGAGAATACATGGAGATCGACATAACACGGCTGATTAAAAAACTAACGGCGAGTTCACATTTTTCAAAACTAACCTGTCGTGAAGTTAGTAAAGCGCTAAACACTTCATCAAAGTTTTAATAATATCGGATGCGTGTGCAAATTTTGAGAAGGCAATTTCCAAGGCAATGGCGTTTGAAGCAGACGATTTTTGCTCGCAGCGGAGATGGGCTTTTCGGGTTGGCCGGAGCGGGTCACGTGAATGGTGTGACGTCGCCGTGTCGTCTGCTGCATGATGCCGCTCAGGCAATTTTTTAAAAAAAGTTACGTCCTTGTATGGCACAAAACTTATCGCATATCATTCTAAAATGTTTCATTATTATGTCAAAAATGATTTCCATTCCGCACATTACCACAAAACTGAAGAAACAACGATTTTCTCACGTTCTCCATGCATTTCTGACCGCAGTTGGAACCTCCGGGCGTTCGCCGCTAGTCGCCGAGAGACGGCGTTCTAGATTGCGCTACTCTGCTCCGAAGGAGCTATATAGTGCTCTAGGAGAAGCCTTCGCGCGGGCGCCATGCCTAGAAAGCAACGTCACGATGCTAGAAGGTCATGCTTAGAGGCTAGAACAACTAGAACATGGAAGTTTGTGCCACAAATGATAGGTGGCGCAGGTTGTCAACCAATTCAAGACAAAACGATTTCTCTACTTTTTCTGTTTACAATATGAATGGATCAGCGATTAGTAAGTAAGCCACAGGAAGGAGGGGCTGGCCAAGCAGCGACGCAGGATGAATTTGAGCCGTCAAAATTTGGTTCTTAGTATACGCAATGACGCTGCTATTTTATTTAGGAACTATCATCTTCACAGTCGTTGTATCTACTCTAGGAGACCAGGTAGTGGCCCATGAGTATCTCCGAAACTTTCTGTGGTTGCGCGCTGCAGCCGACAACGTGACACATGGCTTGGTCGGACTTATCTGCTGGGTGGCAGCTTGCGGCCCCCGTTGCTTTCCAGCCAGCCTACGAGAAGGCATTCTTTGTGGCTTTATCGCTTGCGCGCTCGATGTTGATCACTTCGTGGCCGCTGCATCGGTGAAGATCGAGGTAGTACCAAACTCCAGTAACCTCTTTCCGTTGTAGTCGGGCACGGGCCGCCTACACTTCTATCCGTTCGTGAATTCAGATTTGCAACTTGATCCATTCCTTTCTAGGATGCAACCCGCCTACGAGCCAGGCCCTTTCTCCACTGCACCTCCATCGTGATCCTTGCCATATTGATAATCATGCTGGCTGCAAGGCTGACTGGTCAGCTGCAACTTTATCACCTCACGTTGATGGCAAGCGTTGCCGTCACTTCGCATCACCTTCGAGATTCTCTACGAAGGGGACTGTGGCTCTGGCCTTATGGAAGCACACCACCGGTGAAAATTGGATTTTATTATGCGGGTCTTGGCTGCATTATATTAGTGGCATCGCTGGGGATACGGACTAGCTTGCAAAAGGAAGATCCTATTGTGAGCCTGGTGTGAACTACCGAGACTACAAATAAACAGGCATTTGTGCACACACATGCTCCAGTTTTACTTTGGCCGTATAAGCAAGTAACACACACTCACCAACACATATCCATGCACGCAGTCACCCAAAATACCCCCCTGCTGCCGACCACCTGAAACATTCTGCAACATTTACATCCCCTTCTATTTGGCATGATTGTCGGCAGTGAACAAGATTAGGTGAGCACTTTTCCAGAGCAATCCCCAAAATGAGGAAATTTGCTTTTTTTTAGTGCCTGGATGTGGCGCGATGAGACCACCTGCAAGCAGTAAGTACGGACCTGGCACCTATTCTCTTATTGGTTCCTGAATCAAGGGGCAACAAATCCCTGGTGTAAAATATTCATCCTTGGCAAATAAGCAAATTTGGTTTGTGCCCACAAACCATTCTCTCATCGCGACCTTGCATAAAGCAAAATCATGGTAATGAGTACAGACGACTTCCGCCTATGTACACAATGACCCACAGCAAATAGAAAAAAAATGGCCCACAAATTAGGAAACAAATCTGAAAAGCCACAAGGCAGTTTGGGTTAGAATCTGTTGAGGAACGTGGAATGTTTGCATGGGTGTGCAGTTCCCTTTCACAAGCCGCGCCGAGCTCCCCCCCCCCCCCCCCCCCCCCCGCCATTTCATGTACAGTAACAGTCGAATGATAATAAATACTGGTGATAATGATGCACAATTGAAAGGATGTAAAACAAAAACCTTCCCAAACTCTCAATCCATGATGGGGCCACAGCAGTCAAAGGCTTGCCTTGGCCGAATCCCTTCAAACGAGCAATTCCCCACGCCCACAACAAACTCGGACTTAGAAGGCTGGCAACCCAGAGCGTGTTCTGACAAAACATCACAGGTTCCTAGTGACAGCTGAGGGGAGGGGAGGGGAGGCTGCTTCGCTCTCAACACTAAAGTCGCTCAACAACGTCTCAAGATCCAAGACCACCCAGTGGCCGAGCGCACGTCACTGAGCCACCATGGCTCTCGCGGCGTGCTTGGACAGTTTGCGCAGTCGCCCGCGACTGCTAACCGAGAGCACCTCCCTCGCCCGTGAGTCTAACCCGTCGTCGTCGTCGTCCTCGGACCCCCCTGTCCAGTCGGAGTCCTCCTGCTCCCGGTAGCGCACCAACTGTTGTCCCCGGTTGCGCGTCTGCACGTGCGACCTCTTGGACGTCCTGCCGTCCTCCGTGGCTGCGTCGTGGACGCGTCGTGGCGGCTTTCTCGACGACCGCCGCGGCACGCCGTAGTCGTGGTCAGTCACAAACAATGACGACTTCTCCGAGCTGCCTGTCGTGCCTTCAGATTCTCCGCCGCTGTCGTGCGGCCTCTTGGTCCTTCGTTGGCTCCGGCCATGGGAGACGTCCCGGGCGCCCACAGAACTGCTCCCCACACTGTCGTTGCTATCATCGCTGCCTATCACATTGGTACGGGCCGCGCGCCTCGTAGACCGCCTCCTTCTAAGTGGTTCTTCGTCCTCCTCCTGTTCTTCTTCCTCCTCCTCCTCCTGTTCTTCCTCCTCTTCTCCCTCTTCATCTTCACACTCTCCCTCTTGGTCAATTTCCTCCTCTTTTACTTGACACTCGACTTCCTTTTGTTCTTCGTTATCTGAACTGCTGTTGTCACTGTCGTCCTCGTCGTCCTCGTCCTCGTCACTGGTTTCACCATCGGAAGAAGACGTGTTATGGACAACTTTCCGTTTCCGAAGCGAGCTCTCGCTGGCCAGTTCCTTCTCACTCGAGGACGTATTGCGACCGCCGTGGCCGATCACTCTTCTGCTGCTCTTCTTTCCATTCACCAGCCGCTGGTTTGAGACTGCAAAAAAAAAAAATGTGAAAGAGATATGTTGCACTATTTGTAAAGATGACTCCCAAGAAGCCACAAACGCTTTGGTACGCCAATCGGCGCAGTTAAAAGCTGATGCCAAATCGAAGTGCAAACACACTTGCATGTCCCCCTTACGTGTAAGTGTAAGGAGGACATGGAATCGAAGTGCACAGACACAGTTACATGCCCAAAATAAACTCTCAGCATGACAAGGCGTGCAAATGCAGTGCGAGACATGCCCACAAGTACATAAACTGTGACTGGAGTTGTGTACAAGATATCGTTCTTGTATGGAAAAGTTTACGAGGGCTAGCCTAAACGATGCGTCAACATCGGGCTCGGGGAGCATGAGCTTTCTTTGAAATCCTTGCCGTCAGGTCACCTAGTCTTACATGCGAGGGACTGTGGGTGTGCCCTGTTGTTTGCTAGCGCAGGGATTCTGAGGTCGTTCCACCACAAAAGAAATATAGAGAAATCTAGGAAGCCCAGTCCATCACAGCAAGAAGCGAACCCTGCATAAGCGCGCCATCAGTGAACTTGTCACCCAAGGAACTATGATACCTCCTTATTTCCTAAAATATTTTTTCTTCTCGATCTTTTGTTTTCAATTTCTAAATTAATTTTTCTTTATCTATTATAAACTTTTTATTAGCTCAGTCCTCCTTCTAGATCCTTTTCCATTTTCTTCCTTATATAAATTTATCTTCATCCTTTTCTTCCTCATCTTTTAATTAAAACGTCACTTGAAAGTAGCGCTTGTCCTGTCCTGTGCTCCCTTGTCCTTCACGCTAATACTTTTATGATGTCCTCCTCTTTTTGTGCAAGCACCGAGCGCTTATGTTCCTAAATAAACGAGTGTGCTCCACCCCAAGCAGACTCGATAAACAAAGCTGCGCAGAAGTTTGCCAAAGTCTATCACAAACGAGCTCGAAGGTTTCGACAGGCTCCCAAAGAGAATAAGTCGCGTGCAATGAAGGACGCACCTTGCACATTTGCTCTGGTGACCCTAGTTGCGGTGTTGCCACGAGCGCTTTCTTTCTTGGGGCCTATTTCCTCATCTTCGCTGTCGGAATCCGACTCCAAGTACTTCTTGGGCCTCAGTACTGGAAGGATCATGCGCAAGGCCGTTTAAATTATTCCACGTTATTTGTACGACGGAATCTCCCCTGCCTGGACCCCTCTAGGGTCTATGGCATCTAATAAATACAGTTGAACCTCAATTTAACGAAACCCGATTTAACGAACAAATTCGGATTCCCCGCGCACCCTATCCCGAAGAATGTCTTTCTCGACTTTACGAAGTTCCCGATTTAACGAAATAATTACGGGGTCCCGGCGACTTTGCTAAATCGAGGTTCAACTGTAAACAGATATCAAATCCCACAACCTCAACAGCATCAATCAAAGGCAAGCTAAGTATACGTAAGCCAAATTATCACGTACCTGCAGCTCTCACGGTCAGCGGGGGGAATGTGACCTTGGCTGAGCGGGAGCTTCCACGTGAGGACGACGGCTGCGAATCGCTCGAGAAATCTAAGGCGGCTGGCTGACTCCTGCGACGAGACGGGACAGTTCGAGAGTCAAGCAACAGTTTCCTTTGTTTGCAATGTGAAGACATCAAGTAGGAAACCAAAGGGGTTCTCTATACCTTTTGCTCACATACTGGTTGTTCTTCACTTTGGTCTCGTACTTGACGGCCGATCTCCAGTCGCTCGTGATCGACCGTATTCTTTCTTCGAACATTGCCGACATCCGTATGGTCATGGAATAGATCTGCAAAAAAAGCGAGAAAAACAGCCACAGTGAGCTACGGTGGAGGTGGCGAGGGACGCTGCTTCGCAAAGATGCGCCGGATGTTCTCACCCTAGACTTTTTGTTGGTGTTGTAGTTCCTCGAATTTGCAAAGATGAGCCGCATGTCCTTGCAGAACTCTGTGGGGCTGGGGTACCGGTCGCGTTGTAGCCGATCTCGCACGGTGCCCAGGTCCATGGGAACGTCAATGATGTTCACATAGTCCTGCAAACAGCAGTGAGTGGCAGCTACATGTTTGCATGCTTGTTTACACCTTTGGCACACCTACACCAGATTCACGTCAATTGTGTATTATTGCACAGACTATGATCAGTTTACATGTTACCAGAACGCACAGTGTTTGAAGCAACATCTCGATACAAATGGAACCTCTTGTAGGTAATAAACTCCCGTGCAGTGCAAGCGAGTATGTCATATTAGAATTAGTCTAATGTAGCCTGGCTTCTTCAAAATGCAGGCTCAGTACAAAAGATCACTTCATGCTTGTCCTCAAATGTCTGTCACAAAGCTAAACTAGCTGTGGAGTATACAAAGGACTGAGATCCTGTGTGGCATATCAATTGGGAGGATTGTTTGGCTTTCACTTGCAAGAAAAATTGCACTACGTCTCACACAAAGAGCTGGACAAGCAAAAGCGTGTTCCTACATTGCTGTACTATCTGAGGGCAATGCCAAGGCCAACATAAAGAAAACCAGGGTCCGGACCACTAACCTCATACGTGTTGACGTCCACTGGCTGACGGAATGGTGTGGAGTCCTCACACTGGAAGATGAGGTTCAAGAGGTCAGAACACTGTGCTTTCCACGTAGTGGAAGTCAACGGGGTGCTCTGCTCCGTCCTCCGCTTTTTGGACATTCCTGGCGGGGCAACCTGCAACATAGACACGGCAGCATAACACGTTTGCGCCCGGCAAATGCGGCAGTCAAACATCACTTCTATCAGACAACACCTAACACGAGGGGCTGGTGATGGGGTATCTCTCCCTGCGGCAGAAATCCCTGCAAGAGGGATTTTCTGGTCACATGACAAGCTTCATGGGGACAAGGCACCTATGAAAGTAATATTCTGCATCAAATATTTTCTGATGCATTGTCAAGGCTAGCGTAGCACCCAGAGTGTTGCAGCTGAGCACTGCTGCGAGAGCATCTGGCTTCGTCTTTCATCTCATTTGTACGCGCCCTCGAACAAGAGACGCAACACACTCGCGCAAGCACAATGTTTTTTTTCACTGCAAAAATAAACCAACGCTCATTTTCCGCCCAAATGTAGTGCTTGCAGTCCGAACAAGGTGCCAAAGTTTCAGCACTAACCGTTATCTTACGCAAAGGTTACAAGCGATTTTCTGAAAATTTTAATAGAAAAATGGGGCCCATTTTTGCCCATTTTCGATAATTGGTGCCACAGAGCTTCACGTATCAAAAAACCCTGTTGGCCGCCATTTTCCCATTGAAAATTTCAGAAAATTACTCGTGGCTTCTGAATTAAATACCGGTTAGTGCGAAAACTTTGGCATCCAGTTCAAACCTCTAGCGCTACCTTTGGGCGGAGAATGAGCGTTCGGCAGCCAAGCTTGCAATTTCCCCGACAGTCGTACGACCTGTTTTAGAGTCTGTAGACGTTGTTTGGGACCCTGTAACTAAACTTCACATTGAATGACTCAAGGAGGTTCAGAAGAAAGCATTGCAGCACTTCATTTTCAACGAAAAAATTACAGGACACCTAAGACTGCTTACGTGAGGGAATATGAAAGCATTCCTTCACACAGTGGATTCCTACAAGCACTGCGCCACATCTTCCTATCGCACATGCTGCTCCGGCGAACTCCGCCGGCTCCACGCCTTCCACGACGGTGCATCTGCGTTGCTGTGCTTTCCTCTGTGTGTTTTTCTGAGACGCGTCGGCTTTGACTTTGAGTGCCCCACCGACTTCCGTGACGAAGCATCCGATATGACGCGTCACAGCCAATAGGAACGCGTCGCGGCCATTCTAACTGCTGTTTATTTAGATGCCCGTTTTTCGCGGTCAAAGCCAACGCCGGCTGCGCTCCATGGGACCAGTTAATGCTTTCGCATTAATACAGAAGAATGAGTTCTACTACCAGTTTATACAACATATCAAAAGTTGAGCTTCTTTCAACTTGGAGCAAAATTAATTGTACCATTGTACAAGAATCATCTTGCCTTTCATTTGACAGATTTATGCAATTTAACACATCTCGTCATACACAAAGTAAGCATTCCAACACAATTGTGGTGCCTTATGCAGAACTGAATGCTTAAAAACTAATTTTTCGCGGGCATCATTAAAGAATGGAATAATCTTCCCGCCAACATTATGTACGCCTCATCCGCTCAGGAATTTGTTTCAGCACTGCAGCGTTATTTCTCAGATGTGCAGTCCTAAATGCTTTTTTCTTTCTTACTTTTTTTTTTCTTCTTTTTTTTTATTTGTGTGTAATGAGGTTTCTTTATAAGTATGCTCTGTATGCCCTCTCCTGCTTTGGCTGCCAATATGCAGCCGGCAGTATGTATAAAAAAATAAATAAATATAGAGCACTGTGGAAGCTACGCTAGCTTTGATGGTGTAACACGCGATAGTTATGCCGAGTAGTGTTCCATGCAAATGTCTGCCGTAAGTTTGTCCTGGCTTCAATTATTCAAGTCTGATCTTATGTGCAGAAAAAGGGTAATCAGGCTTGAAATGTACTTTAGTGAAATGAATCGCATTCGTGTGCTTTAGGGGTGGCATGTAAAATTATTTCTTAGGGAGGTTGTGTTAAGTGAGAATTAAAGAAGATAATACCACGAGGCTTACGTCTACCGAGTGGAATCGGCTGAAATGCTAAGTATGTATTCGCCCTACGGAACTGGCCATGTGACCTCAAAATCCCTCATATCCTCCAGTAGAACTGGCCACATAACTAGCAAACTGCCGACACCTATTCAGGAAGCCAAAACGGCAAGCTTTGCTTGCACTGTGAGCATATCAACATCATGCTCAGCAGCCATGTACGGCGAGTCCAAATCGCGAACATAAACTTTGCATGTTTCCCCATTTACCAGCCTCCAGGTTTTCTGGATGTGTGCTAGGAGACAAGAAACGACACAGTGGAAAACATGCCACACTGGATAGGCAGTAACCTCTCAATCAGCATCTTATGAAAGAGAGAAGATACCATGTATTCATTTCTAGAAGAAAGACACAACATTTTCTTCCTTGAGATTTGAAACCAAATAATGATGTTCATGATCCCAGAAAATAAAGATGCAGCAACAAATAATGAAATACAGTATGGAAGGAGGAAAGATAAGTATGAAGCAGGAAAGATCAAATGTGCAGGAGTGCTAGAAGAAATCAATCCCACGACGCAATACCTTTTTGCGCTTGACACCAGAAGATGATGGGCAGCAGCCGACTTCGTTATCAGTGGAGCTCGAGGAATTCTCCCCCGCTCTCGAGGTACTGTTGCTCGAACTTCCGTTGGAGCTGTCCACCAGCTCCTGATACAGCTTGATGGGATCTCGACACGAGTTGTCGCTGTAATTTACATTCATTGGTTGCATTCAGAAACTTGGTAAAAATTAAAGAATCACCACGCCAAATATTACAATATAATTCTGTATAAAATTTCACTACCGTAATATCCCGAGAGATGTCCCATCCCCGAAAGATAGCCCGCCCTCTATTTTTGGCATGATTTGCTATTTTTTCTGAAACACGAAAAGATAGCCCATGTCTAGTAATTACAGGTCCCTGGCCAATGACCTCGGCAAAAACAGTCCTACTTAACCCTGCAAGAGATAAGCGAACATTGCTGACTGAGAAGGACAGTCGTCTTTGGTTCGTTGCCCCTTCTTGTAATCACAAGTTTCGAGAGTCCCAAAACCTAAATCTAGCATTTTTTTCAACTTGTTCTTTATTGGAACACTGAGAATGAGCCCACTCCTTGTTTTCCCCCAATTTGCTATTGATTTTAGGTGGACTAACTTTTGGGATATTACGGTAAACTGTCCAATAAAGACCGAGAAGTGCCAAGCCACCAGACTCTGCTAATTATAGCGTGCAGCGCAATCTACAGAGGTGCACGCAGTGGTCGGTGCAGTCGTAGCTCCATACTGGCACAGCCAACGCTTTGCTAACTATGTCACAAGAATATCAACAGATTTTGCTCGTTTTGTTGCACCTTTCCGGGTAAGACCTACAGGTGGCACTGGCAACAGATTCACTGATGTCCCAGACACTCGTGGAACCACATGTGCACTAGTGCGCACCCGTGCGTTTGGTTGCTTCGTTGGCTTCGTCATGAATGAAATACCCAACCCGCCCGAAAACAATGTTTTGTGTGCACCAAACTCACACAGGCACTATGTTCAAAGCTTAGTTGCAATGGCTGACAAAAAAAAAAAAAAAAAAAAAAAAAAAGGCTTGAGGTACCTAAGTTTTTCTTACGAGTTGTGAATGCGAAAGCATGCATGCCATTCTTCCGCTCCCTTATTTTGTCGGCAGCATATTTTCGTCGACGGCAGAGCGCGCCCTCTCCTCGCCGCTCTGACCTTGGACGTTTCGTGTTAGCGGCTTGCTGACGAACGTGCAGGGCCATGGGGTGGCGGTCGCTGACACTGACGAGCAGCGGCCAATGGGAGCCTCGTCAACGCGCGCCAGCCAATGGGATTGAGGCCGAAAGCCATCAGCTTTACTCCGCTCCTTCGGGATCGGGGAAACTAGGTGCCATTTGCCTAGGCTTGCCGCGTGGTTTTATAGCTGCGAGCTGGCTTCACTTGGAAAAATAATTCAGGGTGCCGTTTGGCGCAGCTTCAAAGCTGATGACGTCAGCTTGGTCCATGGGACAGTTAATGCTTTCACACTAAAAAGCAGATTCGCAGTGTTATGTCTATAGCCTGATGTAGCCAGCAAGGACTGTAAACAGGAGCGTACGACACTTGCACCTTTGAGCAATGCCCGTCCGACGAGTCACGTGGTATGCGGTGTCACTGTTAGTGTCGCTTGGTTGAGCACGCTTGTAACTATAAGGGATCAATGTTGCCCACCGCAGGCAAAGTTTAGGTTTGTGATAATTTTTAAATAAAGACTGAGAGGAAAAAAATATTTAATTTTGGGGGGAAACATATGACGTGGAGCAGTTCATTAGCACTTCTCACAATGTACAATCACTTATTATACCAAATCCTTTTGGAATTGAGTGGGCAGTCTGCACACTGGTGAGGCATCAATGTGTGCAGACTTTTTTGAAGGAAACAGAACTGCATCAAAATAACTTCTTGAGTGCCTAAAAGGTCCTTCCTCCACAGTAGCAAGAAAGCACTCACTCAATAAATTTGGTTAGAAGCCTCGTCAAAAGCGCGGCCTTCTGGACAATCTTGCTGTCCGGCTCGTTGAACTTCTTGGCATTCAGCTCTATGAACTTAATGTCGAACTTGATGGCATCCACCCGCCTGTCAGAAAACAAGAAGGGACAGACAACAGGGTAAAGTCGGTCATTGTTCAACATTGCATCGAGTTTCTCTTGATTAGTGCTTGTTCAAGCTTGTATTACCTATGCTTGGAGTTTCCTTCCTCATAACGGAGGCTAACCTAGTGCCTGGACAATGAAACTACGACCGACGGCACGGAAGACATAGATCGCCGTAGAACAGGGGTTTTCCCAAACTGGGCTTCTAGGAATTTGGGGGTGCCTCAAAGTATGCTCGTGGGGTCTTCGAGCTCTTTAATTTTCTCGACCGCCCCTGCCCTAAAAATAAAGTGTTTTTACAATGTCTAATTTAAGCACTACTTTAGCAAATCTGAGCCACCCATTGATGCGTACCTAAAGGGTCAAATACACCCTAGTGCATGCATCAACAGTAGCAAAGTCAGTAGGTGTCGGCACCATTTAGTTGCCTAAATGCAAAAACCAAGTGGAGCTCCTCGGCTGTCAGACAGTGCAGGTGGGGTTCTTCGAGACCGAAAAGTTTGAGGGTCCCCTTCGTAAAGAACAGTTCCACAAAGAAACCGGACTCCCGTTCTTTATACCTAAGGAGCATGAAAGCGACAAAACAGAGAGGAGGGGGAGGTGCACCTGTAGAAGCGGTTCTCCAGACGCGTCCTGATGGTGGTCAGGTCGATGGGGTAGGCCACCACGCTGGCGTACAGCGGGTAGGCGTTGAGGTCCACGGGCACGGCGAAGGGCTCGGCGATAGACAGCTCCATGATGCGGTGGAACCCCTGGACGAGGCGCTCGCAGAAGGCGTCCCGCCCACAGCGGGGCCACTCGTTGCTGCGGGGCCGGTAGCAGAGTCTGCTTCGCTCCTCAGGCGTCACTGGCACCGCGCCTCCCGTGCTTTCGGGCATCCCTGTGGGGGGAGGGGGGAGCGTAGTCGGGTGACCGCCCTCGCCATTTCGACCCTCTCTTGCCAACCGGCTCGTTGCATGTAAAGTATGGCATCTGGAATGCATCTTCAACTGGCACGTTTACCGTCCTGTCCCGCCCCCCGCGTCGGAAGTGGTCCCGACGAATCGCGTCGCAGAAGCCAATGCGTCACGCGTTTGAATATTGCGGACCTGGCGGTCGATCGTAAAAGTCGTGGAGGTAGGAAACTTCTGGAAGCGACATGCGGCCGCTAGAGGTAAATCCGGAGGTGTTGTCACCCTTGGGCATGGTCAGCTCTCCTTTTCGTCCAATGGAAACTCTTGGTTTTGGTCGTCGTTTGGGGGAGTGTCCCTCCACACTTCTGGCTTCACCCCTGGTGGCCTCATGTTGCCTCCAGAAGCTTCCTACCTCCATGTTGTACAACAACGATCGAGGGTAAACTGTCCACAGCTGGACGTCAATCTTTTTTCGTCACTATGCTTCCCTCAACTGCCGCCGGCTTGCCGATTGGCTCGTTGCTGCCAAAGCACTTCGAACCACACTCCAGAAGGAGAACAGCTCTGACTGCCGCGATGGTGCCACTCACGGCTGGGGTCGATGCGCTCGAAGTCCCACGGACTCATGCGCTCCGCCTCCCCGTTGTCCCAGGTGACGATGCAGCACTGGAACATAGAGTCCGGGTACTCCAGCTGCAGGGGTGCCTGGGTGTCGATGGTGCCCAGCCACCAGGCGTCGTCTATGATGCTCCTGAAGCGGTCAGCTGGGGAGCCAAAGCGGAAGGAAGGTTGCTGCGAGAAGCTTCACGTGCGAGGCTTCCCAAAAACTGTAATGATTTTCGTTGGGTCTTCTCAGAGGAAGCTAAAAAGCCCCAATAATAGCAAAAAAAAGAAAGAAACGAGAAGTTTTGCTTGCATGCATCCTACCATGATAGAACTGGCAAACGGAGTGTTTTTTTATTCGTGGCAAACAGAGTGTGTTTTTGTTTTCGTGGTTTTTGTTTTTCTCACAACTTTCTCAACATCATATCTTCTTATAGCATCTCTTTTACTTTGAGAAGAGAAATGCCTGAAGCCATCTCTTCTCAAAGCTTCTGCAGTGCCAACAAAATGAACTCGGGGCAAGTCAATTGCTGCGACGGCTGCGTGGGCGGACAATCCCTTTGCTGGGTGCCTCCGCTTGCACAGTTGACAAGAGCATCAACCGTCAGATCCTCCGTGGCAATTAATTGTTGCACGTTATCAAAAACTTTTAGCGTCAACACCCGAAGGAATCAGATCGTCTGGCACACCCTCCTGGAACTGCTCCAAAGTGCAGTTTACTGATCCAGCATGTTTCCCCTGGCATGATGTGCATGTACTTTAGCCTACATGAGCAAATGCATAGTATAGTTGGATGGAGTATTTGAGTCGACGTGCAAGCTCAAACGTCTGCAAATGGAAGTTATCAGTAAGGCTCCGTGTTTTCGGAGTTTATTTTTCGTGAAATTCGGAGGGTGTTTTTCGGAGTTTATTCTTTAGCGAAAATTCGGTGTTTATCGGAGTTTATTTTTTGTAAATCCCCAATTCTCTGAAATTCGAAGATTAATTTCGCAGTGTTTTTTATTAAAAATAATAAATAATAACCGGATGTAAACGCATGCCAGATAAAAAATAAAACGCGCTTGTATCAATTAAGATTTCTTCAGTTGAATTTGGCGTTGGTGTCATTGGCAATACTAATTTGTCCCACGACAAAAGTCGCACACAAGTGTGGCTTCAATGAACGTCGATACCTTAAAATCAATAAACTGCCGGAGGTAGCCGGAAGGAAGCTCGTAGTCATCCCATCAATCTCTCCCACGGCCGCGCGAGGTGGAGTGGTTAAGGATATAATAGAGAAGTTTCAACTGCCCCTCTTCCCTATTTTATACAATCTCTATGGTCCATAGTTTTCACTGTTACCCCCAGAAACATACCCTCTGCTTTCTCTAAATCCCAAATCCCATGGCCCAAACTGAAAACCAAAAGAGTGGCTTTTGTTGTGACACGAATGGTACGATGACCTGTTTCCCTGAACCAACCTTGACGAGGCAAGCCGTAAGACCCCCTTTTGACAACGGTCCGAGGCTTAAAAGATAATTATGGTGTCTTTTTCCCAGGACCATTGATCCTGAGCTGCTCAAATTGTAAAAAAAAATAAAAATAAAAAAAGACTTTTTTTTTTTTAGTTGTGGAAAAAAGGGGAGGGGGGGGGGGGGGGGGGTGGCATGGTCACACAACAATTCGGAGTTTCTCGGATAAATCCGAATCGACAAATATTTTACCGGCGGGTGTTTTTCGGAGTTTTTCGGATTTATCCGAAAACACGGAGCCCTAGTTATCAGTGAAGGTGCTTCCTGGAAAAATATGACAAAGCACTGGGTCAAGCAGACACATCATAAACTGAAATGGGAGCTGATACGAAGGCAAGCTGGTCTACGACCTTACTAAAAAATATAAATAAAGTAACCATGATAAGAGAAAAATGAAAAAAAAAGGACAAACTTCCGTCGTTCTCGTCCCGTTGGCGACTGCAGTGCCACTCCCCAACTGCAAGAGCAAATCCCCTCCTATGGACACTCACTGGGCTTCCAGTTGCAACGCATGGCCTGGTCGTAGGTCTGCCTCAGCACCAGGAAGTCGATGACGTCGGGCATGTCGTGGTAGCGGATCACGAAAGGTGTCCCGTCGACTTGGCCCCGGTTGGGTTCAATGGGCACCACCCGCAGGCAGCACAGGTGCACAGGCGGGCACAGCTCGTACCGAATGTCCAGCACTCGCAGCAGCTCCTGCTCCTGTCTCGTGGACGTCAGACAAGGGTCACGCACCTCAAACACCATCGTGAAGAAGTCCCTTATAAATGCTCCCCCCAAGATCACCCCTCCCGTTTTTCTCGATAAGTATTTATAGGGTTAAATTTTCGAAACGTCGCCCTCCCTATCTAATTCGTGTGACGCCCAAAGTGACTCATGCATCTGCCACGCTTCGAATAAAGGGGTTAAAAATAAGGAAATAAGTTTGGGTTGCACATTAGTGGCACTGTGATGCCACAGTGCCACTAACGTGCCATGCGTCGATGTCGACACTGGACGCGTGGCACATCGTGGCACTGTGGCGGCATGTCGCATGACCGTAGCTTTCCTGATGGTAGCGCGACGTCAAGTGACGCAGCTACATACGGTGGCACCATGACATCACCTAGGGCCTATAGACCAGTGTCTGAAATCCCAGCCCCCAGCGATAAAAATGGGAAATAATAATCTCAAACTCAGGCTCCTATGAAGAAAGGGACCGTGCATAACACAAGATTTTTGCATTTTACAGCCCTCTTGGCATCGGTGTTGTTTTAGAAGCTTCGTGACTATGCATTTCTGCCGTTTTTGCACCACGATATGTACGAAAGTTTCTAAGACAGAGTATTACAAGAAGCACGACTCCCCTACTGTGCCATGGCATCAGCATAAACAAACATGGTGGTCCCCATGAAACAGAGCAGACACTGGTCCATGAATACTTCACACTTGGAGCGTCTATGTGACATACCAAAGAAACACGCATTATTTCAGCACCCCCTTTGCTCTTCTCCCTAGCAGACGCCTTAAGTCCCAAAGACCCTTCCAGAGAAGAGACAGAGGAGGCACGCACGCACCCTGAGCTTGTGCCTGACCCAGGGCTGGGCCCTGTCCTTGATGCGGTAGGTGCGGCAGCGCTTGACTGCCTGGACGTACATCTGATGACCCTGGTGGAAGTACACCACGTCGTCCCCCAGCTGCGGGAAGTAAGGGTTCTTGCGGGGCACCACGTCCATCAGCCATTCGGGGGGACGCAGCACTTTGCCCTTGTGGCTTCGCCCCGCCTTTGCCCCTTTCTTGGCCTCCCCCTTTTTCTCCTTCCCTTCCTCCTCCTCGTCTTCCTCAGACTCATCTCCCCGTTGCTGTTGCTGCTGCTGGGTCTGGAAAGAGATATCATATGTTAATGGATAAGCACGGTTGCAAAGCTGCGAGGAGAGAGCATCGGAAGCGACCGAATGCCTGACAGATCGGCGGTGCGACTCTCTAGTCCTCCCAATGATGTGGGAGTATCAAGAGAGGGCGCCAAGGATCCATGGAGCAAGGAGGAGGGGGCGGAACTGGTGTGGTGGAGTTGGGAGACGAAGAATATGTGCAAAAGAATGAGGAATGTGCATAAAGGTTTCGCGTTTTAAGTGTCGGAAGCCCAATGAGGTAACCACCATGCCCTGGAAATAAAAAAGCTACTGAAACTTTGTGACACATTGAGTGGCAATAACATACTCTCTTTCGGCCCGACTTGGAAAAGTGCAAAGATGCGGCAACCGGTGATTCGATCGGAGAGTTGAAGCGAGGAATGTGACAGTGTACCACCGGTGGGCACTCCTTCCGTGGAAAGCAGTTACGTGCCTCACCTTGTCGCTAGAGCTGGCTTACGGTGGCCATAGCTTTTGCCCTTTGCCAAATAATGCTGGAATGAATTATAGACTCAAATGTTGACCACAATGAACGATCAAGTTGCAGCACTCGTAAGTACTAATAAATCCCAAAAAAAGAAATGCTGCTTTTTACACATTTTTTGTTTATCCGGATGGGGTGAAATCTCTCAACCTGAAACATCACACACTTGGACTGCACAACTCTAAGAGGTATCCACCATTACCAAACCCTTCTTGAGAACAGCTAGTAACTCGCCACCCTCAGTCATTGAAAAACAATCCTACGACCGCCTAAATGCCTCAAAAGTGAATCCAACTAAAGCATAGTCACAACGCTTCAATTCCCCCTTTGGAGAGTCAGCCTTGCTCTCGTACGCTCGTTACTCTCACAATACCCTGGATGTTTTAACAAGATGCAGGCTCAAGGCCCAGCATTAACCGCTTAACTGTCGTAGCAATAATAAGATAAAAAAAAAGAAGTTCAGCCTTTCCACTCTCGTGAAGAAGGAAGACCCAGCGGAGCTGTACTCGATACACTACCGCAACGCACAGGTTTCCCGCTTCTTCTTGTCCGACACGCCACCGATTGTAGATACGTCTCCGGCGACTTTAAGTCGGTCGCACACGGCGCACAGGACGCCAAACAGGTAATCCACAATTCCCTCCGGAACATCGACGTCGCGCCCGGGAACTGTTCAGCAGGCTTGGAGTGCAGTCGTCGCCGGGCCTCGCACTTGCGCTTGGCCTCCGTGGCACGATCGTCGTCCGTGGCAATGGCCCGCTGGCGCCCTTTACATCACTGGTTCTGTTCTCGGCGGCAACTTTCCAGGCGAGCGATGTGCTCTTCTTTGGCAAGGGAATCTGAAGCGCTCGATGCAGTTGAAGTCGAGGTGACAGCGGTTTTGCGGCGGTTACGGACCCATTCGGCGCTGCTGCATACATCGCCGCTCCTTCCGCAGCCAGTCTTCTTTCCCCGAAAGGGCGCGCGGCCAACCCATCCTAAGTCTAAACCGAAACTGATAAGAGCGTAGGAAACAGCGCGCAAAACAGACGAGGACGAAGAAACACACGTGACAAGCGCTGCGCTCGTTATGTGTGCTTCTTCTTTGTCTTAGTCTGTTTTTCGCGCTGTTTCCTACGATGAGTTCCCACCAACGCGCCGCCCAACTATCCATTCTTCTATGATAGCTGGAAAAGTTGGTGCCATCTATGAGCGACGGCAGCAACCATACTGGTTGTGTGCTTGCCACCGTCACTTATAGATGGCGGTAGCTGTCCAGAGGAGTTTTTGTCGACAAGTGTCTCGTACCGAACACAATCCTCAGAAACCTAGCCCTTAACAGCTCCACTGTAAAAAATAGGTAAGGAAAAGGCAGTTTGTTGCCCATCGTCTGCTCACCGTCGCCTGCCGTCTGCTGCTGCTGCCCGAAGCAGACGGCTGACCGGCACTTCTGCTGCGGCTCGGTTTTTTCTTGCGCTGCTTCTTGCGCACGAGGTGCTTCTTCTTGTGCGCCCTGGCCACCATCTCCGCGTAGTCTTCGTCGCTGTCCTTTGCCTGGACCCTGTGGTTGTTCCTGCTCCGCAACTTCTGGCTGCTGCCCCCTTCCCTGCTGTCTTCCTCACTCAAGTCCTCCTCAATTTCCAACTCCTCACCATTGTCGTCGTCGTCACTGTCGGCAGTGTCGTCACCCTCGTCTTCTCCCCGTTGCGGCTGGGCGGTCTTGCGTTGCTTCTTGGGGGTCGACTTTGCGGCGGACTTCCGCGGCTTCGGAGTCTCGGCCCAGTCCGAGTAATCCGAGTCGCTGCGAAAGAACAGCGGTGTTTTGTGTGTCGATTGTGACCAGCTCCAATATTAAGGTGGTCTAGTTGGCTCGACATACTAAATATATAAAGCGCAAGAGACAGTCAACAAGGTAAAGAAGACCTGAAGCAGAAAGTTGTGATGAGTATTGCAGGCACTTATGACAAAGTCATAATAAAGATAAAAAGGTATCGAGATTAGCCTAAAAAATTAAGGCGCTCATTAGATCTACCGGCAAAACATCTCACGTGCAGAATGTCTTAGCGATATATATGCAGATCTGGACAATGTGACAGCATGATGTCCACGTCAAGTCGTGGTATCAAGCAACATCACGTGACATGGTCACGCGGCACGTCACGCTGTCCAAAGACTTTGACAGGCACCCAACGCTACTAGATCAGGCGACCTGGCGTGGCCCAAAGCACTTTATGCTGTCACGTGACCGCGTGACCCGTAGTGGTGCCAGCAGCGCGACCACATGATCTATAGTGGCACAAACCCTGTGACCCGCACTGGCGTCGCACTAGATCTAGCAGGAAGCTAACCAGCTAAATTTAGCCGACGACATCACTATTGCGTCGCTTCCCTCAATACGGTACAGCTACGACAATGCGACACAAACCAACTTCATTTTCGTCACAACGCGATCGACCCACGGCTCCATTTGCATTATTTTGGAGGTGTGTCCCTCACCTCTCACTGTGTTCCGAACTCTCCGAGAAGACCACTCCGGTGTCCGTGGTGGAGCTCATGGTGACATCGTCTGGGTCCTAGACAAAGTAACAAAGCATTTGAAGAGCACGACCACTGACCAACCTGCGTGTCCCTGCTGACGCGGTGCACTGAAGGCGGTTGAGTGCTGTGGCCACAGACGGAGTTAAAATGACGGGGCATGTTTTTTTAAGTGACCGACCCCTAGCCCGCGCACTAAGCTTTCTGCAGCGCTATGGCTGCGATCGTGCTGGAGGCGGGTCAACTGAAGATACCCCATCTTGTCAGAGACTATGTCAGAGACGTTCTCATCTTGTCAGAGACTATGGAATGCTTTAACAATGAGTAACCAGACCAAACTATGTAAAAAGTGGAAAAAAAAAATAACTGGTTTCAGCACAACAATCTTTTTTTAGGAGGTAGCAAACAATAACCACAAATTGAAGAGTTCTGGGTGGAGCACCATAGTCCACACACTACAAATTGCATGTAGTTTGTAGAGAAAAAAGAAAATGGAAGTGAAAAGCGTACCATATAAACTGGAATATAGGTCAAATTTATTTTTGAACATGTACCTAAAAAAGTTGACCCTCGTCTTGTATAACGGTCATTTATTTATTTTATTTATTCATATTACCCCTAAAGGCCCTCGTGAGAGGGTATTATATAGGGGGGGTACATAAATCGTTCCAATAGGAACTAGTGCACATTGAACAACATATGAGAATACTAGAAAACAATCAATACACTTAATAATAAAAAGAAAATAAAGGATACACTCAAAAACGAATTAAAAAAAACAAAAAAACATACACTCACTCATCACACTGCAATAAAGCTGAGTCAAGGTAAAAACAAAATAGTACACATTTGCTCTGCACGTTCCGGAAAAGATGAAACAACAATGTAAAACAGCAAAAGTTAGATGGCATCAGTATTTTGAATTTGTTCTTGAAACTTCGTGGTGTCTTTTTCTGAGGCAATGTGCGATGGTAGATTATTCCAATCGATTGTGGTACGTGGAATGAATGACCGGGAAAAGGCAGATGACTTACAGGTTATGCGTTTAACTTTGTAGGGGTGATCGCGACGTGGAAAAATAACGGCAGGTGGCTCGAAGAAATCACCGTGAAGTGACGCGTGGTGGTAAAGTTTATGGAAAAGAGATAGGCGTGAAAGTTTGCGACGATGGAGTAGTTCGCGGAAAAACAAAAATAATCTCGCAACACTGGGTGGCTGAAGCCACCGCCTTGTTTCTCTTTGCAATCGCCTAGCACTCGTCCACTTGTCACGTTACACTTTCACTTGTGCTCCTTGGTTTGTTACATCTACCGTTGCTGCTCCCGGAGTGATAATGAGCGGAAGTAGAAGACGCTGCTGGTGAGGCCAGGGACAAAAACTGGCGGCGTGCAGCAAGGCGAAGAAAACCTAATTTCGTGTAAGGACTACGGTGTACCCTGAATCGGAAACAAAGGTGGCAAATTTTATCCGGGACCTGTGCGCTAGATCGCTACCTGTGATGTCGGTGCATCCGTACGAAAGCCGTCGAGGTCGCTCGTGCCTCCGGGTTCTTGAGGGTGCCCTTTAAATTGCGTTAGTGAACTCGTCGTCCGACAAAGGTTCTGAAGAATCCGAGTAGTAACGCTCGCGCACTTCCTGTTCCATTGCGTGCGAAGCGATTAAATAAATGTGCCGTGTTTTCTCATCCTTCCGTATACTTGGTTTTTTGCCCTAAAAACGTTTTTTTCACTTTTTGCAACTTGCAAATTAGGGGGTCGACCTATATTCAAGTTTATACGGTAGGTGATTTCCACTTCCCTTAATAAGGAAATTTTAAAACTGAAACATCTAAAAAAACAGTGGCATGCATTATAATAGACTCTCATTAATTCAAACTCAAGGAAGTCACAAATTTTAGTTTGAATTATCAGAAGTTGGAATTATCAGAAATTCATCTAAATATGATACTAGACAGCATTATGATTTGTTACATGAATAGCTACACATACAAAGCAGATTTTTGCCAGTTTCCTCTACATAGGCCTAATAATAAGCGAGTAGAGGCATAACACATTGGTGAAAGAACTGAACTTTGTCTTTGCAGACGTCCAGAATACCGGGTGCGGACTACAGTCCGTAAGACGCATTTAGTGTATGTCGGGTATTGCGAGGATACGGGAATACAGTAGACCCATTAATTCGAGCTCCAAGGAGCCACGAATTTTGTTTAAATTATCGCAAGTTGGAATTATCAGAAATCCGTCTAAATATGATGCAAGATAAAATTATGATATGTCATATGAATGACTACACATACAAAGCAGATATTTAGTGATTTCCTCTCATAGGCCTACTGATCATAAGCAGGTATGCCATACATAAAAAATTTGTGAAATGTACAGTAGACTTTCATTAATTCAAACTCCAAAAAGTCACAGATTTTAGTTTGAATTATCAGAAATTCATCTAAATATGATACAGTTGAACCTCGATTTAGCGAAGTCACCGGGACCCCCTAATTATTTCGTTAAATCGGGAACTTCGTAAAGTCGAGAAAGACATTCTTCGAGATAGGCTGCGCGGGGAATCCGAATTTATTGTTAAATCGGGAAACTCGTAAAATCGGGTTTCGTTAAATTGAGGTTCAACTGCACTAGAAAACATTATGATTTGTTGCATGGATAGCTACACATACAATGATAATTTTTGCCAGTTTCCTCTACATAGGCCTAATAATAAGCAAGTACAGGCATAACACATTGGTGAAAGTTAAGTTTATTCATCCGGCAAAAAGTTGTCGATTGTGGACTGTTTAGTCTGTACACGAGATTTCAAAACAAAATTTTCAATACCAGCCAACGCAAGTAGCTCTTTACGGGACTCTTCCTTTGCAGACAGAAACTTCCGGAGCTGAGCGATGTACTCAAAGGTCTCTGCAGCTGTGACAGTTCGTACTGGGTCACCCCTTTCATTGTCCTCTTCACTCTCACTGCTGCACTGTGCTGGAATTACTTCCTGTACTATGTCCTCAAATGAGTCATCACGACAAACACACACATCGTCGTCAAGACTAGCATATTCCACCAACTCGGCGTTCACATTATGTGCTTCAAGGCCAGAAAGCAGGATGCCAGTGAGCTGTTCCTCATCCTCGATGTCGTCTTGGTCATCATTGCTAGGTGCAGTCTTGGCGCAGTCAGTGATAAAAGCAGAATGTCGAAAGCAGTTTTTTATAGTGTTTGCAGTCGCTGAGTCTTGTGCATTCGACAGCATGCCAATGGCAGTAAGAAGTGTGATGGTGTATGGCTTGTCATTGTCCATGCACAGCAACATTCTCTGTAGAAACTGCCTCCTGTAGTACACTTTCAAGTTCTTTATCACCCCTTGGTCCAGGGGCTGAAGAGCAGCTGTGGTGTTGGGAGGCAGAAACTAACTGGATTGCCTCCAGTCCCTCAATATGTCCATGAGCTGGGCAGTTATCCACCACAAACAGGACCTTCCTCTTGGCATGCTTAAATTAACCATCAAGCTTGCGCAGCCATTTCTCGAACAGAGCTTGGGTCATCCACGCGCGCGTGTTCGAAGCATACACAAATGGAAGCGTTCGGATGCCTCTGAAACATGTCGGACGCTTCGCCTTGCCAATTACGAAAAGTTCAGGCTTGTGACTTCCATCCATGTTTGCGCATACCATGACGGTCACCCTCTCTTTGCTCAGCTTGCCTCCGGTGTAGCGTTCACGACGACGACACAAAGTCTGGTTAGGCAAACACTTATAAAAAAGACTCATCTCGTCTGCGTTATAGATGTCACCTGGGGCGTGCTCCCGCAGCAGACACTGCAATCTTGTTTGCTGCCAGCTGCTGACAACGCCTAGATCCACCACTGCCACTTCACCGCTGACAGTCTTAAATGCCAAACCATGCCGTTCCTTAAACCGCGAGATCCAGCCATCACTGCACTTAAAGCTTTCTAAATTCATCCGTGAGGCCAGTTCATCAGCCTTTTCCCGCAAGATCGGCCCACCCACAGGAAGGTTGGAGCTCCGTGCTCGCTTTAGCCACAAGAGAAGTGAGTCTTCGAGCTCCGGGTGCACCGCTTTTCTAAGCCTCTTTTGGTTCGGTGCAAATTTGCTTGCCTTCTCTTGAAGCTTGTCCTTGGCTTTCACGATCGTTGTTAGCGTGCTTTTGGTGATGCTATATTTGAACGCCACCTCGGTTTTCTTCACGCCTGACTCAACTTCTTCAATGACAGCTAGTTTCTCCTTGACCGAAAGCGCTTTATACCTTCCACGTAAAGCCATGTCGATGATGAGGAGCGAAATCAAAGTGCGTTGCCGCCTAGGCCTAGCACACACGACATCGAAGTATCGAAGACAATGGTGGACTGGATTGGATTCGATAATCTAGCGGCTGCGGCTATGGCTTGTAACGTTGCCAGACAAGAACCGAAAATGGCTCCATTTAGACCATAATAACGTCGTACAGGAAAACGAAAAGTATGAATTAAGCGAAAACGCCGTTCGAATTAAGCGGCTTATAAATGCATTAAAAACATAGCGGGACAACCAAAATTTTAAAATCTCTTTAAATTAACCTCAAGTATGAATAATCCGAGTTTGAATTATCGCGAGCCTACTGTATGACATAAGTTTATTTATCTCTTAAAAATATTGTTTATCGTGAACTGTTTAGACAGCAGATCACAACTCAAAACAAAATTAACTTTGTTGATCAGGCCAAGAGGTTGTCTAATGTGGACTATTAAGCAGGGAGAACACATGAGCAATGAAAACTGGCACCGCGCGGCAGTTTTCATAGTAACTTGCGCAGACGCTGCGACGTGGACCTTTGCCATGCCGCCATGTCACAGCATCCGCGCAAGTTACTATGAAAATGTTTGCGTGGTGCCCGTTTTCAAAGCTCATGTGTGCCCACTTGAGCCCCGTTAAGTGCGCTTCTCATCGAGCACCGGTGCACCGCGGAGAAGCAACACCCGCGAAAGCACGCTCCACGAGTGTTGCTTCTCTGCAGTGCACAAGTGCTTGGGAAGAAGCGCACTTAACGCGGCTGCGAATACGCCATTCGAATAAAGCGGCTTATAAATACAACAAAAACATAGCGGTACAACCAAAATTTTCAAATCTGTTTGAATTAGCTGGAAGTGTGAAATATCCGAATTTGAATTATTGTGAGCCTATTGTATATAGAGTATGTGGTTTTATATATGCACAAAAGAACTGGATAATCTCTGGCAAATATTATAAGATGTATCAATGGCAAAAACAAAATTCCACAAAAAAGCAAGTGACAGTTTACTATTTATTCTAATTGCATTAGTGGTACTTCTAAAGCGCCGTTCACATATATGCGACCGAGTACTGTCGAGACCGGTTATAACTAGGGACGTCGCGAACCACCCTAGGTTCGATTTCGAAAGGTTTCGATATTTGCAAAGCGAACTGAGGTTCGATTTCGAAAAATTTCGATCTTTTCGTACCGACCGAGGTTCGATTTCGAAAAATTCGCAACATTTGACCACAGCGGAGTATCGAATTCGAAAATTTCGAAGCTTTCACGGTTTCTAAAATTTCGAATTCGAATATTTCGAATATTTTTTACTTCAGGTGCGATAAATTTGAAGATTTCGAAATTCTTTGTAAAAAAATTCGAAAACTTCGAACGCTTCGAATTTTTATAGACATGAAGTTCGAACGTTTCGAATTTCTTTTTGCATAAAGTTAGAAAAGTTCGAAGGTTTCGATTCTCTTTTAACGCTAAACTAAAAAAAAAAAAAAAATTAGAAGATTTTGAATTTCTTTTTAATCCAAGTTTTCAAAGTTTGAAGTCCGATTTTCAAGTTTTTCCACAGTTTCAGTTTCAAATAACGTTTTCACGACTCACTGGTTTTCACAAAATCAAGTTTAGAAAAGTTAGGGTGTGATATCTAGATTCTGCGAAGTTGGTCAGGCAATTAAATGAGACGACGAGTGTCCCGGACGTGCTGGAATCTTTAACCTGCATCACGCAATAGTGGTCACACGAACACACTGTTTTACGAGACTCATCCAGTTCGAAATGGCCAGGGGCGAGCAGGAGGTTGAGGCTCAGAAAAACCTTGAAGCGACCTGGCGAACTAGCTCGCCACCCCTTGCACGCTGGTAGTAATCCGATCCGGTGAAGTTTATAATTGTCCTGGAGGTTTATTTTCTGGGACGGAGGAATCGCCTCCCAAAAAGCACAAAAGCCGACGCAACTCGAGGTCGAGGAGCATTCTACCATACAAGTGGCGTCGGAAGAGGAAAAACGGGGGGAAAGAGGGTAGCGGGGGGGGGCTTTAGCCTTTTTCTCCCCCTTGCAGGTATTTTGGACTGTTAAAGGAAATAATACCGGGGAAAGAGGGCGTGGTCGAGCTTATTTTAATCTCAAATTATTTATGCATATGTATAGCTACTGTCGCTCTTCACTGCATAAAAGGTTGCGTAGATGGTCATTGTTAGAAACTCGTTGTCAGAAGGCACTGCTCGTCACATGCTTAGTGGTTCGGAAGTTCAAAGCTGTCTTTTCGACCTAAACACCTGTGCCGATAGTAACAAAAAAAAAAAAAAAAGAATAGAAAAAAAAAAAAACTATCAAGAATTCGTCGGAAGTGTTCTATTCTTGCATATTCAGAGGTTCAGAACTTCGAAACCAGTTTCTTTTACCAAAATGTGTACAGGCTAAAAGAAACACGTCCCAAGAACGTGAAGCGGAAAAAAAAAAAAAAAGTTTTCTTTTAATGACGTGCTGAACTTGAACACTATTAGAAATCTTCTCCCATGAGTTAATTTATTCCTTAACGTGAAAATACCATAAATATATTATTTTGTATTCTGCAGATGGCAATGATATGTACTGTCTGTGGTGTTAATTTAAATGCGATACCTCAAATAACTTAGACAAAAATAAATATCAAGTTTAGGTCATAATTGCATGCAGATACATGTTTGGACATTTCTTCAAAACTCACGTTGAGTAACAATAATCACATCTTAAGACGGCACTTACCTAGGCTATACATAGATCCTTCTTAAAAAAATATAACATATCTACCATAAATAGCTCCGGCTGCAGCGTGCTCCAAATCTGGCATAAACGATAATCGTCAAAAACCCGTCGTCGTTCCTCGCCCCTTCGGGGATTTATTTCTTTAACCCTAAGCATGCCAGAACATTGAAATAAACGACATTGTCTTTCGTAAGGAATGCAGCACCGCGTGTAAAAGTTCGAGAAAAAAAAAATTACGAGTGTACCCCACTACTTGAAATCAAATGAAACCGTCCGCCGGTCTTTCGAAGTTCGACGAACGTCGAACTTTTACCCTAAAAGTTTGAAGTTCGTCAAACTTCTGACTTTTCAGAATTCGAAAGTTTGAAACTTTTCGAATTCTCTTGATAAATAAGTTCGAAAATTCGAAATTCATCGAATTTTTTGGTCAGTCAAGTTCGAAAGTTCGACAAGCATCGAACCTTGCGGCGCAATAAATTCGAAAGTTCGAAAAAGATCGAATTTTTTAGCGTAATAAGTTCGACGGTTCGAAAAGCGTCGAACTTCTTAGCTTAACAAGTTCGAAAATTCGACCTCCGTCGAATTTTACGATATAGACAATTCGAAAAATCGAAATCTTTCGAACCTTTCGAACCGCTTGATTCGATCATCGAAACTTCGATTCGAAAAAAGTTCGCAGCATCCCTAGTTATAACGAAGTCGGTTATAACAAAATAGCGGCTACAGCGAAGCGATCACGATTTCCCATTCCCTTTTGCACTTCGTTATAGCAGAAGTAGGTTGTAACGAAATACCGGATATAGCGAAGTGATTTCCGATTCCCGTTGACTTCGTTATAACTGGTCTTGACAGTGGGACCGAGAGAGACCAGACCGGTTTTTAAGCCTCTTGTGACATCTGAGGACCGGATGCGCAGCAGCGGAGCTGGTCCTAAGACGTCGCAAGAGGCTTAAAAAGCAGTCTGGTCTCTGTCAGTCTTACTCGGTCGCAAGAGTGTGAACAGGCCTTAAAGGGCCCCTGAAAAGAAAAAAAAGTTTTTTTAAAACAGTCTGGTTGGGACACGCGTGTCAAAAAATAAATTTTACGCGAAAAAAAAAAAAATTTTTTTAGAGCAATATTGACGGCGAGAGATCTATCTCAAATTTTGCGCGCGAATTCCCGGTCATTCAGCTCGGCTTCTCATTGGTAACCATGGTCATTCAAATCGGCTTCTCATTGGCCAATAGAATGAGTGACAGCTTAGATGTTGGTTATAAAATCTTCCGTGATCTCTTGAGATCGCCTTTTGAATTACATAATTTTAGGTTTAAGAAACAATCCATCGAATGAATGTCGGAATTGCTTACAAACGTTTTACAAAATCGTAACTTCCGTTCGGATACTACAACAAAACAAACAAACGCTTCGCCATTTTGTTTTCTGTCATGGTCGCCGTCGTTGTAACGCGTCTCGCGTAGCTCGGGTAGTTTTATAGTTTTATCGCGTTTATATGTGAAAACCTTCTGAAGAGGGCTTGTTGCTTGTGTTAGTTAGTCATCGTAAGTACTTAGGAAGTGGCGCGATGCGACAGGTTTTTGTTTTCCTGCTCTTTGCGTGATTCGTGTGTCCCGTTTACCCCATCTTTTGTATGTTTTCTGGCGCGCGCCAGTGCCAATTTTTTTTTAGATGTCGGTTCCCGTAAAGAGTTTAGTGAAGGCACGCGGCACCGCACTCAACGTTTAATAAAAAAAATGAGTCACCACTGCGTGTCCTCGCGGCGGCTTGAAGGGTCGTGCGGCTCGGACGAACTCGTCGAGGCACCCGCTTCGCCGCCTCCCGCGGCGAAGTGGGCGCCTCCTCGCGAGCGGTTGTCTCGCGGCGATCGGAGCGGACGCTTTCCGGCTGGCGAGGCGTGTCCTCGTACGGGCGAAGGCCCAGCTGCTGGCAGCGTTGAAGGGTTGAAGCAACCGACGCTTCAGGTCGCGGTCCATCGCGACGAGTATGTATACAGTATGACCACGGTACGTGCACGATACGACGCGGTACGTCGTGCGACCGGCAGACACAGGGGCTGTGTTCCAAATCTCCAAATGGATCCGAGTTATTCCGGCGGATCGTATCACGTGACAGCACAGATTAAAAAACGCTGTACGCGGGTAGGTTTTAGAACGCCAAGGGTACAAAACTCTTACCCTGGGGTAAGATTGAGTAAATTTTGGAACACGGCCAGGAAGTAGCAATGGCTCTCATGCGGAGCGCAGCCAAGCCAATCCACTACGAAGAGGCGGGGTGTACCTCTCCTCCACGCGCCCGAAATGCCGAGAGAGAAAAAGGTGGAAAGGAGGTGACTGCTGACTAAATTGCGTCTGGCACAATCAATATTGCTTTAAAAATATTTTTTTTTTCGCGTAAAATTAATTTTTTGACACGCGTGTCCCAACCAAACTGTTTTTAAAAAAACTTTTTTTTTTCTTTTCAGGGGCCCTTTAATGAAAAAAACTCCAGGGTTCCAATCAGTAACCAGTGATGGCAATGCTACCTTTCTGAGAAGGTACAGTGAGAAAGGCTCAAAAACCTAATTAAGAATGCTACATTTTCTTAGAACCACAATAACTGGGAAGGCAAACAACGAACAGAAAATCTGTACACACATTCCTATGAACGTTCAACAAAACCAGTGTTTGTGGACATGACAGCTACGAAAACGTATCAACCAAGAATGCATCAATGAGTTGTAATGGCTTGAAACTGAGCAAGTTGGTTCATTGCTATATGTAGTGCCAGCTGAACATGAAGGAAGGATTAGAGATTGACAGAAAAGGCATGCACACGCTGGACTAGAAATGCAATATAGACCTTCCCCGCTTACTCTCGCCCCCGACCGCCAAGTATGGGCGACGAAAAAATATTGGAACATTTTAACCTGAAAATAGTAAAAAAATAGAAGGGAGGAAAAACGAGAATGTGTGACGCTTACGTTTATGTCCTAAATGCCTTCTATTGGATGGCGACGACAAAACAATGTTTTCGCCCATACTGGAAGTGACGACAATTCAAGATGGCGGCGTCCTTGCAAAAAAGGTCTACATACGAAGAAAGAGATGGATCCTGTTGGACATTACTTGAGACATCGCTGAAGCTCTTTAATCTATGTACAACTATTTCGAACAAGTTAAGTTCATTGTATGTACCGACAAAACATCAGCAGAACGCGGCGACTATCGTGTTCCATCTGGCTCGCGCGTCCGCTCACCAGACTCTTCTTTGTCGTCATCGCTAGTGCGCTCCCACACACGTGGAAACGAGATGCATCCCACTGGGACCCCCTCTTTGACGTGCCCCACGGCGTGTCAAAGTGGGAGTCCCAGGCACGGGATATCACGCACACAGGTGATTCCGTCTCTATCTCCATGATGAGGTCGACTCCACCAAAACAGAACTTGCTCTGAACTGGACCGACAAGCGTGTTCTCCACGATCGGATTCTGTTTCAGAGACAGCAGCTGCGACGAAAATGCTATGTTGCCATCCTCAGAGGAGTTCACGGTCAGTGCAAACGTGCTCTGTTGTCGCTTGCCCTCGGAGCGACACATTTTTGCGATGTGACCCTTCTTTTCACACTGGGAACACTCGGTCTAACATGTCGCCGAAGTTGCATTTATCGGCCAGCTGCTGAAATTCCACGATGAACTGCTGAGACGACTCAACCTCGTTCTGAAACCTCATGAAAAATTTGAAGCTTTCTGCTATCTCATTCGGTCTCGATGCGCAGAATTTTTGGAGAATAGACCGATCTCACGGGGAGTTGCGCGACGCCACCGCTGCCGTGGTGCATTCTGGTACCTGTAGTTCTCCCCAGTTTTCCGGCCGCGTCGGCGCGCATTGTACGCCGGGCGTTTGGAAATTTTCGGGTTAGCACGAGACTTTTAGCCAGGTGTTTACTCATGGTTTTCAATCGGTGGCTTCACATGGTGTACGCCACGGAGCTCTAATAACAGCACCAGGCAAAAAGGCCTCGGGTATTATGTCTTCCCGGACAGAGCGGCAGGAAAAATAGCGTTTTACAATTTCTTTCGCGATTTGCTTCATAATTTATATCCAATTATTGTACGTCAGCTAAAATATGTAAGATTACAGGGCACGAGGCATAGAGCATGCCGAAGTGTTCCGTAAGCTGAAATCTCTCTGAACATTTGCTCCGTAGCGGCCTATTCATTAATCTATCTCAAATAGGACCTCCGCACTGCTTTGCGGAGGCCGTTTTTAGAACACTTCTTACTCGGTGTATTTTGGTGGTTATAACTGTTATTGCGACGACATATTTCAAGCACAACTGTGCTTCAAAAGATCAGGACAATCACTAAAAAAGAGCAGCGATTCCCGATATGCACCATTTGATATAAAACAACTTTTTTTCGGAAGCAGCCTTCATTTTTTTTCCATACCAACGCGAAAAGATTACATAATGCAATTTAGAAGTGCAACACGTACTTACCGCCAAAAATGTAACAAACGAACCTCATCCATTTTGTGGTGGTCTATTAGGCTGGTGTTACTGGTTCATTCTGCACTAGCACCAGTCTAGACCGCAGAAAAAAGCTTCCCCTGTCGGGCGACTGTCAGCGTTCGGATCTTGCGCAAACAAAATTAAACTGAATAGAAATTGTGCACGAAAAATCATCTCCACCCCAAGCTTTCAGGTATCTGGCATGGTTGCTTTTTTTTTGATAGATGCCAATTATTACGGCCCGTCAGGCATGGCCTTTCTGTAGATCAGTTCTTTGTGTGCAGGCTTCTCCCGCTGTTCATCTGTACTCTGTCGCACAGGCTGTCAACCAGAATGAAACAACTTTTAGAAAACTATCCCTGACCGAGAAAGTCTATTTAGCTCCTCTTACTTGATGGCTGATTAAACGTTATGCACAAGACTCAGCACCACCAAGCTCAGTTTTTCATCACATTTGATGCTGTTCCGTGGTGCTTCACCGAGCCGATGGTCCCTCGAATTTTCTTGTTCTTTGCTATTGCACTAGATGTTCACTTGTTTGCAAGGTAATTGAGACGTCCGAGGACTCGGAATGCTCGAGTAGTTTTTTTTTTTTTTTTTTTTTTTTTCCGCGGTCGCAGCGGGATTACCGCGTGAACCGCAGTCAGCTCACGCGTTCACGAAAACGAAGAAGCAGACGACGACAAAGCAGACAACAAAGCGATTTAAAGCGATAAGACGACTGAAACTGCTTTTCTCCACTTGCTGAGGAAAGTAAGGCATCACAAACAACACAATCTTATGAAGTAAAAACATGCAAGAGAATCAAGGTGATACCGGGGCGTGCCAAATGATAATCTATGATGATGTACGTATGCGCAGCCGTATGTAGCCGGGAAGCCAGGAAGGGATGACTACAAGTAGCATGGCGGCGGCACCACTTCCGGAATGCGCGCGCCTGCGCAGTTCGCTTGGTGACATCGGTCTATTTCAATCACCTGAACTCTTTAGCCTGGAGCGTAACGCCCACTCAAGACGTCAATTGCTTTTGAGCTAAACGCCGAAATAAGAAGCGCTCTCTTCTTTACGTCGCTCAGGATGCCGCTTACCTCGAAGTGGAACTCAATGCATATAATATACGAAGTCCACTCATCATTGGTGCCGTACTTGGTACGCCATCGCGGCAGACTTGGAGTTGCGTCCGTTGACTTCAGAGACTGGTTCGGAACTCGTTACCATTGCTACACATTATTCGAGATGCTTCTGAAGCTCTCTAATCTACGTTGTGGGAGCCGAGGGTGAACGACGAGGCAGAGAGCACGTGACAGGCGGCCGGCGGAGAAGACACGAGCTGGCGCGAGACATTGCGTGCTGAGCGAGGCTGGTAGCTGGACAAGGAACGTCGAAGCCAGGCTGCCTAGCCAGGCCCATAACGAACCCCGGAGCGGTCCACCAGCGAGGTCTGGAGCAAGACCGGTGGAAACGGCGAGCCCGGGCCATATGACCTGGGCTATGACGATCCCGGGTGGTTCCGCAGCGAGACTCGGGCATTGATAGCCCGGGACAGCCAGCCTACGCAGCGCTGGCGTGGGAAAGGCGATCCGCAGGCCTGGACACGGACCCCGACTGTGAGCTCTGATCGACGGGCGACAACGAGAGTCGGCGGGCCTGGACTGCGGGTTCTTGACGACGGGCAACCGAGAGGTACAGTAAACCCATTCGCTGTCTTCTCGTTGCAGTGTGTATCTCCCTGGGTGACGGGCGGAGCGCATACCGATAGGGCAGGATTATTAGTACAGAGGGACCTCCCCCATAAAGAACCCACATTAAAATGGCGCATCCAACGTGGGGCCCGTTCGGTATGCCTCTGCTTCTAATCGTCCCCAGGGAGTCCCATGGATTCGTTGAGCGGGTTCACTAACGCTAACGATGCCCGTTGAGACAAAGTATTTCGGAATTTTGGTGACTTGTCTCACTGCAGAGCTCAGCAGGTGTCTCCTCGGATCGAGTACTTAAAGGTCTCGAAGGACGAGGTTGCGGACGTGCTTTCTCCGGTACCCCAGAATAGTGGTTGGCAGAAGGTGACGCAACCGGGGGGAACACGAGGAGCGCGGTTAAGATGTAAGAAAGTCGTCTTCGGAGGCAGAGGGGAGGCACGGCAGGTTCGCTGGAAGGCAGGATAGCGACTGGCAGGAGGGAAAACAGCCAGGAGTTATTGCATATTTAGGATTTAGGCTTGGAGTGATGCGGTGAGCCAGTAAGCGCTTGTGGAGGTCCGGGGTACAGATTGGTTTTTGTCAGTGGGTGTCGGAAAGATTGCGGGAATTGCAGTCGGCACCGGGAACACTGGCGGACGAGATTGTCAGCGGGTGTTGGATAAACTGGCGTAAATTGCAGTTGACACCGGGAACGCTGGCAGGCGAGTTAAGGAGCAGTATGATTTGTAACCGTTGGGCCAAGACGGCTAGTTGCTTCGCGTCACTCCAACAACCGACGAAAGGCAGAGGGACGACTCTCCCTTGAGGGGGTCGTTCCGAGAAAGCTACGAAATGTTTTATAGGATACTTTTTCGGCTTCACTCTGGCCGGTCGTGGCAGTGACAGCAAGACTTTTAATAAGTTATGTCGTGTCACGACCTGGCCGGGGATGAGGCGGTAGACATTTAGGTGGCTTGTAGTTGTCCAGCTTGCCTTGAGGCGTGAACGGTTTAAGCGGGCTTGCTCGCTGAGCTACCGCCCCCTCCGAGGACCGAGCAGTCCCTAGAGCTCGTATACACGTGGACGGAATGGGACGCTGACGCTTACATCGAGTAGCACATGGTATATGTAGCCGTTGCGGAATTGCGGGTATGGTATTTGGTCATCCCGCCACAGGCTTTGGATCCCTTCGCTTGCACAAAAGATGGACTAGGTTTACGCCATCGTTACCTGTTCTGAAGGAAACTCACGCTTTGAGCAACGCAGCTAGTGGTTTTGCCGCATCGCTTGTTCCGGGGTGAGAAGGGCATCTGAGGTAAAAAGATGCGAGCGTCGTGTCTTACTTCTAGGCTTACTCAGCGAGATACAAACGAGGAGGCTTGCCCGGTTCACATCGCTGACTTGAAAGGATACTACCGTTGTCGCGATGGGGAAGACGTATAACATGAGGTTGCGGTAGGACACAAGAAATCCCCTGTTCTTGGCGACCCAGGAGCGAGCTCTAGAATGCAGACTTGCTGAGTTAGCCGCATGGTACATGAACCCGTCGGCAAGCTATGTGGCGGTAGAGGCTATGGCCACTGCCACAATCTGCGGCAGAGTATTTGTTCGCTGTGCAGAATAGCTTCTTGGAAAGACGGCCGTATACAGACGGCGTAACCCAGGAAGCCCACCGGGAGGGAAGACGGGACCATTCGTTTTCCCAAGTGCTCAGGGTGGCTGACAGTTGTTCGGCCTGACGAACGGTTCAGGCGGGCAGTTCTAAGCCCGCTGTGACCTCTAAGCGGAACGGGGCAAGTCCGTCTGCGTCGGCCGGACCAGCTTAGAGCAAGCCCCCTGCTGCATCGCGGTGAGTGGGACAGCGAGCGACAGACAGGTCGGCATTGTCTGCCGGCTTCGCTAGCCACCACCACCTACGCCGCTTTCGGACGCTGCAACGTGGCCACTCTGGCAACAGTAACAGCGGCCGCCCATGAAGCCCAGCGGCTCCCTGAGGCCGATGAAGTCCCCCGAAGTCCGGGCCTTGAGGGGGGGAGAGTGTGGGAGCCGAGGGTGAACGACGAGGCAGAGAGCACGTGACAGGCGGCCGGCGGAGAAGACACGAGCTGGCGCGAGACATTGCGTGCTGAGCGAGGCTGATGCTGGACTGGAACGACGGAGCCGGCCTGGTTTGGCCTGGCCCATGACGAACCCCGGAGCGGTCCACCAGCGAGGTCTGGAGCAAGACCGGTGGAAACGGCGAATCCGGGCCATATGACCTGGGCTATGACGATCCCGGGGTGGTTCCGCCGCGAGACTCGGGCATTGATAGCCCGGGACAGCCAGCCTACGCAGCGCTGGCGTGGGAAAGGCGATCCGCAGGCCTGGACACGGACCCCGACTGTGAGCTCTGATCGACGGGCGACAACAAGGGTCGACGGGCCCGGACTACCGGCTCTCGACGACCGGCAACCGAGAGGTACAGTAAACCCATTCGCTGTCTTCTTGTTGCTGTGTGTAACTCCCTGGGTGACGGGCGGAGCGCATACCGATAGGGCAGGATTATTAGTAGAGGGACCTCCGTAAAGAAACGCCACAACGTACAGCTATTTACAAGGTCAGTTCACTACACCGATGGGACATCGGCACATCAGTGAGACCATCGTGTTCAATTTGGCTCACGCATCCACTCACGAGGCTCTTCTTTGTCGTCACTGTTAGTGTGCTCCCACGCACACAGAAACAGGATGCTGTGTGAGATGCAGCAGATCCTATTAAATAGTTGCTAATCCAGCAGTGTGCATGCCTTTTCTGTCACTCTCTAATCCTTCTTTCATGTTCAGCAGGCACTATATATAGCACCAATGAGTCTCTTTGTCAGTAAACCAACGTGCGACTCAGACTTCACAAAGAGTTCAAGACTACAAATTATTATTCAGCTAAAAACAAATGCTGAATAGAGTATGGTCTGAAAATACTGTCAAAAAAATCAAATAGGACCCGCCCAACACTGTCAGAGCCCAAATGATACAGCGTGCAACTTCTTCAAGATACAAGGGGCAGCAAGAAGACAAATACCTAATTCAGAAGACATCCTTCAATGCCCATCACTATAAAGTCGTAAAAACAATATCTGATGCGCTAACTATCACTATGTCACTATAAAAAAATGTCAAAAGTGTCTCATTAATATGAACACTTCAGTTCTCCCCAAACACCTTCTACCCCCCCCCCCCCCCCCCCCCCCCCCCAATGGGAGTTGTCTACAATAACAAGACAAAAATTCATGTACCTTCATGTTTGTCTTCAAAAATATTGAATAGGTAGCGGGGCACCCACATTGGCGAGACATGACCACACTCTGACCGCACAGCTGAGCACACAAGATTGAAAGAAGACATGTTGTATTCCGCATTTCATGCACCCGTGGTTGGTAAATTGGGGAGGGGGGAGAAGAGCAGAGGCAGAGCAGAATGTCGGAACGTGGCCCCCGTGTAGTTTTAAAAGGCAAACCCACACTCACTTCAAAGTCCTCCCCAATGCCCCTGGATGGACCGACCCGGTTGGACCGCGTCTGGACACCATGGGGAGCTGCCTTCTTTTTGGCAGAACCTTTGGCACGGCTGCTGAGCGTGCGATGCTTGCTTGCCAGCAGGTTTTCACACAGCTGCAAGATACGACAAGAGTCACTCGGTAAAACTGAGACAGCGTGGAAATGCATGAAGCAGTGTTAGAGGGATCACACATCAGGGAGCTGTTAAAACTGTGCCAGATAGGTTAAGATCAGTTTGCAGTCTTCATAAGAAGCGGTGTATAAATAATTTAAACATAAAATAATTAGCGAATAGCGTTTGCTATTTGGCTCAAGTTGCAACACCATTTTTACTGTTCGAAGTACTCGAGTTTTTGGGAAAATTTTACAATTACGAATAATGCCTTCAAAATTTTCCGATTTCGCACAACAAGCTTCACCGCATCACACCAGTGCTCTCACGTCAAGCTTCATCACTTCGCACTGAAGCTTCATCGCTCTGTACAGACATTGGACGGATGAATGCTAATGGCTGTAACATTTGTAACGGCTGGTAGCTTGTGCCGCCTAGTCTAGAAGCCTAAAATATGACACCTCCCCTCTCCCTTCTAAGCCAATTTGTTTCCCTCTGCATTTCTGTAACTATCCCCAGGCAGTGTGGAATACTGCCAGGATGACCTTTGGGGGACCAGGCAAGAAAACTAGAAACATCACCCCATCGCCTTCGCCCTCGCCGAGACGCGCCAATTTTCCTTTCGTCAAACCTATGCGGTGTTACCCTAACACTGGGCCCACTGGGAAACAGGGTGGAGACTTTGGGCCGGAGCAATGTGGCAGGAAGGAGTCCCAATTTTCCTCTGTCCCGCCTGCCCAGAGCTGTGCTATAGTCGGATGCAACCTGAGAACAATCTTTTAGCTCCACCCACAAGCGCATTGCGCCCATCTGAAGTGCCTCCGCCGTCGAGAAAGTAGTTCGCTAGCAACGTTGCTTTTTCTTCCTCCAGGAAACGTGTCTTAAACTACTACAATATTTATTTAATTCATTCAGGACATTTAATCAGTTAGAATACGTTTTTGTCAACGAAATAGCTGTTTAGTAAAGAAAGAAAGTCATGTCCAATGTACCGTCTTCCAAATTCATTTTCTGTCCAAGATACTGTCTAACATACCGTCTTCCAGCGCTAAGCCTCGCGCCCGCTTCGAAATTTTTGTTGGCGATAGCGTCGCTGGATTCTCACGTTGTCGCGCAAAAACTGCTGCAAACGCAAGCCAATACCATTAAGATTTCGTGGCGTAACCTCGGGCACGAAAAACACGGTGCAAAAAAGCAGAATAATTGTCACGATAAACTAGCGTTGCATTGCTAAGGCCAGCAGCCATGTTGAGCTTTTTTTTTTTTCAAAAGCCACAGAATCGCGACGTCATGAAAACGATTGGCTGGCGTTTCTCGGCGTAGGATTACATTTTCCTCTGAGAGGCATTTCCGGTTTTTTTCCTAGCTTGCAACCGACTATAGTTAGTTTTACTTCATTCAATTTTTCCAGAATAATTTCAACCAGTCTTCTAACCTCCGCTTTGTGACTGTAATCCTTTTCTCCCCCATTCTTCAATCCTCACCAGCAAAACCCAGAGCACCTGTCAGGTCCGTTACCCCTTCAAGGAGGGCAGGGCGAAGCCCCAAACAATTGAAAACCAATGTTCTAGCATCTTGCTCTCAGGCATGTTTGGGGAAACGACTAGGGTTGTGCGAATATTCAAATATCAGTTTAGAATAATATTCCATTCGATATTCTCAAGATGAAGTGCGATATTCATACTTTTCGAAGTTTTGATAGCGGCGGCTTAGTCCTGCCTCTCACCCAGCACCTGTGCACTGCTGAAAATCAATACTCGCGAAGCTCGTGGGCTTTGAAGATATTGCTACCCCGCAGTGCCCAGGTACTCTGTGAGAAGCCCACTCAATGGGGCAGGCAGTGGTATCTTGGCAACCCACGCTTACCATTCGTGCCCGTCTTTTTTTTTTTAGTCAAAAGATGTTTACCAGTGGTTCGGTTTTATTTGCAAAGGAATAGTATAAAGAAGGGGTAAGTGCACAGTTTTTTTTTTAATTATTTAGCAGGAGCACGTACACTGCTTGCAAAGTGTTTAGGCTTAGAAGCATCAAATGAAAATACTGAAGGAAAACATTTTTTACCTTTCTTCCATTCAGTTTAATTTTGGCGCATCCACTTCCGGAACCTTTTAGAAGCTTCAGATTCCTAACCGGAGGTACTTCACAGAACTTCTCCGTCGGCTGATGAGCTCTCAACCATTAAATTCACTGGCACTACTGCCAGAGCGGGCGGAATGCAAAGAGAGCGGGCGGAATGCAAAGTGAGCATCACGTGCTTGGAGCGTCTCATTGGAAAATTACTATAAATAGCCCAGCAATGCGAAACAACGTGCAAAACTAACATTTATAGATCGCCAAAGATTCACCACAGCGCGAGTTTAGGCCTTCACTTTCACATGTCTAATAATTACTGTACATGTATGGTGCCGATCGTCAAAGGGTTAAGCACAGTTAACGGTAACGAAACGCTTAGACAACCTTTTCCATATTCGGTTTGAAAATAACCAGCCAAAACCTCAAAACCTTTGAATTCACTTCAAACTCAAAATCCACTATTGCAAAGAAACAAATAATGCGGAGAGGTATCTCTTGATTCGACGAGCTCGAAATCTTGCTCACTACTGTAAATAGACCTTCTTTCATTACAATTACAGTTAATCTTAATTTAAAAAAACAATGCTGGAAATAGAATGCCAACCTACATATTTGAATAAATAAGGTAATAATTTCTTTGCTTGCAATGCTACATTATGTTTTACTTGACTATATGTATCAGGGACTTTCTTTTATTAAGCACAAGTATGTGAAACGTCTCTCATGCAAATAAACGGCTCTTTTTCATAAATATGTGTGCTAAGAAAACAAAAATTCAAGCTGGAGCTTTTACGCGTTCATGCTCAGTTTACATTAAATGTAAAAAGTAAGTATTTTTACAATATTAGATACCATTTGCAGTCTTATGGCGCGTTTATATTTGTGGATTCGCGGGCGGATATGCGCAAGCGGAAAGCGGATTGTGGAGCTAAGTGGCGAAATTGACTCATCGCTGGCAAAAAATCTGGATATGGGTCCCGGACCGATCCAGATTTTCAGCTGACGACAAGCTGATTTCACCACCCGGCTCTAAATACGCTCATCGCCGGCGCGGACCCACCCACGAATCCTAAGTGTAAACGCACCATTAATGTTTGTCTTCAACTCGCAGCAAAAACTTTACCATTCACACAACTTTAGCCAAGAGACTAAAGGCCTGTTCGCACATACAGCTCAGGAACTCAGTGCCCCGCTGCATGTGAGCCCACCTTCTCCTTGCTTACACACACAATGCTGCTTCAATTCAGTGCCGACAATACAGCAAACTTTGCATTACCTCAACGCTTAGGTGCACGCGTGAAGTGGCATCTAACTGCTTCAGTCTCTCCTAGAAAAACATTCGCTGCTGGTAAGAGGCTTCCGGAAGACTTTGTTTCATTTACAACAGAAGAAGTGCGGCACGCCGAACCGGAACAGAGAGGCGAAGCTGTCAGACGCAAGCTTCCGCTCACCACCTTGACGTCGAAGCTCTGCCGCCTGTGCTGACTTTCCTGGTGGTAGAGGGTCTGCTCCGCCTCGGCCATTTCGGCAGCCCTCCGGAGGGCCCCTGAGACGAGGCCGGCCGTGAGAGAGTGGCACAGCAGGCTCCGCCCCACACTGGCCGGGGGCCGGGGCGCCTGGCTGGGCCCCGCCTCCTGGGGCGCTGCCGGGGGCTCCCGCGACTGCCAGTGGCCCAGGGATTGGCGCACACCTTCCACGTCGCCCGTGCGCAGCATGCCCACCCGGCTATGGTGGCCCGGCGAGTGGCCTGTGTGGAGTGAACCGTATGTTCAAGTATAGTCGCTGACCGCTTTTTCAGACGCCGATAATTCAGACTTTTTCTATACTTCGGACCCAAAGGAGGGACCGTGACCTACCCGACAGAAATGGTGCATAATTCACGACCAATGTTTCGGACAGTTTGAAGTCGAACAAAACCGTCGCGAGCGATCAGCGTGGAAACACCACCGAGAAGCCGCCATTTTAGATCCTATGTTAACTGCACACAGATTGGCTTGGTTTGGCAGTGCTGCTTGAGTAATGCTAAGTCCTACCACTAGGTGACGCTATGCTACAGCTTTTTTTTTTCTCTAGCTGCGTGTCCTTATGATCATTTTCGTCACCCTTTTGCTTTGTTATGATCATTTTCGTTATCATTTTGCTTTGTCCATTTGCCATTCTGCAATCGTGGACTTGCGACTCTCATCTCGTCTCGGTTAATCGTGTTTTCGGACAACGGTGGCTTGGGCTTCATGGCCCCCATCTGTTCTTCCGCTGTCGCAAAGTGTTGCAAGAAGTGCGGAAAGTACTTGACCATAACGCTAAAAAAGAAGGCAGCAGTTCTCAAGCTAATAGAAAGTGGCCATACAGAAGCGGAGGCGTAACCTAAAAAGCACTGTTCACAAAAAAAAAAAAAAAAAAAAAAAAAAGAACTATTGGCGACTGTATTAGTGAGGTGCTGCATGATTTGAAACACGAATCCAAAGCTTCTAAAATTTTCCGGTTCCTCACCACGTCCTGCAGGTGCACTGTGGCAACAGCCAAGACACCGAACACTGCTGCAGACAGTTACACTTCCACATTAAAACTCTAAACTCGTGCCCCGCTAAACTTGTTGGACGGTGCACCTGTGACACTGACGCCGCATGATGCCATGATGAGACACGGCGTGCCACCGAGGGAGCGCAAGCCCCGTCTGCAATGTGGTGTCCCTCACCGGAAGGCAGCCGGGCGGCTTGCGAGGCCCGAGGGGGTGATTGCTGCCCACCCGAGCCTCCCAGCCTGTGGTCCTGCTGCTGCTGGAGGCGCTGGATCATCTCGTCGATCACAGGACGCTCTTCGGGGCCTTGGTTCTCCAAGGGACGCACGGGCTCCAGAATCTCTGACTCGCCTGCAAGCAACGAGGGCAGGCCGTGGTACTTCGAGACACTTTTTGCCGTTTTCTTTCGAAGAACAGGATAGCTATGAACTCGAGAATTATTTGATTCGGGAAAGATCGACAATAATCTGCATGGCACAATAATAAAACTGGGGGGAAAAAAAAGAAGGAAAATGTATGGGTCTATTGCTAGCTTAGTGGTCAAACATTAAAGAGACATTGTTCGGTTTAAAGGTAAAAGTACACCCGCCCTCAATTATTTTGGCAGACAATCAGTTCGGTTTAGCTGTACTGAACAATGCACCCATGCACATGCTTGAGAGAAGCACAACATTTCGCCCAACCGACCAAGGATCAAGGCCATAAAAGCAATAGAGCTCGACAGGGGCTCTATTGCTTATATGACCTCGATGTCAGGGTGTCCGAGATATTGTGCGATATCACAATGTCACGTGACACCGTGATGTTACGCGACACCTTACCTTGACGTAAAAAGTCATGCAACTCCACACACACAAACACGGCATGTGCCCAGCTAATTTGGAACACATTCTGTGTGTCTCGTAGTTTTTTTAGATATGATCGACACGCTTAAACTGCAACGGACTAAGAACACTTAAAGGGCAAAAGGACAACTCTGGCCGAAAATGAAAGCAAAATAAATTACTGGTATCGCTTTAGTGGCACAATATATGATCAGAGCAGAAATAGTATGTCAAAGTGAAACCACATACTCCACTAAAACCGATTTTAAAGGTGCGACCAGCTGATATTTAGCGGGCGGCAAGCAGGTAAGCTTCTGGTCAAGGAACAGTGGCCGCAGCACCCCCGTAACGTCACATCGCGGTGGAGCCGCGGTTGATTCTGCACGTTGTATTGCGTGCCGCAGCACTACGGTGATATCACGTCGCGGCCGTACAGCTGATTATCAGTGTTCCCATCCCTCTAGCAAATAGTTTCGGTTTTGCCATAGACGCCCGAAACCAAACTTTGAGCGGTGATATCTTTGAAAACTACATGCAATATTAGAGAAAAAAAATATTTATAAATATAGTCGCCGACCAATTTCTTGGGCGACGATTTTTCGGACAAGTTTGATTATTCGGACGTTTTCGCCGAACCGTCACTCACCCCATAGAGTTAATGTATAACACTGACTGAAATTTCGGATGCCATAAAGCCCATTGCTCGATATTTTGAACATAATTTGCGTGATTTCCTCAGTTTAAAGCCACAAAACAGCTGCCGCGACAGCGTTGCGAGCTTAGTCGCCGCCATTTTGGTTGTTTTGATTTTGCCCTGTAGCCTCGATACCACCTCCTACGCAATAAACGAACTAAACTGAGGCTATAGTCAGGTTTTCCGGTTCCACTATAGCCAACATGGCCGCCGTCTGCCTATTCTTATGGTTCTTTTAGTTGTTCTCGTGGTCCGTGTTTTTCGGGTGCGACCGCAAGAAGATCGACCGTTTGTTGTTCCTGTGGTCTTTGAGTGTGAAGGTTTTTTGGGGATAGGCTTAGTATTAAAGCGAACTAGATGGACTAAAAAGTGTCTCCAAAAAGTGCCAAGTGGCACCAAATTCAATTTCGCTGTTTGTGTCAACAAAGGCGCCGACAAAGCGCAGCACCGTGATCAAACAGATAAACAAACAAGTGAAAAGTGAACAATATAAAGCGGAAGCTGCACGAGAGCTCAAACTCGACATCAAGCAAGTGGAAAATGGCCAATACACGGTGAAATACAGTCTAAGCTCGTTATAACAGATCTTGATTTTGACCAAGATTTTGGTCTGTTGTAAAAGGAGTATGCTGTATGCAGATATGAAGTTGAGTCAATGGTGCATAGAGGGAAACCAACTGAACTTCACAAATTGGTATGTTATATCCAAATGTCTGTTGTAACCAGGTCTGTTATAATGAGCTTAGACTGTATGCGCGGAAATTCAATAATTTGGCTGAAATAAAATTTTTCGGACCGCTTGATTATTCGGACAATTCGGGGTCCCCTCCGACACCTTGTAATTCAGGGAGACTGACCGAGCTGAAAACAGTCGCAACCCCAAATTCGAAAATATTGCCAGGAGTCGCCCTTTAAAGGGGCCCTGCAAGGACTTTTTACTGTTTTTTAATTTGCACCGAACCTGAGTGCACTGAACGTAGTAACCTAGTGAAACTTTTCTTTTCGCGAAATTCGCTTTATTTTTAAAGGTATAGGCAATTTAGAATTACAAAAACAAGCAAAAAATAACCTCCTGCATGATGTCGTAGGTCCTGGCTTGAGTGGCCGTGAACTAGAGGAGGAATAGTGAGCACATCGAGCGCTCACGGCCGCCGCACTCCGTGTCGACGGCGCCAGAGGGCGCCACTAAAGCATGTTCTGGATAGGCTGTATGCAGCGGGCAGCCAAAGCGGCTTTCATTGCGTTTGCTGCGCGATTAAACACTAATTCGGCATGACACTTCATTGGCCACAAACGACAGCAAACACGGGGTAAAAATCAGTTCAGAATGGGAGCCACTTCGCGCTGCCATACCGCGAAACGGCCAAACCGCAAGACAAAGCCTCTCGCCAAAGGCCTTCGGAACGCTCGGAGCCGGTCGTATCCTCCTGTTCATACGACTGCAGTGCCACCGCGTACATCCGGGATTTTTCCGTGTCGGCGCTTTATCCCACTACTCCTTTCTAGTATGCGCCGCCTTTTCCACCGCTTGGCGGCGGGTATGTCGACGGGTCATTTCTTGTTTCCGTACTTTATAAACTGCATTTCTTTCTTTTTTTTCATCTATAATAGTGAACAAAAGCTACTTTTATAAATAATTCAAACGGTTCGCGCTACTTATATTTTGTATTTCGACCAAAAAGAAGTTTTTAGTGGCTCCGACCAGTAGTAAGCCCAGGACCAAAGACGTCACATTTTGTGCGCTTTCGGTACCGCGGGTCGCCCTCGTCGGTGGAGGAGGTTTCCGTGTCGTCCAGTTAAAATATGGCGCACTGATATTTAGCTACTCTTTCCGTGCCCGCTGGCTTGCCCGAACCCCAAGGGACATGGAAACCGCATAAAAGGTAGACGCTTAAATATGATTGCAGGGCCCCTTTAAAGGACGCACACAGAAAGGAGAAAGGTGCTCAAGCTCACCGTTGGCCAGGACCGCCACATAGGGCACAAGCTGGGAGTCGTGGCAGCGCTCCCTGCCGGGCACCAGGCGCTGGAGGGCTGGTGGGTACGGGTTTCCGTCAATGTCCACCAGGAACGGTGGCGGCATCAGGTGTGGCGCGCACTGCGTCTGCTCGTCTAGCACGTGCTGCTGGGCGTCCCGGATCAGCGGACGGTAGTCCGTGTGAAAGAACTGCTCGTCCGGAACCTGCAAGGGACCGGCCAGTTCATTTATATGCATACATACAGCAGCCTCACTGGGGCTATTGCTTAGGTAGGGGGTGAACAGGAAGCAGACAATATTGTACAAACAACAGTCGACGACGGCCAGAAATCCTTCTGGAGACAGATGAATAAACGATTATAGGCAATGAGTTGTACTTTCAATGGTTTGAGGGAAAAAAAAAGTATGTCAATCAATGATTGTTTTTATTTTCACCTCCACATAGTACAAGCACAAATGCCAGGAGGCAGACAAAAGGTCAAAAGCTGTTGGTATGACAAGGCCTGGTCTCCAGTGTTCTCGACAAATCAAGCTACAACAATAGAAAAACGTCGAAAAAAGAACTAATGAATGCATCAACACAAAATATCATACAAACAAGATCAAACATATGAACAAATGTGTCGGAATGCATCTGTACATGGATGAAAGATTTGAATATTTAGCTTGTAATGGTTCCCCGTAGACGATGCATTAACGGACTTGAGATAGTACTTGTTTAATGAGGGACGGTGTGATGGGTAAGGCCTCATTCACACAGCCGGCGTTTCTCCCATCCCGTCACCGCCGCGAGGGGCGTTCCCGTTAGGGAAGAGGATTTTCGGCCCGGTTTTCGCCGGAAAGCTGTGCCCCGTCGGGTGCCGGGCGACGTAGGGAGCTGCTCTACGGCACCGGTGTCCCGGCGGATGACGGAGTGCCGCCCCCATCGAAAACCGACCAATCACAAAATAGAAAAGTTTCGCTAAGTTTGGAAGATTTTTCATCGTTCGGTTGCCAACAATCAGCCAACGCTTGTTGTGTCGTTTTTCTTGTTCCTTTTCGGCGGGAATTGCTAATAGCAGATGCAAATCCCTAATTTACAAAAAAAGAAACGGGCGCACTAATGTTCAGGCACAATTATCTCTGTATTTTGTAATTTAAGTCGAGTAAATAAGCAATCCGATCCAATCCAATCCTGCCGTCACGTCTCCGCCCCGGCGTACTCCCGTGACGGTGCTGGGATGGGAGAGGCGCCGGCTGTGTGAATGAGGCCTAAAACTGCCCTTTTTAAATTCTCACAAAAGATAGAGCAAACAAACTTGCAAAGACTGGCTTGCCTTCTTGTAAGGGTCGCTCGACCCGTAGCCAAAGACGCTGATGTGCCCGTGAGAGTCCGTCGAAGCGAACAGCAGGCCGTCTGGTGAAAACTTGCAGTCAAACACAGCCCCGTGTCCCTGCCCTTCAATCTGCCAAAGAGAAAAGTTGTCTTCAGGTCAGTGACCCATTTACCTTAAAGTTCCGAAAGAACGCCCACCCAAAATGAAGAAATAAAAGGGAAAAACATGGGGTGGGCTATCTTTGGGGATGCCACAAAAAAAATTCATCAAATATTAATGATAAACACCAGGGCACCCGCTACAAACCACGTGACACGGCAACCGACATTCCAGATTGCGGACACCGCAAATTTGCGTTTCACGATGCAACAAAAACACAGGGATTCGCTATGAACTACTGTGTCACGGGAAATGATACCGCAGGTTGCAAACGCTGCAGATTCGCGTTTTATTGTGCGAAGGACCCGCAGAAACCCGTCAAAAACTCTCATCTCACGGGAATGAACACAGCAAAACGTGGACACAGCAGATTCAAGTTTTATGGTGCAATAAACCAGCGTGAACCCGCTACAAACTTGCCTGCCATGGTCACCGACACCGCGTGCACAAATCACGAACAAAAACGCGGGAATCTGCTACAAAACTCGTATGTCAAGGGAACAAATACTGCAGATTGCAGGCGCAGCAGAATCGTATTTCACGATGCAATATAAACTCTTAAGACCAACTCGCCTGTTACGGGAATCAATATCGCACGCACAGGTCATGAACAGAAACGCGAGAATCCACTACAAACTCTTATGTCAAGGCAACGGATACCGCAGATTGAGGACGCAGCAGATTCGCATTACACGATGCAATATACACGCTGGAACAACTCGCACATTACGGGAACCGATGTCGCATGCGCAGATTGTGGACAAAAACGCAGGAACCCGCTATGAACTCGCTTATCAGACGTACCGGTACAGCAGATTGCGTGGCAGATGCGATTTCCGTTAAACATCAAGTGACGTCCGACGGGAATAGGGGGGTGGGTGATGTTTCGGAACTTTCATGTTACAGATATTTAGCCAGAAAAACGGAATGGGCGATCTCTCGGGGTGGAAGTTTTCTCGGAACTTTACGGTAGTGACGGGCGAAAAAATTGAGGGACAAGTCTGCACCATGTTGAAGAAGCTTCGGATGGAGCAGCCCATGGCGAGGTCCCAGATGATGATTCTCCCGTCGTGACCACCGCTGAGAAGCACCCGGCTGTCAACAGGGTGGCTCTCCAGTACAAACACCTCGTCCTCATGGCCCTAGGGAAGAGGAGAAATGAGGGGGACCTTCAAGTGGTCGCTCAAGGCCTCCAGAACTTCATCACCATCAGTTTAATCAGTCAGCGCTGTTTTAATCTTTAATCATGAAATACCAACTAGCCCAAACTTCTACTTGAGTAAACAAAGCAAACCGATAACATTCGGCATCAGTCACGACCACATGCTGTCACACAAACCTGCCATACTTTTTAACGAGATCTGCCTCATCATCTGCAAGGGCAACAGATAGGGCCCTACCTGTGTGTTTCTTCGTCCTGGTCCTACGTCAATTTTGAGCTGTTCCGACCAAATAGTATGTACCACCAACTAGGCCATCTACATGCCTTGTTGCTGTTGAAAACTCCCAACACTACTTAAAGTTCAAGTAAAAATAATAAGGGACGACGACATCATCTCTTGACCTGGAAGTAAGAAGAACACTCAGAATAACAGGGGTGTGCTGCTTACTTAGTGGCAACGCGACAGAACAGTCTTATGCCGAAAGAGCTTAGCTGCTGGAAAACTACCTTTTCTAGACATGCTTTGACCAGGTAGAAAAAACATGTACGCAGTATGTACATTTGGAGTACAAAATTATTCTGCGAGAAATGTTGCTCGAGCACGCTACTGCTTCACGAATGAGCACGGGAAGCGCAGCTCCTAAAAATCGACCTCGGGGAGGGCTGAATTTAGGTCCGCCGGCACGACGCAATGCAACACACGACTGCAAACGGCAGCTTTCCACTTCAGAAAGAGAAAAAGCGGGGAACTCACAAGGAGAGTGTGCTTGAGCTTGCCCGCATGGGAGTCCCACACTTTGATGGAGTGATCGTTGACAGCTGTCATCACCATATGGTCGTCGTGACTCCACCCCACCATGGTCACCTTCAGCTTCTGCTTGGGGTCCTCTTCGAGCTGTTCCTCGGACCTGAAGGGCACAGGCAGACGTTTCCGAGTCGAGCAAGATCAAGCACTGTCCATCGTTGGGCGAGAAAGAAAAGGAGCGCTCACCCGACCAGCTTGGTGGCCATGCGCAGGGTGATGGACCTCCACTGCTGCCTCTCAAACGTCCAAACATTGGCCGTCCCATCCTTGGAACCACTCACAAAGCGGCAGCTGTTGTTGGCAAACTGCAGGCTGTCCACCTGGTCCTGGAGGGCCAAAAGGATCAATCTTAAAAGACTTGCCACTACCGACGGTGTACCACCTGATTGGACTAACAACATGTATTCAGGTAATACCAATTAAACCGGTTCTTTAAAGGGGCCGTGCGACAATGTTTGGACTTCTGTCAAATAACTGTGGTAGTTATTCCCTGTCACGTCTGGATAAAAGAAATGAAAACCAATTTTGCTTATGCGCGTAAGTACTTTAGAAAAATAAATGTCAAACAATTGAACAATTGACGTTTTGGGCACCTTTAAAACCGCTCTAAAATCTCACATCTTCCGAGTCACGTGAGGAGTGACGTGCAAAGGGGACAGGGAGGATCCGGTTGGGTTCTCTTTCACAGCCTCCAACGTGCATGGCCTCTGCTTGTGATTTACCGATTTAAATGGCGACCTTGGAGGTTGGTCTGAGCAATGTGGAGAGGGGGAGAAAGGGGGGAGGCAAAGAGCTTGCATTTTTTGTAAGGAACTTCGACCGACGTAGTAGCAACCATTCAAGGGAGAAATAGTTTTTTTCACCTCGGGCAGATGGTGCTAATACTGAATATAGCATAACTTTGTTGATGATACAAAGTTTTTGACTCATTTACTTATGTTGAAACAATGTTTATAAAACAAAACATTAGACTGAGCACATAATCGTACATCTTGCCAACTTATACATTATACCCATTGCATGTCATGCCTTGGTTCCGATGGCCGCCACCCTGCAGCTGCAAATCGCGAAATATTCCCTTTTTTGCCTTTGCTATTAAGCAATGGAATCGCGATATTTCAAAAGAATGAGGCGGTTTCTCTATCCCTTCGTGTAAGATAAACAATGCAAAAATTTAAAACTGCCAATTCTTTCGAAGTTAAAACTGTTGTATCGCCCCTTTAATTCATTACTGTGCTGGGAACTGCGCTCTGTTTCAGCATAAATTGGAGAACTACAAAAGCCTTAGCGAGCTAACCAGATTGTCGGAGCGACACATGTGACAGCGAACTGCGAGAGTGCACCCCTCCTGTAATGAGCCGTCACGTGGTTCATCGCATCACTCTGACTGGCTGACAGGGGCAGCAACTTTTGCCTTCTACCAAGTTGTGCTTGAAGAGAGTATAGTGCACCTGGCCTTTGTCTGTGGTAGATACAGAAGCAGAATCACTGCAGAGAAAGAACATGCACAGCCCAGACCAAAACGCTCATGACAACTTACAAAGATTGAAATGGTTTTTGCAAATGTGAGCGCTTTAATAAAAGCCAGCAGTCACATGTCACTTATTCGGTAAACCGTTGCCTAGGCAACCTTGCAAACACATAGTACTAGTTGCGCAACTTGCTAACAAGCAAATAATTTTTGGAAGATTCCTATCTCTAATCAAATCTACACACAACGCACAAAAAAAAAAAGAAAAGAAATGTAGAACCACGGTTGCATACCGCATGAGCCTCGAGTTCAGCAATCCGTTCTGGTCCTGAAGGAGCCAGGACATGATACACCCTGACGACGTGATCTGTACTCCCGGTGGCCAGGAATGCACCACCTGTAAAAGTAAAAGATTGGACCATATGCATCACCACCCATCAACCTATTGGTCATCCCAGCTTTCATTTCTAATTGCAAGCACTAGTAGCATAAAAACTCAAAGGGGCTAAAAGACTGCTCTACAGACAACTTTAGCAGTAAAACAGCTTCAAACTTTCAGCTACACATCCACAATGCGAGATGATCTTCATGTTTGTTTGTTTTACCAGTACGGTTGTAACTGGCTTGAGTGCATATGATCTTCCTAAAAAGCTGCTAGTATTGGAGGCTCTCTCACTGCGAAAGTCCAAGTATACACTGGGACTGATTTCCAAAAGCTACCAGCTCACAATACAGCTTTCGTAGACTAACACAGTAGTATAGAAAAACTAGGTTGGTGTATGATACTGAGTAGGTTAAAACCCAGCTGTGGAAAAGCTACTAAGTTCGTCTTGATGCCCTACTACTGATATAGCAGCAGCTTCTTTTACAGGGTTTACAAAGTAAGTATATTACACCGGACAAACAACAAGACAAACCTGGACTGAAGGAAGAGCAGATCATTTGAGCACCAGCTCTATTCCTTTCTGTAAACTTCAAGGGTTTTGAGCTGTGAAAACAAACAAAAAAAAACGTTTTGCTCAGTTTGGAAAGCACTAACTCAGCATGTATGTTTTATATACATGAGGAAAAAGACTTAGCAGCTAGAAAAAAAGAAAAAGAACACAGCTAGATTAAAAAGCTTACTTGAAGCTTTTCCTGCTGCTGGAGTAGTCCCAAAAACAGACACAGCCATCGTTTCCCGTTGATACCAAGAACTGTCTTTCACCTCTTGGATAAGGACAAAACTAAAACAAAAAGAAAGTGCAAAAACTTCAACAAAAAAAAAAAAGAGACAGTTCAAGGCTGCTTGCTCTCTATTCTAATACAGCAGATATAAAAAAAATATACAAGCTTGATGATGCTAACAAAAACTGAGAAGCACAGAATGTGCGAGCAGCCTTCCAGGAAAGAAACGACACCCCCTTCTGAAGATCCGCTTTCATTTCCGACACATGCCGAGAGATGGCGACACATGACTGGAAAGACTGCAAAGCACGTAGGCTCATCCACGCGCCGCACAAATGAGCTCATCGTTCTTTGCGTGATCCAAACCACAAAGCCTGGATAGCTCAGTCGGCAACGCACTTGGCTCACAATCTCAAGGTGGCAACTGATGTCTTTTTATATAGCTTCCTATGGGCGTAATGACGGCTGCTACAGCCAAATGTTGCGGAACTCCATGGAAAATGGACGATAAAACACATTCTGTGTTAAAAGAAAGCCTGGGTCAGTATAACCACCTCTATTAGTGTATTCATTGACATATGCTTTTGAAAAAAGTTTTATCGTAGTATACAAGTTCACTATGCCTATATCATTAGGTAGACCTTTTCACATCAGAATAGAGACACAAAAAAAGTTAAATGCAGACATTTTTGATAGAGATAAATCTGGCTAGGGATAGACTAATTTCAAAACTAAGTTTCAAATCTTGGTAAAACAGTCACTTCAAATAACTCCCTTATCTACCTAACTTTCTTGGATGATACTTATTTCTAAGGTAAACGAGACAAAAAATCTCTTGAGTGTCACTGCGTGAGCACCATAAATTAATTCACTTTTGTGTATTTTACATCTCACAAACTTAATTAGGCTGGAATGAGTGAACACCCATGACATTCTAATGCCAGGCACTGCGAGATGCCAGCCTTCTATAGAGCCCTTTCAGTTCGTCAAATACAAATACCATAGGTCTGGCAGGCGTTAGTGTCAAATAATTTACCAAACCCAAAATGAAAGCGAGCATCATGCATAGCCTTTATAAGCAGCTTAGAAAGCAAACAATAAGCAAAGTAGAGTCTCACCCTGAGAGAGGTGACCATGGCAGTATGGCCCAACAGCACAGCCACAGGGGCCAGGGTCTGGAGGCACCAGACGCGGATCACTTTGTCGCAGCTGCCCGAAGCCAGCAGTCCGTTGTCTGGACTCACGGCCAGGTCTGTGATCTCGGCCGAGTGGCCGCGAAGCGTCACGAGCAGACGTCCGTCGCAGGCGCTCCAGATTTTGACCAGAAGGTCATCTGCCCCCTGCACAAATGCATTGAATAATTGGATGGCAGATCAGCTTCTGTCATGATAGGAGCAAATTTCTAAAATGCCACACATATCTAGAATTGCATAGAATTGCAACTTTACGCTTTTGTCAAGTAGCAAAAGACAAAAAAACAAATGCAGTGTGAGAAACAGCCTGTAGCAGATAGCTAAAACATTTCCTAATGTCCCGAGGTCCTCCTTGAATATACATACGGTCTCCTGCAATATGAAAGACCCACTGGGAGTGCATCGCCGGGACAGCGGCGGGCGGGGGTGCTGCGTGCACTCTGGACGATTCTATTCTCCCTTGAGGGGGGGGGGGAGCACCCTCACTCGAGGCCCAAACGACTTGAGCGCGCCACATCGGCGTCAGGCCAAGAGATATAGTCATGAAGGCTTGAAATAAGCATAGTCATTCCTGTTTTCTTTTTATCAGTTGTTACAGGTGTAAAATATCAGAACTGGCACTGCCAAATAAAAAAAAAAATTACAGTTATTCCTTAATCCTATATTTAAAAGATAAAATATGTTGATGATCGCATTTTCTCGTGAGGATAACATGGATCTCACGCTTTAACGAAGACAATAATTGCCTTGGCTCCGGCAATTGTGTGTGTGTGTGTGTGTGTGTGTGTGTGTGTGTGTGTGTGTGTGTGTGTGTGTGTGTGTGTGTGTGTGTGTGTGTGTGTGTGTGTGTGTGTGTGTGTGTGTGTGTGTGTGTGTGTGTGTGTGTGTGTGTGTGTGTGTGTGTGTGTGTGTGTGTGTGTGTGTGTGTGTGTGTGTGTGTGTGTGTGTGTGTGTGTGTGTGTGTGTGTGTGTGTGTGTGTGTGTGTGGGTGGGTGGGTGGGTGGGTGGGTGGGTGGGTGGGTGGGTGGGTGGGTGGGTGGGTGGGTGTGTGGGTGTGTGGGTGTGTGTGTGTGTGTGTGTGTGGGTGGGTGGGTGGGTGGGTGGGGGGGTGGGGGGGTGGGGGGGTGCATAAAACTGCAAAAATATGGTAAGCGATATTTTAAAAATTTCAGTGGGAAAATAACGGTCGACTGAGCTCTCGAATGCATAAAGCTTTATGGTGCCAGAAGCCGAAAATGGGTAAAAATGAGCACCTATTTTTCTTTTGAATTTTTCAGAAAATCCCTTACAACTTTTGAATGAGATACCGGTTCGTGCTGAAACTTTGGCATCTGGTTTAAATCTCTAGTGCTACCTTTGGGTGCAGAATGGGTGTTTGGCAATGTAGTTGATTGTGGCAGAACGGAACCCAAGACACTTGTTAAGGTGAGGAAGTTAAAAGAATGAAAATGACAAGATCCTCGATTGGTACCACCTGGGTAGGCACAACCGATATTGGATCCTTGGATAAAATGGAAATTTCACCAAAAAAAAAACAATTAAGAACTGAACTGAGAAGAAACTGAGCCTCACCGAGAGAACGACCCAAGGAGGATCAAAAAGGACCGCACAAAGCCCGACACCAGCCCAACCCCGCGAAGGGGCACAAAAGGACGACACCAGTGGGTCGACAATGGGCGAAGGCCGATAGGCGAGCCCAACAACCACCGCAGTGATATTTGCCTTTCTTTTCGGCACCAAAGACAAAAAACATTCAACTCACTGTGAAGATGTAGTGTCCACTCCGATCGAAGAGGACACAGTAGACCGAGGACAAGTGACCCAAAAGGCGCCGGAACAGCTGTGCCTTGGAGAAGAACTTGGTGGACAGCTGCTGGGAGCAGTTGGGAAGCCCGCTCAGGGCTCGGCCTTGAAGCACCAGCGCTGCGTGCACCAAGCAAACATTCACCAGTAAAGTGATCGGAATCAAGCTTGGCCACCGACTGTTTCGATGGCACCATACCGAGGAAGTCAACAAGTCCGACGAGAGAGTTTAGGTCAAGGTAGGTCTCGACTCACCCACGCTTGGTGCGGTGACCCCTTGGGGAAAACATGGCGGTGACCCATGGAGCCGGGCCGCCACGTCTGCAGTCTTGCGTAACCTCCTCACTTCTGTACACAGAAAAGAAAAAAAAAATGGTAAAATCTTTTATGAAACAACAGCGCAAATCCCAATAAGACACAAAAGTGGGTCGAAAGGGCTCTTGTTGACACTATGACCCTATCATTAGGTCTCTTAGCAGACTGCCCATAGCTGTGAGGTAACAACATATTCTCAAGTGGTAACAAAATTAGAATAAATAAAAGGTGCTACTTAAGCAGGAAAGTTCAAACTTAGTACAGTACTAGACATCCACAGCATTGTTCACAAATAAAAAGGTAAAAAAAAAAGAAGAGAGGCAGGCTGGAATGCAATACAAATCCATATTGTACCCAAGCTAACGATAACACACGCTAACAGCAGAAAGTTTTAGTAGATTGGTCCGAAAACTCCCACAATGATACCATATACTCTACCGACTGCCTTTGCGCATGCATCGTTTCGTTATCGGGTGTCGTTTTCGCAGGTATCAAAACAATCTATTAAAACTCTATAGCATACCTCTACATTCTACCACTTCAAACTGCCAGAATACAACAGCCAATTTCAATGCCAAATCCATATTTCTTGTAGCCTTCTCAACAATAAGGGGGGCAGAGTCTGGATCTGTGTTTCAGGTTGTCGCTCCGTGAGGGGAGGCACTTACTTGACTGCTGCCTGAGCAGAGAGTAGCTGCCAGACCCCAACAGGGACCTTGAACCAGTGACCCCGGAGGGGATCACCTGGTCCAGCAGGGGTCCTATCCTTGAACATATCCTTAGCAGGTAGTCGTTGGGTATGTGAAAGTTGGACGATTCCTTTTATGGGAAAACGAGAGAGAGAAAAAAGCTATTGTAACGACACTTAAAAAACGAGCAAGCTGGCTGGTGACTATTAATAATAATTACAAAAAAATAATAAAAACGGGTTCTTTTCGTGTTATAGTCAGATGGTGGCAATCAAGAAAGCAACATGCTTTCAGTTAGGTTATTCTTCTAGAATGCGGAGCACATAAAAGACAAATGTGCACACACACACACATGCCTTGTGTGTGCGAGTCCCCTTCAAGCATTCCTCAGTATCACAATTTTGTAATTAGGAAAAATGTCGGATTGTCAAAGCTGCAGACATGCACAGCAACCTTAGCAAGCATTCTCAAGAAAGCTTTTTTTTTTTTTTTTTTTTTTTTTTTTTTAAGAAGTTGAAAGACTATGAACAAAATGCGAGAGCTTAAAAGCTAGAACCTCGAAAAACCAAAATTCTAGGTCAACACAACTAAAAGCTGTGAACAATGTTGAATTCCTGACAAAATGACAATAAGACAGAGAAAGAAAGCATTCTTAGTTTTGCTGAAAAATAAGCTAAAAATTACAAATAAAACTGAAAAGGAAACAATTCCATCACTGACCCAAGCACTCCTGCTCCAGCAGATCTCATTATTTCTGCTACTGTTATTACAGCAAAATGTCCTCATGCATGACACATTGTGTATACTAATTCTCAATCGTTTTGCAACTTAATTTTGATGTCATTCAACTACCATTCCTTTTCTTTCATTTTGGTGGGGTCACTAAGTCTCAGTCGCTGAAATAGAGTGACCCCTTCAATATAAATTGAGTGACAAAAAATAAAACAAAACAAAACAGCAGCCTTGTTATGACATAATTCAACTGGCTGCACTAATATCAACATTCCTAGTTACAAAAAATCATTCAGTCCCCATCGAGGTTCTCTTCTCAAAAATGAGCCGTTATCAGTGGCATTGCTAGGAATTATTTTCGAAGGGGGGGGGGGACTTGTTTCATTTTTGCCTGTCATAGTTGATGTACTGTACAGTTTCAAAGTGTTAATAAGCAATGCTTCGCAAAGAGAATATCAGGTGTAGAAAAAAGTGTGAGCAGCAGCAGAGGCTTTATTTGACGTTTCGAGCAGAACCTGCTTTTTTTCAAGTGAAGAAAGGTTTTGCTCGAAACATTGAATAAAGCCACTGCTGCTCAATTTTTTCTACTGTACAGTTCGTGGGTATGGCCACGGCATTCCCCAACCCCCCCGGTCGGCTGGAACATTTTGGTAAGTATTCAATATTTGCCTTGCTTTACTTAAAATTAAAAAAAAAATTCTTGTTTTTTTTTTTTGTTTTTTTTTTAGGGGAGTTGACTTTTAAACTACCCCTTGCCTACGTCACGGGCCGTCATCAGCTAATTTTTGTTTCAGGTACCATTCCCGTCGCCAGTTACCAAAGCACAACTCCAGAAAAAATGGTTTCGATCTCCAACAATTGTGCACAATACAAACTAGAAGTAAGCGTTTCAACGACCGCCAAGTTAAAAGCGCGGAGTGCACCCAAGAACGCAATCACAAGAGAACAAATAAAAGCTGTATCGACGCGGAAAGGTTCCCATGACGACCACCACCAAGAGCGGCCAACGTCAAAAGAGGGCGCAACGGACAGCCGTCCATTTTGCAAGCGTCCCTCTGATTGGCTGGACCTGGAAAGCTCCTCGTTCATTGGCCAATGGGTGTCAGATTAGAGGAAGGAAACAAAAGGGGGAAAAAAATAAAAATAAAAAGGGGGCTCCGGAGAATCGGAATTCATCAACGGAGGGGTAGTCAATTTTATTTTTACTTTTTTTTTTTTTTTCTCAAAAATGTTGTTAGTGTCACGAACGCGGCCGAAACTGCCAAATTCAAGACGGACAGAAAGTACCGTTGCAGGAAACCCCTACATATATGCCCGCGGGCTACAACGCAAAAATGCCGCCACGCAAACTCTGATCAAGAATACGATCAGAACACTCACCAGTTCCGAAAAACTTCGATGATGTTCATTTCCGAGCCAATCAATCCGTTTCGGCAACAGCTAGAAGCATTTTTCGAAATTAGGCTTAGACAGACAAACCCACTGTAGCATAAATGAATCAACTGAACATACCGTATGACACCAAGGAGCAATGTTTTGATTACTACGAGCCACGTGCTACACACGAGGTTCTGTCCAGGAGCAAACTTCACTTACATGGTGTTCCTCGATCTCTCGCTTGAGAGCCTGCAAAATGCACGATTTGGTCAACTTCACGCTTTCCTAGGCTTAAAAGGATTACAGGCAATCGAGTCCATTACCTCGCCAGCTTGCTTACAGGGTCCACTGCTTAAGAACTTCGATATTAGGAAGTACAACTCTGCAAGCAAATCGACCCAGAATCAAGCACCGTTCCCACCGCTCTGAACGCATCGCAGTGGGTCAAACTTTTGTTCGGCAGAAACGCTATGTCACAGCACCTTTTTCCAGGAGTTCCTGCGTCCCCTTGTCGACGGCACCTGTCGACATCGTTGTTCGGACCCAATAACAATTACTCCATGGCTCTAAGCAGAACAAAACAATCCAGAAGCGCTACAAAGTGCTTACACCGAAGGCAAAATAAAGATGGTCACTTTACAACGACATTGAGCCGAATGTCTCGAGCGAGCGGATGTGCTGCCGATGTGAAACGTAGTTCCGAACACTTTCTGTATTACACCTTATAAATAAAAATAACGAGTGAAAACAAAAATACTAACATTTTACAACGTAAAGTATATAACGTAAAGGCTCAATAAATAAATTATTACTTGAAATTTTGGTCACGCTTGCGCTACCCGTTGCGCAGTGATACCATTTTCGCATGCACCAGCCGCACCGCCGCACCAGCCGTTGGCGTGCGAAGAATTTGTTTGTACCAATCCAGTTGGCATTGCTGGCTCCGAAGCTGGTGTCGTTGCACACTCTGAACCATTTCCTACGTACTGTTCACGCGACGCCAACATATTGTATACGTGAGCATAATCTTAAGTTTATGAATACGCTTTTTCTGAGTGCCTAGAGATTTCCCTTTCGACTCTCGAGGAGGGTCCGTGGTAGCGCCGGTACCATCGGCGTTTCCCCTGATCGGTCCACGTTTTCACTTTCTACCGACACTACAGGCAGCAATGTCTTGGATTCACGAAACAAGATTGACATGGTTACAAGCGGCTGCCGTCCGTGTTCTGAAGACAGGCAAGATACCTACGCACCTCGCCGTAATCATGGACGGAAACCGGCGATTCGCAAAGAAGCAGAACATGCAATGTGTCGAAGGCCACTTGCATGGGTTTGAGAAACTCTCCGAGGTTGGTTTTGGTCTCCCTTGCCATAGAATGTTCGTAATTTTAATCGAACGCGACGCATTAACGTTCGTTGAATTATTCCAGGTCTTATTTTGGTGCTCGGAGCTCGGAATCACGGAAGTGACTGTGTACGCATTCAGCATTGAAAACTTCAAGCGATCCAAGGAGGAAGTGGATGGCCTCATGGACCTTGCCTTGAAGAAGCTGGAATCGCTGTTAAATGAGATGTAAAACGCGTTCCAACGTTTTATGCGGAGCGAAAGCGTTCCACATGCATGGAGGAGTCTCTTACGTTCTCCCTTCTTATTTCCGGGGTACGTTTGAGTACACGAGGTTCATGTTTTGATACGCAGGGAGAAAATACACGAAAAAGGGCTGTGCGTACGTGTCCTTGGAAACTTGTCCTACTTGCCCGTGGAAGTCCAAAAAGTCATTGCCGATGTCGTCTTACAAACACAGCACAACACCAGGTATTTCGGGTAATCCTATGGTTTAACCAGGCACATAGCCAGGATTTTGTTGGGGGGGGGGGGCAGCAAAATGGAAGATTTTGGGGAAGGCTGGGGCCCGTGACTCCCCCCCCCCCCCCCCCCCCCCCCCCCTGGCCCTGGCTACATGTCTGGGTTTAACGATTGCTTTACCTAACGACGTTGTACCTATTGCAGGTGTTACCTGAACATATGCATATCCTACACGTCTCGGGAAGAAATGTGCAACGCAATACAAGAACTGGCTGCCGGTGTTCAAGAGGGTCTTCTGTCTCCCGAGTAAGATTTCTTGTTAATCTTTTTAGGACTGTAGCTTTGATCCAGTCCTCCCAACTTTTCCAGTGACGTCACAGAAGAGTCCCTTAGCCATGCACTGTACAGCCGGAACAGCAAAGACCCTGCCCTGGTCATTAGAACTTCGGGAGAAGTTCGCCTGAGCGACTTCCTTCTCTGGCAGAGCAGCCATTCCGTCTTGGAGTTTGTGTCAGTACTGTGGCCAGAGTTCTCGATATGGCACTTGCTTGCGGCAGTTCTATGGTACCAAAGGCAAGAATCCCTACTTGAGGTGCGTTTTCAACTCTCAACACTCATTTCTTACATCTGGGTGCTTGTTCCACTTTTCGATCCACACTTCCTCTTCCTCACCCATTTCCGGGTCACGTCTTGTCTAGTGAAAGGAAATGCTCTAAAACCCTCATCTTCTCGTGGGTACTTAAAAAATTCTGTAACTAATGGAGGGCTTTAATTGCACCGACGCTTACAACCTTCTGGGGACGAGAACATGTCCTCTCGTCCTAACTAATGAAGAATTGAGATGGCAACAAAGAGTTTTACACTACTTGGAGCCTTGTGGCATGACAGGCGATTACTGCTTAGGGCCCACCTTATTTCTGAAAGTTATAGCAAATGCATGTCAGTTGCAAGTGAGCTCAGCACGATCAGTTACACATTATATGTGACTGCATAGTGATGCCGCATGCCTGTCCATGATACTTAACTTTCCTTTTCCTTTCTCAGATCATTGCCCTGTTCGCTTTTCTAATAGTGACCTTGTTCAACTTCTAAATTTGTGTAAAATAAAAAAGAAGATACCTTTTTATGGAATTGTACCTCAAATGTGATTAGTGTGTAGAATTGAAGATGTACGTGTGGTTAAAGGTGTTGGTTTCATTCCGTCACTCTTTAGGTACTTTATGATTAGCATTAAGTTTATGTAATGAGTGGATCTAGTTACCAAGCTGTCCACAATGATGGTCAGTCTACATAAGAATTGGAGAAGCAATAATAAACATATCTTGCCACAGCACCTGATATTATGACCTACACATTAGGTGTCTGCTAAATCTGTGTATATTCCAACAGGCATTTCACAATTTTTAATGAATTCTGTCATCTTCTATCTTTCAATTAGGTATGCTCTGATTAGACCCTATTAAAGTGCCAGGCTGCGGCTTTTGTTCTTTCAGTGCAAAAGCATTAACTGTCCCATGGAGTGAGCCGACGTCATCAGCTTTGAAGCCGCGCCAAACGGCACTTTAAATCCTTTCTCCAAATTAAGTCAGCTCCCAGCTATGAAACCATGCGGAAAGATTAGCCAAATGGCACCTAGTTTCCCCGATCCCAAAGGAGCAGAGTAAAGCTGATGGATTTTGCCTTCAGTCCCATTGGCTGGCACGCGTCGACGAGGCTCCCATTGGCCGCTGCGTGTCAGTTTCAGTGACTGCCACCCCATGGCGCCGCATGTCTGTCAGCGCGCCAGTAACACTGAACGTCCAAGGTCGGAGCAGCAAGGAAAGGGCGCGCTGTGCCATCGACGCAAATACGCTGCAGACGAAATAAGGGAGCGGAGAAATGACGTGCATGCTTTCGCATTCACAACTTATAAGAAGTGCTTAGGTGTACCTCAAGCCTTTTTTAACCAAGCATGATTATTATTTTTTTTTTTTTCAGCAACTGAGGCAAGAAAATCCTAAAGAAACTTCGCATGAAGAATCCGGGGGCGTGAACCAAGAGGCTATTCAGCAGTTCCTTGAGAATGTAGAAACAAGGTGGCAGAAAAAACTGCACGCCATGAGGCTGGGACAGACTACTCAGAAGTTAGTCATGAACTGTGTGTAAATATCCTATGGTGTGGGGTAGGAGACTACATTCATCAATGTAAAAAAATACTATATATTTTTGTAATAAACATTTTGTTTTGCTTATGTGGAGACTAATTGATGCTGTTTTTAGCATTCATTGCATGCCAGTGGATGATGCCACAACAAGCAAGTGTGGAGTGATTTGTGCACCAGGAAAAACAGGTGCAACACATGTTCTTGCAGCATTACGGCAACGCCAGAGACATTTTGTGAATGCTTACACAAGGCTTGAATCAGTACGTAGTTTCAGAAGTCACAAAACTGCTAGCTGCCACAATTGTATTTTTCTTTCGGTATAATTGTTTACCATAAACGAGATTTTCTTTCCATTTAGATCCATGAAATTGCTCATTTTCACTTATAATTTTGGATGGAAGACTGTGTTATCAATGCGTATTACAAAACCTGAAAACAGTCTACTTTTGACTTCCTTCACTCTGGGCACATTATGCTGAAATTCTTTCCTTCAATCATATTGTGAAAATGCATGTCATTGCAATGCAATGACTCAAGAATTCCAACACCATGACGTAGATGTCATCTCTTACCTTGTTGGTTTGCACTGTGAAGACTCCATGCACAATGTTGTGAAAGTGCTTCACTTCCAACACCTGCAGTGTGGATCAGCCTTCATAAATATTGGTTTCATTATGGCTTTCTGTTCACATAGAGATCAAGTTCAATGGAAATAGCAGAAATTTCACCAACTGCTGAGTATGGGACCATATTTAAATAGAAAGAAAAGAAATGGGTTATGTGAACTGAAGGGCCGACGACCAGACGCAAGATTCTGCAAGGCAGATTTTCCTTACTCTGGGGGAGGAGGAAACGGGCAACTGTGGACAGGGTGGAAGGGGAAGATGTGAAAGCTGGGGAAAAGTGGAAAGTGCGAACTGGGTCGTTGATTTCTAAGCAATAGGAAGGTTAGCTGGCCCTGATAGGAGGCAGAGCCGTATATTGGGAGAGTTTGGCCAGTGGGTGTGGCGACGAAGGCGCCGGAGAGGAGAAAAGTAAATGAAAGGGAGGAGAGCTCCGAAGGAGCGAGAGAGAAAGAAGGAAGCAGAGAGGAGACGACCGCCATTTTTTAGTAACACTGTCGGAAAAGAGCACTGCTGAGGCTACGTGTCGTCTGCTATGGGCCGACTTCTTTTTCTCCTGAATAAAAGTTTGTGGCCATACGCCGAAAAATCTTCATTTATTAGCTTTTTAACCCACCGAGGAATAACAGAATGTCATTTTCTTGCCAAAGCCAGCGATATAAATGGCAATAATGAGATTTAGATGCCGATCCCACGCATTCCGCCGGGAGAATGATCGAAGATGGCGGCCCTCCCCACTCAGGTGGGAGCAGCCGGGTGTTCACGCGCATGCGCTCATGCCTCTCGCTCTGCGCCGCGTGCTGATTGGCTCGCTTGGGAGGAGAGTGTTACGGCGGCGAGATCATAGACTGACCAAACTCTCCCCGTATACGGCTCTGATAGGAGGTGACTTGCTTCTCTGTTTTGGGGGAAACTTGGCCAGAGAAATAAGACTGCTACCCTGGGATGCCTTTAACTTCGGTCATGCAATGATTGCACAATGCCTTCAGTACATCTGTGTAAAGGGCACTCTCTTTCAGGCTTTACAGATGGCTTTTAAAAAAGCCATGAAAGCTACGCTAATGTAATCTGCGCAGGCAAGTTATACGACCAGGACATAATATAGAGCTAATCATCACGATCAGTCGGATAATTAACTAATATTTGTTAATCACTTTTTTTAATTGGGAAAAACAAACATGGTTCAAATTAGAACCTTGCCGAGCATCATCCAAAAATACTCAATCAGAAAAGCCTAGCAACATTTGGAGCACGTGGTAAGCGCGGCGGCGCATTAAAGTCGCCACTCTTCAACAGAAACAAGGTTGGCGGTGTGCAAATGCCGATGATAACACCACCATGCACTTATTATCGGTGTTTGAAAACTCGACAAAGGGCATACTAAGTGCTTCTTTCCAACTCCACCCTGCTAGCCCAGTTTATCCTTGTCAGCCGCATCTCCAAGCTCCCCGGCACAAAGCGGCGAAGCCCATCCTACGTGGAGCACAAGTTCGTCTGCTTCTTGCACAGGGGTTGTAATGATGTCGGAATGCCAAGCTCTTATTGGCCGATTGAGAAAAAAAAAAAAATAGTGGGTAGACCTCGAGGTGTCTTCTAGCACTGAGGTCTACTTACTATCCTTTCAATCCAAGCCAATCGGAGCTCGGCGTCGTTCTGACGTCACTGTAACTCCTGCACAAGAAGCAGACGACTTGCCCTCCGCATAGATGCCTCCTTCTGCATTTATGTAGCTAACAATCACCTAGCCCCCCAGCCTTTCACGCTCACCTCCAAATTGTGGGTTGGCACTTGCTTGGTAATTCGTGGTTCACGTCGCTACCTAAAACAGCAGACAACAGGCAGGCGAGAAAAGAAAACACAGCCGAGGGGTAAACTTCGATGAGGAAGCCATTTTTTTTATTCCTCCGCGTTTTCATTACTCTAGGGCGCATCACGGAAACCACACACACACACTGACGTCGGCCACGTCTCTTCAGCTCGGCTGGATCGTCACCCGTTTGCTCTCCGTTTTAAGTTGGCGGGGCAAATAGGGGGCTTGGGAAGGGTCGCTTAAATTAGACAGAAACGCCGGCAGGGCTTATGCTGGCATCTGGCTACGTCTGAAAACGTACTGCTGTCAATAAATCGTCTGGAAGTCTGCAAGAACCTTTCGCATCCAGTCGGAGAAGTACGAGAATGCAAGCCTTTGGCCCGAGGCCTCGAATTTTGAGCAGTCGTGTGATTACTCGCGTCGGAAGGGACGCATCTTGCCGAAGTGAGAGAGTTCTTGCGGATTTCCGGAGGATCCTGCAGCTGTCCGACTTGTCGAACAAGTCCTGTCATCGACAACAAGCGTAGTAATAGTAATAATAATAATAATAAAAAAAATCTGTGACCTCTCGAGGCAGGATAGGACGGGACTAGAAAAAAAAAAGGTGTGTGGTTGGAGGGGGAGTCTGTGTGTAGACGTGACGGAACAACGACATGAGATCATTACCCTGATAGTGAGCGCAATAAGCAGTACGCAAAAAGGAAAAGGGTATGGGGGGCATGCGAGGGAAAGCTTCTGCTAATTCTGCCTCGGCACAAAGAAAAATAAAGTGCCTCATTTTGCACAAACTGTTGAACACAACTTTTGCAATGACTCCAGGAGAATTCCACCCCCTAAAAAAAGAAAACGCAAAAAAAAAAAAAAAAAAAAAAAAAAAAAAAAAAAGAAGAGGGAGTGGGGGACCATGTCTTGGCACAAACTTCCATAATAATAATGATAAAAAAGCTTTGCCCTTCCTTTCAACTGGTTGATTGGTTGATTTACAGTTGTGCTTCAAGGAGGGGGCAACGAAAAAAAAAAAAAGTGGATGACTGATGTGAAAAAAAATAAGTTACTAGTTTGAACGACCACCAGGCAAACAAGAATCGGGATTTGAATGGGAAAAAAGGAAAGGACTAAGTCACACATGATGCATGAAAGGGGAAGGAGAGAAGCAGCCGAAGGTGAGCATTTGCTTTTCCCGACGAAAGAGATGTATGCAGCAACCTAAAAGGTGGCACTTCAAACCGGGAGCGAGGAATGAAGAAAATAAGCTCTACAAAGTGCCGCTTTTCGTTCGACCTCCGCTGGATACCGGCGGACGGCGGTGCAAAAACAAAAAGCCAGGCCAAGCGCCGTTCAATATTTGTCCGATTTCTTTTCGCATTGCAGGAGAAACGAAAATCTGCGCACCCCAAAATGCAAACCAAACAGCCGCCTCCCAAGAACAAAAAAATTTAAAAAAAAAAGAAAAGGACATTTGGGGTTCTTGGGAGGACAGGGGGAACACAATGAGCAGTGGTGGTGGTGGCAATGGTGGTGATAGATGGTGACAGTAAATGGTGATCGTCGCTGCTTCCCCTCCCCTCCTTCCTGGGGAAAGAGGGAGAGTCGAGAAGCATTTCTCTTCCCCCCCCCCCCCCCTTCAAACCGCACGCACACGCACAAACACACGGGGGCATGCCCTCGAGACACGCATGCACACAACAAGAGGAAAACCCTTGCCTCCCGACCGGGAGTTACTGGAACGAGCGAGGGGAAGGGCAGGAACAGAAGGGAAGAAAAAAGAAAGAGCAGGGGAAGGGTTCAGCAGTGTGTCTTCTTTCGGGCAAGTCCGTCCGTCTGTCGCTAGTGGTCGGAGGGGACCATCTTGGGGGTGTAGACGGAAGCATTGGGGTCCAGGTTGGACTTTGGGAGTTTGTCCTCCCCACCGGCTGAGCTGTTGTTGTTGTTGCTCGGCGGGTTCGGCGAGGACACAGTGATGAACTTGGGGCTGTACAGGAGGGAGGACACCAGGCCCGAGTCCAGGGACACGGCCGGGTACGCCGTGCTTGCTGGCATCACCGCCATCACCTCGGCGATCTTCGTCTTGAGTTCGTCCACCTCCTTCTCCTTGTGCGTCAGCATCGCTGGAGGACCAACACAAATGTCCTGTAGGTGATCTGCATACCCGGAAATCTGGGCAGCGGTATGGAATGCTTCGGAAGCAAACTGTGCCAGGAACGAATTTACAGGGAGGGGAGCTCCGAGGGAAGCTTTTTTTTTTTATGGAAAAAACAACATAAATTAGCTTTCTTTTTAGGAATAAATGTTTAGTTTTTGGTGAGATGGCAAATATTAGGTCCACAAAATAGATATGGGCAACGTATTGCCCGTGATGTCACATTCATACGTGATGTCAAATTTCCCTGCAGACCCCCCCAAATCTGACCTATAAACACACGCACACTCATTCTCAAGCACAATTTGTTTGCAACAAAAACTGTGCAGAGTAGAACTGCAATAATTCATTATAAATTTAATCAGAATACTAATGATTCGCAGAATTTCCACGGTCCAGCAATCTCTTATAAATATATGACCTTTCACGGTTGAAGGCGTGTACGTGTTTGCAAGTATGGCTTCAGGGTGCCGCCATCTTGCTCGGTTGGGGTGCACACCTTAGGCGAGCAAGATGACCAGTGCCCTGAGGCTGTACTTGCAAGCGTGTATTTGTGACTCCAGCAAACTATGGGGGCGCGGAGCGCTGGTCAGGCAAAATGGCAGACGAAAGGAGGTTCTTTTCGTTGTTCAGCATGCGGACCACCATAACTGCAGCATAAGATTGATGTTATATATGAAAGCAAAAGCAATTTTTCGACGGTAAAAAGCTTCTAGTCAGTGCGTAAGAATGACACGGCGGAAGCATAAAATAAATGACTGGAAACAATGTTTGTTTCTATGCTGCCTATGAGAACCAACCAGCGATAGCACACGACAGAGTCAAAACGGCCTCCTCTCCTGAGCTTCTCGGCGTTGCCGCTATGCGGCGTTGATTTCATTGGAGTTGCCAATACGAGGTGGTAACTAAATGTAGGATTTAGAAGAAATCTATAGTATGGCCCAGCTATGCCTAGTAATCAAGGTGGTTTAGAAATTTTGATGTTACACGCAAATAATATTTCTTGAAGCTTGAAAACGTGTTGACAAAGATCAGGAAGCACAGAATGTGTCCCGCACGCCGTGCAGGTGCTTGGGACACTAGCAGAAACCACGCTACATGTGTGGTTTGTGCTAGATTTTCATTGTGCTCCACATATGTTAGCCAGGGCGAGACGGAGTGTACGAGTGTGAGGCACTGCCGCACTGGTGCAACTTTATATGGCCTTCGAGCATTCTGTGACGTCAATGAGGCAAGCGGTCACATGATATGAAGTCACACCTCTCTTACTGGCATGTTTTGCTGGGAGCCTAATCCTTCCAGAGCAGCTGTGCTATGTAGAATCAATACTTTGGCTTGAGCTAGTTCGTTCATGTTCACCTAAAAGGTTCAAATGTGCAAAAACACAAAAACGGAGAAGGAACACATACAACATAAACGAATATGAGCAATAATGCGCATAAATCATTAGGAGATCATGGCCTATAATATATTTTGGCCCCCATACTAGCCACACTTCTATTCTTAAGATTTTACAGCAAGTTGCAGTTGTCACATTAGCATTTGTCTAGTTCTTTTCCGTTCTTTTTCTGGGTACCGGGAAAAGAATGGGAAACAATCCGTTCATCTGTGTGAAAGAACTGAAAAGAATCTGTGCATCTGTGTGCTCCATCCTGCTCTGGAGGACTGCATTTTTCTTAAAATACCTATGCAAAAGAAACGAAATATAACTTTTTTTTTTTTTAGCAGCATGAACGGGAAGAGGACGTCATAAAATACATTTACAGTTGAATCTCGTTAATTTAAACTTACGGATAATTCAAACTAACATGCAGGTCCCATCCTGTGCACCTCTATGGCATTAAACTCCCGGTAATTTAAACTTTGCTTTATTCAAACAAATTTTCGGTCCCCCTCGAGTTTGAATTAATGAAATTTGACTGTATAATGATAATAAAAATAAAAAATTTAGACCGAGAGCTTTATTTACGGCGCAAAACTAAATTGTAGTCGGCGCCCACGGGAGCCTGTGGAGAAGTGGCAACTAGCAGCCATGTGACCGGCCATTAGTCACGTGGTGCTTGTGCTCTTTCGGGTGCTTCCTACGGGCTCTAACAGTTACCGTATTTGCACGAATATAACGCGACCACGAATATAACGCGAGGACAGTTTTTGATGCGCTCCAAAAGAAAAAAAATATTATTACTATTATAACGCGAACCGATGCCGCGTCAATTTCTCGCACTCGGGGGCACAGCAGAAGTGAAAAGTCAATGGAAATAGAAGAAATATCAGTTTATGTTTTGACTGCACTCATCCTCACTGCTCAGGTCCTTCCGTTTACAATCCACTTGGCGACTACGCAGGTATGCAGCAGCACGGCACCTGCTTGCCTGGTAGTTCTTTTTTCTTCCGTGGGAGCTCCTCGGCAGCCCACAATCCAAACAAGGCGCGGAAGCAGAAGCACCAACACACAAACACCAGACCACTCTGGAGCAGAAACTAAACAATGCGCTGGCAGAAAAAAAGACTGCTGAACCCGATACACGATCACACTTCTTGTTCTGATCCCTGTTCGTAAACAAATGCCTCGTGTTGCACGATTGCGTAAACGCGGTCAGTGGTCTTGGCTTGGCTTGTGTTGACTTGACTTGGCCCGGCTTAACTTGGCTCGAATTGGCCGGCGCGCGCGCGTGCGGCGTGCGCGCGTTGTAAAAACACAAAAGCGATAAAAATGCTTTTTTGTTTTCTATTCGCCCCTTCACGTGGCCCCATGGCTAGAAAATGCGCCTCCACACCCCCACTTCTTTTTCCATTGGATCTTTTGCATTGAGCCAGAGGGATGACTTTCTCCTCTGGCTTTCTCCAGACTCGCGCGCCTTGTGGCTGAACTCGATTCCGAATATAACGCGAGGTGCGTTTTGGAGCACGTAATTTCGAAAAAAAACTCGCGTTATATTCGTGCAAATACGGTACTTATTAACCTTCACTTTCTCGTTACACTTCTTTTTTTAACAAAATATTTTGAAGTTTGAGAAACAATAAGTATAAAAAATCGTCCCTTCTGTTTTGGCTCGTACGAAAGCTTTACCATTTCCAGTTCGAAGGGGCACAATGTCACATGTTTTAGTTTTTAACATGTCAGTTACCCCACAGCGACGCCGCTGCTTGACGAACACCAGGACTGCCGCCCTTCATAGAGCAGCGACGTAGCTTTGGGGGAACTGACATGCTGGAAACTAAAACATGCAACACCGCGCCTCTTTGAACAGAAAATGGCGAAGCTTTTGTTTGTTCTCGTACAAGTCAAAACGGAATTGACAATTTTCTGATACTTGTTGTTTCTAAAACATCAAAAGATTTTGTCAGAAAAAAAAGTGGAACAAAAAAATTAATATTAATAAGTAACTTTTAGCGGCCGTAGAAAGCTCCCAAAAGAGCACAAGCACCACGTGATTAGTGGCCAGTCACGTAACCGCTAGTTGCCACTTTACCGCAAGCTCCCGAGGGTGCCAACTACAAATTCTTTTAAAATCGTAAATATGGCTCTAAAATTTTAATTTTGTCTTAAAGGCCAACGTACATTTCGCGCTTTCCACTTTTGCCCGCCTCCTCCTTCCTTATATCCTCTCCACTTTTTACCTTGCAGCAACTTGGCTCCCCTCGCAACTTAGGAGAGGGGGAGCGCTAAGAAGATTATCTTCCTTGTAGAAAACCGAAGTTCTACGACGGCCTTTAAATTTATTTTACGACATCCTTTTTCCATCCAGCAGTTTAAAACTTTTTTTCTTCCTTTGCATACGTTTTTTAAGCAAATGCTTGCGATGCGGCGAAACAAGATACATAAGATCGCAATCCACTCTGCGGGTGTTGCTCCTCTGCGGTGCACCGGTGCAAGGTGAGAATTACCAGTGACGGAACTAAACAAACCCGCCCAGACAGACCTGAAAGTACTATGCGAAATATTGCAGAACTTCAGTGCTGACAGATATGAAAAAGAAAAACAGACCAGAGAGAGTTCTGCAGTTTCAAAGCCACAGTGTATCTGAGGCTAAACTAGCTGCTGAATCGTTATTTACTTTCTAGTCCCTCTATTGACAACATGGTCGCCCTATTGATACAGTCAAACCTGTTTATAACGAATGGAAGGAAATGCTACGATCAGTTCTATATAGCAAGTAATTCGATATAGCAAAAACCATTTACAACGAACTTCCACGATGCGTTCATTGTAAGGTGAAAGCTTCTCTTCCTTTCCCATCTCTTCGCTTCCACCTTGTAACAAAGTGCTGAGCTTTTTTTTTTTTTTTTTTTTTTTTTTTTTTGTTTTGCGTGCAGAGAATCTTCTTTTAGCTTTCTCCCCTTCTGAATCGCTTCTCTTCGCTCAATTTTGTTCGCAACTAGAGCTTTTGGAATTTTTTTTCTTTCCCACTTTTTTTGGGTGGAGAAGGGACAGGCTAGAATATGACTGTTAGTGCGTTTTTCGAAGCCTTCCCGGAGGAAAAAAGTTTGATATAGCCAATATGTTATTCGTCATAAAAAGTACTTTTTACATGCATTTTTATTTAAATTTTCCGTGAGTTCGATATTGACAATAATTCGCCGTACAAGGGGTTCGTTCTAAATGGGTTTCACTGTATAGCATTCCCAGTCAAGTGTGGCACTACATGTCCACGAACTTGGCCTTTGCTTCGAGTAACAACACTGCTAGTCCATTTTGTCACTACCATGCAGAATATAATGAGCCAGAGACAGTAATGCCTACCCAACATTCTAGATGGATGCCCATTGGCACAGGAACTCCATATTTTGTCCCAAAGTGAATGAAGGGGCAACAAGTAGCTGCTAGATGTTAACACTGTGTGAGGCTATTGATTCCAGCATTTAAATTTAAGTGCAGGGTTCTTAGTCTTGACCGGAGGGAAGTGGAAAAAAAGGAATGACCATAAACAGGAGCAACTCACCCTGACAGATCTCCAACTGGCGCTTGGCTTCGCCCAGTGCCGAGAAGAGGTCGAGCTTTAGCCTCGTCTCGGCACTGAGCGAGTTTTCGAGGTGGGTGTTCTTGTCCTGCATTGCTGCCAGCGCCGACATGAGCACCTCCGTGTCGCCGATAGAGTCCTTGTACTGCCGCAGCGACTGGAAGTAAAAAAAAATTCACATTTTTAGTGCTAAGACTTGTCTATAACATACTGCAGGTCAGATGTGCAATCAGCACGGCGGGTCCTTGATCGTTTGCATCCCAGGGAACGCCTCTCCATCTTTACAGATAGCCAACAAACGCCTGCCCGTCTCAGCATTAAAGGGGTACGGAATCGAAACCTAAAGTATCACCAAAACGCTTCGAAACTAGTGAAATATGATCCATGATAACCGTCAATGATAATCACACGCTTGTATTTTCAGTGGATGGCTGTATTTTTCGTTTCAACTGACAGATTCTGGCGAGCACTTAAAACTCAACCATCGAGGCTGCGCAATACATCTCGGGATATTTGCCCGTGACTTCACGCTCGCAACGTCATGGACCCATAAACGCCCCCAGGGTACCGTAATTACGAACGTCGTCACTTGGTGGCGTCAGCTTTATCGTCAACGTGTTACAATCCCACCAAGTGGGAATACCTGAGGTATGGTGTACTAGAACCAAGAGGTGTGCCAAGCACTGGTCGCTTCCGGGCGCCCCCATTAGATACTGACGTGCATCAGACATTCCAATGAAGCTCAGCCTCCCAACCACCAGGTGGCATTGAGAAATCGTTTTATTCGTTTTAAAATCGTTTTTCTTGCGTTTATTAACTGAAGACTGGTGTTTCTGAGCTGCTGTCATAAAGAAGACCACGTCTACACAAAGAAATAGGCACTAAAATTTCGGTTCCGTACCCTCTTAACGCAATAAAGCACTGCAGAGGCCTACATAATTTTGTATACATTAATGCACATAATAGACAGTGTTTCGCACATATTGTAGTCATGCATCAATAGGTGGCTCAGTTGCACTAAAATAGCACTCAAGCTGCAAGAACACCTTGGTTAGGGATGGCCCAGAAAATTTGGGAATTTGGGGAACCCCTGAAGGCGCTCGATAGAAACCACCGGGTTCCGAGGAACCCGGTCCGAGAACCCAGGGGATACAGGATGCCACGTCGCAAGTTACACTCACTCGATACAACGTGGCTAAAATTTGATTTAAAATAAGGTGCAGGCAATGTAACAACCAAACATCTGTGAATATTTGGAGTTTCAAATACGATTCAAATACTTTTTACATTTGATGAAAAATATTCTTATCTGGCGTTTTGTGATGCAGTTTGCATCTTCGAGCTAAAGAGCCGTAAACAATGAGTGCCTAGGCACACATGACAATGAAGACATGGACCTGGGTGAAGCCAAACGCAAGTTGGAGATCTGTCGGGGTGAGTTCCCCCTGTTTACGGTCATTCCTTCTTTTCCAGTTACCTCCAGTGGAGACTAAGAACCCTGCACTTAAATTTAAATGCTGGAATTAATAGCCTACTGCAATGTTAACATCTCATGCAGTGTTAACAATGACATCCACAATTATGCATAAACTTAGAATGAAAAAAAAAAAAACAAAAAAACTTTGCCCCCTACTTCACTGGTCAAACAGAAAAAAGGCAAAAAAAATGACCGCATCTTTACGTGGCGAATGATGTTGATTGGGGCGAAGCTCTGGTGGTGCTGATGATACTGATTTTGCTCATAGGTAGTGCTGATGGTGCTGATTTTTTTTTTATTGCTCAAAGGTAGTGCTGAGTTCCAGGTTGCGTTTCGACTTCATTATTACTGCTTTATGGTCGGTGAAACGCAGAGCCAGCGGTTCTTCTAGCGGATCAGCTTGGATCCACTAGAGGCCGTGGGAACGCATCTCCACTGCTTAAGGGGGAACACTGGTCTTGGAGGTTTTTTTCTTATTCTATAACCAAACTCAATGAAACTGCACAAGGTTGTTCAGCTTTTTTTGCTGATTTCATATATCTGATAATTTCTTCATTCAGTAGAATTGTCCTGAAGATAATTAAAACTTGCCGGCCTTTGTTTGGAGGAATGATAGGGAAAAAACTGCTCAACAAAATATCCTTTTTAACACATGGTCACATACTATGAAGTGTAAAGAATACAATGTTGAAAGTACTTTTAAAATAAACCCATTATTAGTGATTTTACACCATATTGAAGTTCAGTGCTCAATGCATGGCTAACAAATAATAAAACAAAAGATCAAATAAAAAATTTTCTAGACTTATATTACAAAATCTGCTCTCAACATTGTATGCTTCACACATTTAGCAACCCATTTCAAGAAAGGTTATATTTCTGACTGCTGTAGATGCTGAGATATCCCTCCTGCAAATTTTCAACGAGTCCCAAAATTGTGTTACGTGAAAACAATGTTTTAGAGTCAACTTTAATGCACATTCAGCTTGCATAGACATTATGAATTGATTTATAGCTTAAATATTCATCCACGAAATTAGAAGCTTGGTAGATTCAGAAGAACAACAGCCATCGCAGTTTTCAAAAGAATGCAGTTTTAGGAAGTTTTTGGCTCCAAAGACCCATGTCCCCCCTTAAGTCAGCAGTCCATGTCAGAAAGAGAATGTGTGGTATGGAATGTGGTTATATACGCATTTGAGCATTTGAACGCAGCGCCCTCTCGTCTATAAACGTTGAGCCAATGCATGCAAAGTTTAACGAGATTATATACGCATTTGAACGCAGCGCCCTCTCCTGTATAGACATTAAGCGGCTACATGCAACGTTTCATCCATGACATCCCCAGCTCTTGAGCTACTACCACACCTCAGAGCCCCCTCCTCGTCCCGCAGTCGTGGCCGATTGGTTAAGGCGATGGACTAGAAATCCATTGGGGTCTCCCCGCACAGGTTCGAATCCTGTCGACTGCGCAAACATTTTTTAAATTTTTTTTTAAGAAGACAGATGGGATGGCAACTGATGTGAGCACGGACGCCGGACAAGGCTAGACCCTAAGGAGCTTCGCCCCTAAAAAAACAAACTTTCAGCCTTTCTACTCGGGTGAAGAAGGAAAACCAGCAAAGCTGTACTATGATGGGACGACCTCAAGGATGCCGCCTAGAGGACAACGTCTAGGACGACCTTCAGGACGACTTCTAGGACGACCTCAAGGACGATGCCTAGGACGACTTCAGGTACGACGTCTAGGACGACCTCAAAGACGATGCCTAGGACGACCTCAGGGACGACGTTTAGGACGACCTCAAGGACAATGTCTAGGACGAGCTCAACTACGACCTCAAGGACGACCTCAAGGATAATGTCTAAGGCGACCTCAAGGACGACTTCTAGGAAGACCTCGAGGACGACCTCAAGGATGACTTTTAGGACGACCTCAAGGAAAACCTCGAGGACAACTTCAACAATGATCTCAAGGATGACGTCTAGGACAACCTCAAGGACAACTTTTAGGACGACCTCAAGGACGACGCCTAGAGAAATTCAGCCTTTCCACCCTGGTGAAAACCAGAGTGGAAAGGTTGCCACCATCTATGAGTGATGGCGGCAACCAGTCAAACCGGCAAGCCAGTTGTCTGGTTGCCGCCGTCGCTCATAGATGGCGGTAGCTGTCCAGAGTTCTGTGTCGATGTTTATTTGGTGACGGACACGAAACTAGGAAAACTAGCCCTTAACAGCTCCGCTTTTAAAAGACAAAAGAGAACCTTCAAAGAATCATGGTGTAATACGCCAAAACAACAGGGACAAAAAAGCGAAGATAGAACCAGACAGGACGCGGCGTAACTTTCAACTGAATTGTTTATTTGGATGACAGAATTTAAAAAAAATTATAAAATATAAAAGCAGGCACACTTGGCAGAACACCAAAGATATGGTCTAAAAACACCCCCCCCCCCTCAAATGCCAGCGTCATTGGTTCCTCAAATAGTAGAATTCTTTATCAGTCAATGACAAAAAGGGAGCGCTTATACAAGTATTGTCATGGTGGGACCTAATCAGAAAGGCTTCATGAATTTCTCTTGCCGTTTTTGTTTTGTAACGGCCCATGACACAGGTGTCACCAAAGATGGGGCTGCACTTTTCAGAGTTGGGCCCGCAATCGCAACGGTCACAGTGGACCGCTAAGTGGCCAGACGGGGACTGCCTGATCGCCAACGCATGCTCTCTGGCCCTATCATTAATGCACCTCCCCGTCTGGCCAACGTACACCTTACCACATGACAAGGGGATTTTGTACGTGACACTGGTGGCGCACTCGCGGAACTTAGTGACATGTCGTTTTTTGCACGACTCTTGTGGCACACCCGATTCCTCTCCTAATCTGCTTATCCTTTTACACAGTGAAGATAGTTTATTCGGTGCTGAAAAAACGACTGGTATGTCAAAGCGATGGGCCACCTTCTTCAGATTGTGGGACATCTTGTGAATGTAAGGCAAGACAACAGGCCTACCTACCCTCTTGGGAGCCCTTTCGCATACTGCGCTGTTGTCTTTTGGCTGTTGTCTAAGCTGTACGTTGGCCAGACGGGGAGGTGCATTAATGATAGGGTCAGAGAGCATGCGCTGGCGATCAGGCAGTCCCCGTCTGGCCACTTAGCGGTCCACTGTGACCGTTGCGATTGTGGGCCCAACTCTGAAAAGTGCAGCCCCATCTTTGGTGACACCTGTGTCATGGGCCGTTACAAAACAAAAACGGCAAGAGAAATTCATGAAGCCTTCCTGATTAGGTCCCACCACGACAATACTTGTATAAGCGCTCCCTCTTTGTCTGACTGATAAAGAATTCTACTATTTGAGGAACCAATGACGCTGGCATTTGAAGGGGAGGGGGGGATGTTTTTAGACCATATCTTTGGTGTTCAGCCAAGTGTGCCTGCTTTTATATTTTATAATTTTTTTAAAATTCTGTCATCCGAATAAACAATTCAGTTGAAAGTTACGCCGCGTCCTGTCTGGTTCTATCTTCGCTTTTTTGTCCCTGTTGTTTTGGCGTTTTACACCATGATGCAAAACCAACTAGCCCAACTAGCCATCCTTATCTTCAAAGAATGGTGATATGTATGTACTGCACAACCTCTGACCACACAATCGACCAGTCAACATTTTTACTGGTTTCTTTCGAGTTGGGAAAATGATGAAATATTATACCTTACATTTTCTGTCCTATTTACGAGACATGTGTTGTTTGTTTTAGGTGAAAGAATACAGTTGAGATTGGTTATAATGAAGTCGGTTATAACGAAATAGTGGCTACAGCGAAGCGATCCCGATTTCTCATTCCCTTCTGCACTTCGTTATAACTGAAGTCGGTTATAAAGAAATACCGGATATAGCGAAGTGATTTCCGTTTCCTGTTGACTTCGTTATAACCGGTCTCGACAGTACGTCTTGTGGTGGATTGAAAAGGAGTCAAGTGAGCTTGAGTGAGGAAATATTTATGGGTAAAATTAAAAGAGCTGCTAACTAGCAAGGACAGGACAAGTCATCCTCTCTTTCCTCATACATGCATAACACATTGCTAGCACTTCGAAACTTTCAGTGCTTTGCTTGCCCAAAAAAATCAACTCCTTATCTAAAAAGAAAATGTTTGTTTTTAGATAAAGTTTGTTTAAATTGATGTTTGCTTCAAGCATGCACGACTGCATCAAAAGCACCGTAATGCAAAGACCAACTGAATAATTTTTAGGTTTAACTAGCTTGACGTGTGATCTGCCAGGCGAAGGAAAGTAAAAGCCGATAGAGTTCATGCGAGTAACTGGAGTCAGCTGACCACCTCAAATATAATTTTGAATAAAAACCCAGTAAGAAATACCTAACACTGCCTGTTTTTCTTAGTTTATTGCGAAATTGCTTTTCAATAGGATTTTTAATTTAAGATTCAAATTTTCTAATAGTAGTTTTGAATAATATGCTATTCAATATTCGTTTCAAGATGAACAGCAATATCCTTATTTTTCAAAGTATTATTCGTAGCAGGTTAGTCTCGTTGAGTGCGCTTCTTAGCTAACATCGGTGCACTGCAACACCCGCCAAGCTTGCATCCGCGAGTGTTGCTTCTCTGCACTGCACCGGGGCTCGGTAAGAAGCGCGCTCAACGGGGCTCACTTGTCGTGATCAACACTTCGAAAACATGAATATTGCAGTTGTGTACTTAAGAGAAACACTTGCTCTCAAAGCGGGATGGTGCACATGTGTGCCTGGTGCATTTAAAGAAAAACAGAAACTTTGTGAACGCTGATATTTACGTTGCAGTAAAATTTCCCAAATTAAACTATGGCTATTCTGCAAGAGTATATGTTAGGCAGAAATGCCCTGGCAACCTGCATTCATCATTCGTAAGTCTCCTTTTTATTTTAATTTGAAATTGAAAAAAGGATATCTGCATGTAGCAAGATGATTTTGAAATCCCGTCAATTAGGGAAAGCTGGGCATCTCTATAGGCTTCATTTAATGTCAAATGCATCATTTACTTGGCATTCCAGTATAGGCATTAGAATTTCTAAGGCCACAGTCTATAAATACAACTAGATTAAAACTAACTTAACTTAAAAACGGACAAATGAGAGCTCGAGAACAACCTTCACAAGTTCAGCTGGATTTTCGTTTAAGTATGGTGCAGTAGTGAAAAACTTGGAGAAACAATTCAATATTTGATTTGAAAATAATCAGCCAAAACCACTATTTGCTTTGAACTTAAAGTTCACTATTTGCACATGCTTACTTAATTTTTCACTAAAACAAGACCTTTTTCTTTCGAAATCAGTTGTTTTTCGCATGTTGTTTTCTAACTTCCATTGGTTCTTGAGCAATTCTTTTCGGTGTAAATAAATGAGGTTGCTTCATTTACATTCTTGTTGGCAAAAAGCTAGCTCAGTATCTTTGCAAAAATGAAACAGACGAACAACAATAACCCTAGCTTTCCTAAGCACTAAACAATGAATTTGCATACCTGTGCCTCCCGCTCCATGGCTCGTAGCTGATCCTCACGAACCTTGACGTCCCTCCTCAGTTGCCGCACATCGTTTTCTAGATCTCTCCGCCGCACTTTGCAGCTGTCTGTGCACTCGCTCCTGCACACACGACGGAAGAGAATGACCCCAGAAAAACCGTGGGTCACTAACGCGAAAGATGCAACAGCTGCGTCAATGCACGTCCTACCGTACACTGCCCGGTCAAAACAGGCATTGACAACATTAGAACATGCAATCTCCACAAGCACATTGCTTGCAAGCCATCCAGATTGAGAAGCATCGAATGGAAATACTGAAGGCGAAAAGTTGTTGCCTTTCTTCCATCCAGTTTAATTTTGGCGTACCTGCTTCCACGACACTCCCGTGGTCTCAGGCTTCGAACTGGAGATACTTTATAGAGCATCTCCATCCGATGATGTGCTCTCGTCCTCCAAATTCAGTTCTAAGAAGCGCTGAATTTTTGAACCCAAAGAGCCGGCACTCCAAATGCCACTACACAGGAGTAGCCGACTCGTGAAGCGACTATCTCGCATGGTATCACGAGTACGGAACGTCTAATTTTGGAAGTATAAATAGACCCAGCAAGGTGAAACAGGGTGCGCACCAGACTTGGGAAGTAATTTGTTACAAGTAACGGATTACTTGTAATCCATTACCTTTTTAAGTAATTTTGTAATTGCACAAGTTACTTTTTTGTGGCAATAATTTGTAATGTAATCTCGTTACAAATATTGGTAACAAAATACTTTAATTACTCGTTACAGTTTAAAAATATGAATCTAGTACAGAAACTGGAGAAATATGAGTAGGCAATTCAGCAGCATAAAGATAACAAGTTCAGCAAAATAGAAAACAGAGTGAAGAAAAAATGTTCAGCCTTTCCGCTCTCGTGAAGAAGGAAGACCAGCGGAGCTGTACTCGATACACTGTGCTTCTTCTTCGTCGTTGTCTGTTTTTCGCGCTGTTTCCTACGATGAATTCCCATTCAATGGGGGGCGCCCAACTATCAATTCTTCTATTATAGCTGGAAAGGTTGCCGCCATCTACGAGCGACGGCGGCAACCATACTGGTTGTGTGCTTGCCGCCATCGCTTATAGATGGCGGTAGCTCTTCAGGTAAATTTGTGTCCACATACACGGACACGATCCTGGGGAACCTAGCCCTTAAAGGGATGCTGAACCGAAATCTGGATTCCCCAAAACACGCGGCTAAAGCGTGCAACGGGATGCTACAAACACCAAAACATCACTCATACAGTGATATCTCGATCGGATGACCGTATTTTTAAAAAAAAGAGGCGCATTTGGCAGGAATGTTGACATCATGTCTTCCGAGAAGGAGAGGGAACGGCCTCGCGTCTTCTCCGCCTCGCGGCCTTGGGGGAGCGAAGCGAAGAGAGGAGGAAACTAGGTATCTTGACGTCACGCGCCTCGTCGGCCTGGTTCAATCTCGACTTCTTTTTCCAAAAATACGGCCGTTCATTTGAGATATCGCCTTACTAGTAGTGTTGTAGGGATTGTAGCATACCGCCTACATCTCCAGCATTGTTTTTTTTTAAATCCAAATTTCGGTTCACTATCCCTTTAACAGCTCTGCTGTAAAACATAACAGGAAAAAAAACACAATTTTTTTAATGACCAGTTGCTAGTATTAGAAAATGTGCAAGGCATATACAAAATATGTGAAAGACAAAGATAAAAGATAAAGCGCCAAGTAGGCGTTGTCTTCCTGACCTAGCGGAGGCAGACACTGCCACTGAGCATGCAGTGGCAGCGTCTGCCGCAGAATTCCAGGGATCATTTCCGGTTGCCGTAAGCTAGCGGGACGGCGGATGAAGTTGCAGCTTTCGCTGCCATGGCAGCTTACAGGTGAACAGAGTGCACCTACATTCTTTCTCTTAAATACAATATTTTATTTTCACAAGGAGTACCATAAAGCCGGAGTCGCACTGCTCGTACATAATACAAAAGACAATCTGCAAACACGAGTCACCTGTAATATCCGTGGTTCAAATGCCTCGTGCCAAGTTTTCTCCTTGAACTCATTGCCATGCGGCATTCAAAGTATGGTTCTCGCTGTGGCTCGCGTTCGAATCTATGCAGACTGTCCTTTGTATGATGTATAAGCAGCGTGACCCTGGCTTAACATGGGCATCTGAGACATGGAAAGTAGTGTTGCAGAACAATTTTGAAAACATCAAGATTGTTTTTCTGATAATTGTACGGGAAAAGTAATGTGAAAGTAACTTGTAATGGAATGAGTAAAGTAATCCATTACCTTTCACCAAAAGTAATTTGTAACGGTAATCCATTGCATTTGAGGCTCAGTAATTTCCAATTGTAATCCATTACATTTTTCAAGCAACATGCACAAGTCTGGTGCAGACACAACAATTATAGATCTTAAAAGGCATAAATAACAAATAGAAAAAGCTCCCGTGGTGCGCAAAGTTTCGCGCACCCACGGGAGGTCTTTACATTCTTTACAGCATTAATACCTAGCCTTTCCCCTCAAACTTTGTGCTGGAATTTACTGGACGCTTCTCTATCTGGTCACGAAACCAGATGCGGGACGTGATGATGTTTCTCAACAGAGCAGTGAAGACCTGGTTGTTCTCTGTACCCACCTGGCCGTTGCCATGGCGACCGCTGCCCTGGCTGCGGCAGCCTCCTCCGCTTTTTTGGCCTTGCGCTCCTGACTGAGTTGCGCTTCGAGCAGACCCCTGAGCTTGCGTTCCTCCTGCAGCCTCTTCTCCAGCTGGTTCATGCTCGCCTTATCCTGCTGCCTCGCTGTCACCAAGTTGTGAAGCCTGCGGAGCACGGACACGGAGTGACACCTCATTAGTTGCACACGCAACCAACATTCGTTCAAAAGTGTGAAACAAACAATTCAAAAATAGAACAAAGCACAAGCACGCATGAGAAATATGCTAAAAAAATCTATAATCTCTATTAAGTGTAACAGTTGTTCTCAAATGGGGTCCGCAGACCCTTTGGGGTCCCTGAAGGCCTCCCTGGGGTCTCCAAAGCCCTTGGCCATCCAGCCGATCAATAAAACTTTTTTTTTTAATGATACTGGCTCTCCTAATAAGTTAAATAGATTGAACCAAGTGCGCCAAGTAAGTAGAGTTGATAATTCTCCATTTTAGAGCTTCAAACTCAATTTGCGAGCATCCAATACCGTTTTCCTCCCCAGTGGATGGAGTCCCCCATCACTTCCACCCATCCAGAAGGGGAACTCGAAACATCAGTGTTTGACAACAAGTGATGTATAAGATGTTAATGTAAAGTTATTTTCAATGTAAACGTTAACATAAAGGACAAAAGCTGAAAATATATTATTTTTTATTTATTTGTGCATTCACGGGCCCAGAGGCCTTGCAGAGGGGGTGAGATTATAGATTATAAGGTACAAAAAGTAAACAGAACAAGGAAATCATGAAAGAGGTTCTGGTAGTCTCGTTACAGCATTTTTAAAACTAACAGGATTAAGAATTGTGGCAAAAAGATTTAAGAATTGTGGCAAAAAGATGTTAGGGAATTCCAGTCAATAGATGTATAGGTATATATGATTTAGAGTCTTTATTAGTGTGACACTGTGAAATCCCGACTTTATGTAGGTGATTGCTGCGTGACGATAGTATGGGGGACAATTCCAGTAGACGTTCAAATTTAAAAACTAGGTTGCGAAAACATTTTTTTTTTTAAACAAACATAAAACGAGAGATTTGGCATAAACAGAGATTAGGCAAAGATAAACAATTTCTCGCCTGCGGTCTCACTGTTATTTCTCATAGATGTTACACTTGATGCACCATGGAAATTAGAAGGAATAAAGCAGATGGACCTATTCTGGACAGCTTTTAGGGTGCCCCGACAAGATTCTGACGAAACTGATTTCACTGGGCCATCAGGCCTCAAAGGCCAACCTGCAAAATATATTTGAACCAGGGTGAAAATCCTCCTCGCCACCTTTCCCATTTCCCCCCTCTCCCAATTTAACTTGACGGCAGAAGACTCCTTTTCTTAAGAGTGGGGAGAGGAAATTGGGAAGGGTGGCGAGAAGGACTTTCACTCTGTTTGAAAAACATTTTGCAGGTCGGCCCTTAAGTAAAAAGCCAACCTGCCAGCACTCCATATAGCCATCAACATTTCTTTTTTTTTTTTTTTATGAGCAAAATTAAGGAATTATGGAAACCAAGGGTACCTTTGGCATTGTATCCTTGATTTCTAGTGAGTGCAGCCTGTTTGTCTAAGAAATATTTTTGCCATAAGTCAGACATCTTATTTACTACTACTTAAAAGGGCATTGACATCCCCCGAAATTAAGCTTTTATTTTTTTCAAACTCAGAGGGGTGGTTTCGTACACCGTAAGGCGACATGTGATCACTGGCAGGAAACGAGGAATTGCACTTCTGATCCGAGGGAAGGGAGGTAGCGAAACGTTAGCAGCGAAGGAGCTTTCAACAATAATTTCTCTGAGATTATTTTTTTTTTCTTTGTTATCATTTTTGTTTCCAAGCTTCAAGTTCCCATGGTGACATCTCATAATCCTTATCAGTGGTTTGGTATAGTAAAGCATGTCTACAGCAAAAACTGACACAGTTAGGATATAAAAGCATTAACTCAAAGTTGAAGTATACTCATAATATTGGTACAGGCATTTAAGGGGAGCTGCAGGTCAGAAAAGGGAAAGATTTTTCAAAAATATTGATATTGGGTTTTATGGTGTCCCATTATCCTCGAATCTTATTTTACTTTAAAAAATAATAAGGACCAGTTATGATGGCGAAATTAGTGAAATACTCATTTGAAGAACTCCTGGCAACCCAGAACGGCATAAATTTGTGTCATTTTTGTATGTGCGATTCTTCAAATTGTGACGTGGCCGCCATCACATTTATGTCCAGAAGTAGGCCCAGCCGTCTCCTCTCCATCGCAGTCTTCTGTAGCTTAATTTCTCACAGAAAATTATTTGCAAGAAATTATTTCTCTCTCCACGAAAGAGTGTTACTACACATCTATGTATGATTAGCACATTTTACTAGGCTCTTCTAAGTGTGTTGCCCCATGCCCCACGTGTGCACAAGAACATGATTTTTTTCTTCATGTGCATAGCATTCTGAACGTAAAAAAAACAAGTTAGTTTATCAAAACTAAGACCATATTTATAAAAAAAAAAAAGATATAGTGGATGCTTTCGCAATATTTTGCAGTAGTATGGTGGAAAGTTACCGTTCAGGGCAGTAGCCTAAGTGGCAAAGTTTAATGCTTGTTGACATTTTGCCCGAGTAAAATGCTGAAAAGCACCGACGTTGCGTTTGCGCTAACAGTGTTGCACAGTGTACAATCCACTCCAGACAATGAGAAGGTAATGTGCGGGAGGGGGCATACTTGTTTTGCAGGTTCTCATTGTCCTGCTGCAGCTGGAGTAGCTCGCTCTTTACGGACCGCTCTCCCGCACTTATGCTGTGGACTTGAGCTCGCAGGTCCTGCTCCGTCTGCCGACTGGCCTGCAGGTCCGCCTTCAGCCGCTTTATGTCCGCCTCCAGTCTGCGAGCGGCAAGCGGGATCACATCAGAGACACTTAGGATCAGCTACTCCTGCCGTCGCCTGCACGTCACATAGTACAATGTTGCGTCGCATGCGGACGACAGACAATTATATCATCCTATATTTTCCGGGATTGCCAAAGCACGGCGGAAGGCTACGGGCGTCAGCAGGCGCTCTGTATACAACCTAAGCACACAGTTGAACTCCTGTGGTTTTGTTTGTGAAACAGTAATTGCTACAAGCAAAAATACTATTGCCACCAAAAAGAGCTAGAAATCTAAAAAGACAAAAGAAAAAGCACTCGGACATCTCAGAGTATGGGTAAAAAACATGCTAGATCCACAAAATAAACAAAACAAAAATCCTCAGGAGGGGTATGCAGGTATATGTAACAAGTTGTCTTGTTGTACTGTATTGTGTGTTGTGTTGTTCCCAACAAGTTGTTACAAAATAAAAATCCCCCTCCCCCACCATAAAAAGGCATCTGAGCGTAAAGTTTGTAAGCCAAATTGCAGCTCCTTGCACAATGCTGGTAGCTAGCGTCTAGCTGGCACATGTCGAAAACTGACAGATGAACACTATAACCAAAAATCTTAGGTATTTGTTGCATTAAACAAGTGTAACCAGACTACCCTATAATACCAAAAATGCACCCATGCCACAATAAGTACTTTTGAAAGATCTAAAAAGAATGTAAATGGCACATCAAACGCTCGCTGTAAGCCTTTTGGACTGACCTAGCTAACCAAGATGCCGTTCTACACCAGTATCTTCTCCTAGCACACAGGTGCTAAGTGGTGAAGCTTGACCCATGCGAGCCACTGCAAAGCGCTGAAGCCCACCCTGTCTCGCAATCTTTTTGTATTTTACTCTTGGACTGAACAAGTGTCCATCTGCCAGCTTCATGGTGTAAGGCAAAAATAATGGAAACAAGAGAAAAAACAGCCCTGCATGTCTGTTTTCTCTCTTGTGTCCATTGGTATTTGTGCCTTACACCATGATTTCTAAAGGATACAGCAAACAGTGATGTGATTGGTCGTAGTCATTTTGGAGCAGCTCATGAAGCAGCCAAAACTTAATTTTGGAGAAACAAAAAGAGCTTTTGGAGCATAACCGCACACTTCTTTTTCATTTATATCACTGGAAATGTGAAGGGGAGAGACAGCAAATATTTGGAGGAGAAAAAACACTAGCTGTTTAGTTGCATGGAAGCACCAGATGCGGTAACAAGACGACGACTGATGAGGGACAGCGCAAATTGCCGTGAATGATTTTTTTAGTTACGAAATCTTACTGAACAAATGTTAAAGTACAATAATTTTGAGCACCTAAATTTATGTGTCCTTCAAGTTCTAGGAGGGTTTAACACAACTGCAATTCTTAACTCAGACAAAAAATAAACCTACAAAAGAGTCCATTTATACCTTCTTGCACAACGTCTCGCTTTGGAGGAGTACTTTTCCCCTTAGCACGTGGGTACGCTGTGGCGAAGAAAGACATGCTACATTGCGACGCCTAGTTCGCAAGTGTCACTTCACTGCAGTACACCAGTGTGCAGTGAGAAGCGCACTCAACAAAGCTAACTAACCCACCAGAACAGACCATGAACACGAGACTTGTTGCGAAACTTCCGAGTACTGTCAGTGCTTGGTGCGAAATCGAATCAAATAGTATGTTATTTGAGGCAATTATCGAAAGCCCTGAAAACCCGCACAAGCCTACCCTAACCACCCAGCCCGGTAGCGAGGCCATCAGCTGCTATGTTTCAGCATTATTAAAGTGACCTTGAGTTCTGGCACAATGTTGGCGCAAATTCCTCACATTTTTGTAAAATGTAGCAGGCTGTAGCAAGGTAAGCACTTGGGCGCAGCAATCACATCACTGAGCAAATTAAGTGTCATAGATAGCAACAAGATACAGCTGTACCTAAGTACTTAAAAAAAAATGCCACTTAGCAGTTATACAAAATTTTATGATTTGTAGATGCTTCACACTAACAATATAACACTGACATGATGTGTTTGTGCCACAGAGGTACTAGAAACTGTTTTAGAAGTAGATGTCCTTATTAGTATAGCAGAATGAAATTAAGAAACAAAATCCCTCCAATAATCTGCATGCACTGACCATTTTCAGCCTTGATAGTTGAGAGACTCATCTCAGCCAAAAAGGTTGGAATCTCACAGGAACTAAATTTATATTAATCAAAGGAAACAACAGTCAAACCGGTAGCCAATGGTGTAGCCAAGGGAGGGGCATATGGTGGCTTTAGCACCCCCTTTACTGCCTCCCAAAAAATACAGCCGACCCCCCAAGAAAAATTCCTGGTTACGCCACTGCTGTTACAATTTATAATATGCACTGAAACTTTTAGAAACTGTCAAAGATGTGTTCCATGGACATATAAAGCGCATTGGCGAAGCCCCATCAAAGTGTAATTCCAAAAATTTGCAGAATAGGAATTCACCAGGTTGCCCCTGGGGTGAGCGGTAGTTTTAAATGTTAGCAATGTGAGCATAAAAAAACAATATATATATATAGTAACAAGGCAAATTAAATTTAACATCAAGAAACATCTTTGTCAGTAATTGTTTTTTTTTAACAAGCATATCAACTGCTCAGGGCTTTTCTGACTAGGAAAACAGAGGGCTTCTGAAGTACATTTTGAAAGTAATCACTTGCTGCTAAGCTACTTTATACACAACTTGCACGAGCCATCATAGAACCATACTTGTGGTCGATCCTACTTGCTCTTGCCGAAGGAAACAAATTCTGTGCTGTGAAATGTATAGTGCAGAAGCTATGCACCCAGCAGGTCACCACAACAGAAGCTGATGTGACGTCGATGCAAGCCATATATAATACAATAACAGCACCACATGCAGCCCCCCATTCGAGGCAAATTTCCCTGATTCTGCTTGTTACCAATCCCTAAGGCTAATTTGAACAATGGAGACAGAATAAATATAAACTATAAAATGTGGTGCTTGCACTTGTTCTACAAAGGTAAGGGGCAATTGAGCCAGCGCAGTGACTGCTAACCTGGGGTCGTCTACAACACGAGTCACGCTGCAGTGATTGCACAACTACACGCTGCTAGAGTCGGGGTTCGTACAGAATTCTTGATTAAAAATTCGAGGGCCCTTCGAGGATTTCAAGGGTATCGGAAGCAAAAATTTGAGGCCAATGCAAAGCAAGAGTGGTGATGGCATGGGACGCTCATGCATCACAGGCATTTAGCCAAGTAATCACTTCTGCAAATATTTGTGGTGAAAAATATATATTTTTTTTCTTACGTCAGCACTGCTTGAAGTTTCCAAAAAAAAAAAAAACCATGGTACAAGAAAAAAAAAATATAAATAATTACCCAACTTTTTTTTTTAATTTACCTGCATTCATATATGTAATGAGGCCAAATTCAAATTAATAAATTTGTTTTTGTATTGTTTTCATTCGATAAAAACAAGCTAAAATTGTGTATGACCATTCTGTATGACCACATTAGGTGTGGTCATACAGAAGAGCATGACCACACCTAGTGTGGTCATACTCTTCTGTATGGCCACACTAGGAGTGTTTTTAGTCCTCATAGTAGGTACATATACTTTATGCATACAATACCTTAATAAGTTTAAAAGAAAAGGTTTTTCTTGACATTAAAGCGTAGAGGAAAACAACATTTTGGCTGCAAATTTCATATTGAGGTTGTCCAAGTAAAACTATACCAGACCGCTCAAACGAGAGTATGTCTTGATAACTTGTGATTTACAAAGTTTTAATAGAATTTTTATTTTTTTAAGAGAGAAAATATTCTTTGAAGTTGAGCATCTGAGATATTGTGCAGAGTGGTTCTATGCGGCTATTTCTCTGCACAGCACAAAGGTGACGGGTCTCATCTGATTCGGAGTGCACGCTCTGGTGCTAGCTATCGCCTAGCAACCTCTGCGTAGTCATAGCTGAACTGTGTGCTTTGTCAAACATAAGCCCTCTATTTCATGTCAGAGGATGTATTTATCTGAAAATGAAGCTCGTTTAGTCAGTACCAATATAGTTACGCCTCCCTCCGGCTTGAAAGCACCTGAAACAGCATCCGTCTGCCGAGGAGCACGACGCTGCCTACCTAGTGATATCTCCTGCAAGAAATGTGTGAGCTTCCACAAAAGCCCTGAGCTTTTACAATTGGGACAAAATGAGCCATTCTGCAGCTGCAAGCCCTTCCGCTGTTTTGGAGCCTTCAGAGAGTAGTATTATCAGTCTTGTTCTTGGTTAGTGCCAATATGCTCGATATAACTCGAATATGTAAATCGAAACTAGCACTACTCACTTTAAATACACCTTGGCCTGTGCTGCTTTAGTTTTTTCGGCATGCTTTTGGCTTTAATAATGTTGTGTTTCTCAAAAGAAAGTGTGAAACCAGACAACTGCGGCTTAAATTTTCTTCATGCTTTCATAACTTGTCTTTTTTTCAGGCAGCAAAATTCTTCCGTGCCCTTTTGGGCCAAGCGTTTGCCACAAATCTATACCCTGACTAGATGGAAGTTTATAACAAGTGTGGGAGACTTGAGCGAGAAGTAAAGCAGCACCTCCTCACATTGCATTTTAGAAGCTCGCCGGATCACAATTCCACAGAATGTGGCCATCACTTCTGTGTTTTATGTGAAGAAGTACATGTCCTTGGTGGCTTCTAAATGGTGCTGCAACCCTTTTCCTGACCATGCGAAGAACCGCCAGGGGTTGCTCATTGTGACACTGAGACTTGCAGATGCCCATCCTACCCTCAGTCTAATTGCCAAATGTGCAAAAGGTTCCTCTATCAACCTGGAACGTCCGAAAAGTTTAATAAGTAGAGGAAGCAGCTCAAGAATGTTTCGGTCAATCCGATGAAAGGGACTCGGAAGTGCTAATGTCTGCTAGGATCGATGAAGCCCTGACAGCCGTTGGTTGTGAGCCCCATATAAAGAAAGCAAGCACAATGGAGATGAGAATGCTACGTAAGGAAGAAAGTATCCAGACTTCAGCAAAAAGCAGAAAAAAACATTATGTCAGCCTCTTGGCATTGGCCAGTCATCTACTTTGCGGGGACACACGGAGAAAGATTTTGTGCTGTCTGATTATGGGCAGATAATGAGCGATCTAAAAGCTAAATTGGCACAAAAAGAAAAATGTGGAAAAAAAATTCTGTTGGCTTGGTCTCGCAGAAAAAATATGGAGCTTTTTAGGGCATCCAAGCAGCAGGTGCCCAAGGTCATAAAAATCAAAGAAAAACAAGAAATACTATGCACTTCACAAAAAAAAAAAAAATATTATGCACTTTACGCGTTCACTCACAAAATGAGTCCGTTTTGTGAGTGAACACGTGAAGTCTTCTGTCAGAAAATTTTTTAAGGACAACTCAGTCTCCTACTGCCTCCCAGGTAAAAAAGATGTGCTGCGTGGCCGTCAGAAGTGGCTACTTTTGATGAACCGAAAAGAGCTTCACGAAGAATGGAAGAAAGGCTCAAACCTAAATTGTGGATTTTCAACTTTTGCCAGTATGTGCCCCCCAAACTGTGTTTTAGCCGGGGCAACTGGGACACACACTGTTTGCATATGCATGCAGCACCAAAACTTGAAGCTGATGCTACACGCTAGTGAACCCAAGGAGACCACCGGAGAATTATTAGCAACCGCAGTGTGTCAACTTGAGGAAGAGGACTGCATGTTTGGCAAGTGTAACGTGTGCCTTGGTACCGAAAACATTGCGACTTTGCTCAGGAAAAGTCCTGCCCTCGACACCAATCAGGTCAACCATGTTCAAGTTCAGCAGTGGAAGAGTGGCAGGCCTTGAGAGCTTGAAACAACTCTGTTAACATCACAGGAGTTTGCTTAAAAGATTTTGGACACATTTGACGAAATCAAGGGCCACCATTTTATAAGCAAACAGCAAGCCCACTACTTGCGGGAACTAAAAGCAGGGCTAAAGGAAGATGAGGTAATCGTGCTCATGGATTTTGTAGGAAATTACAATTTCCTAAAACAAGTTGCCCCGCAGTCTCATCACTGGGTCAACAAACAGGCTATACTCCCTGTTGCTGTTCATTTCCATCTGCCAGAAAGCTCTGAAGAACTATCTGTCAGATCTTTTGATGCCATTTCAGACTGCCTGGAACATGATATTGCAGCCAATCACATAGCCAGCCAGCCAGCCAGCCAGCCCCCCCCCCCCCTTCCCCCGAAATCTTCCATTTTGCTGGGGCCTCCTCTCCCTCCTCCCCCTCATACAGCATTTTGTTATAGGCACCCCCCCCCCCCCCCCCCCTCCCCCCGAATCAAAATCCTGGCGACTTGCTTGACTGCAGCAGTGTATGCATTCCAGAGTGAGCTTCTGAAAAACATCTAAAGAATGACCTGCCACAACTAAGAAACATTTTTTTAAACTTTTCTGATGCAGTACAAAAACAAGAACAACTTTCTAAACCTTTGTTTTCACAATAAAGAGTTCTCTTTCGGCTGAATGGAATTTTTTCACAACTTTCCACGGGAAAAGTCTCTGCAATGGCTTTGGAGGACCAAACAAAAACAATGATTGGCACCAAGGGCCAGCCTTCAAAGGCCATACGAAGACCAAATAACCACCCTACTAGAGCTCTTTACATGGGTGCAAAAAAAAACATCAAAACTGTAAACATCCTATGGTTACCAAATGTCATCGTGCAGAAAAAGCGAGCTGAACTAGCATTAAGATTACAAACAGCAGCTGCCATAGAGGGCATGCGGGATTTCATCACTTCGAGCCAATTCCACCTTCAGTGCTTCGTGTTTCGATATCATCATACTTGGTGACTGAAGAAGTTCAAGTGTCAAAAAAAGTCTGAGAACTACAACGTCTACTTCAACAATGAGCCTCCCAGAAAGGTGTTATCACAAACAAAATTTTGGGAAGTTGACTCGGAAGGCACGACCCAATGCTGGAAAATGCAGACAATAATAAATTATGTTTTCCTTTAATCAGCTTTGTGGCAACTTACTTCAGCACCAAACTAAGGCACATATCCCATATGAAGCACTTCAGCTTGTACAGCGTATCAGATAAAAACCCGTCGCCTAAGTGTTACGCGGAGAAGTGGCTGCATGGAACCACTCCGCGCAATGTTGCGGATGCTCGACTTCAAAAAATATTTTCTCGCTTAAAAAAAAGGTCACTTCAATTAAACTTTGCAAATCACAAGTTATCAGGTGTACTCTCGTTTGAGTGGTCTGGTCTATTTTACAGCGAAGCTGTTTATGGCTACGGTTCCGTGAATTTTTCGCGTGCGTCAACGAAAACTGAGGTCCCGAATTTGATGGAAAATCGCTTCATTCTATGCAAAAGCTTATACGTCTCATCACTTAGATATGCATTTTCGGTAGATTAGTTATCAACAGGCACCCTTTTCAAGATCAGTAGACACTCAGGCAGATAATAAAGGTATCTCAAAGATTTGCCGCTGTGCGACCCGTGTCAGAAATGTCTACACTCACACCACGCTCTCTTTGCCGTCGTTCCAAGTGCTTGAGTTCACCAGTGGCGGTTCCGCCGCATGTGTCTAGTTTCCCCCGGCTCCTCGAGGCGGACCTGTGTCGTGTGCTAAACAACTTCGCTGGTCATCCACCTCCACAGTGTGGAACGTCTCATGATTTTTTTAGTTGGACCACCTCTGTGCAAAATTAGCAGCTGAATTGTAGCCAAAATGCCATTTTCCTCTACTTTACGTTTTAATATTAGAGAAACCTTTTCTTCTAAAGGTATGAAGGTATTGTATGCATAAAATATACCTGCAACACAGGCTGAAAGCACTCTTAGTGCGGTTATACAGAATAATAAATTTAACAATAACTACCTAAAAAAACGGCACAATTTTAACTTTTTTTTTATTGAATGAAACAATAGAAAACAAATTTATTATTTTAAGTTACTTTCATTTCATGCAAATGAAAGTGAATTCAAATAAAAAGATTGGGCAAGCTATCAAATCATTTATATATTTTTAACTTTTTTTACTTGTCCCGCGCTTTTTTTGGGAACTTGAAAGTGCTGACGGAAGAAAAAAAACATTTCACCACAAATATTTGCGGAAGTGACTACTCAGCTCAATGCAAACAGCTGCGAGTTTTTATCTTTATTTTAATTGAGCGAGGGTTGAGCGTCACGCCTGGGACATTTGGCATGGATCGACCGTTTAAAATGGGCGCACGTTGCATGACGCAATCATGACCATGATTTATGTAAGTTGGTGGCTCTGCAATGCAAACTGTGCGATGCAATCATAGCTCGATTAAAATTGTTAGATATGTTTCACGTACATGAAGCAGGCCTATTTAAAAAGAATAAACACATTTTCTGGTGGCCAGAGTCTTACGGCAACGCAGCTAATGGCAAAAAAAGTATGCCGCCATGTAGGTTGCCAAGGACACCGGGCGAGAGCTCTTTTCCCGCAATAGTGTTGCGCACCACTACACGCATCGCTGCAGCTCGGATGAGTTGAAAGAATGTGTATCTCCTTTTATGTAAATCGACAACTTCACAAAAAGTAATGCCTCACTCTTTTTTTTTTTTTTTGTAGTGGCATTCGATTGCTTTCACTCTGGAATTTGCGCCTCTGCGTATGCCTCCCGCGAGTGAACTTCTTGATCCGCCGCGATTCGCAAAAACACAATAATTCCCGGATTTTCGAGGAATATACAAGGAGCGTCGAAACTTTCAAGGAGATATAAGGGCCCTCGAAAGGCTTTCATCAAAATTCCGGGTAGTTGAGGATTTCGAGGAGCTGCACGAATCATGCAGAATGCCGATCTCCAATGCATCAGGCGGAGGTGTGAGGAATGAGCTTGATCCAGATCAAGCTACCGCTCCACATACTTTGACTGACGGTGCACTAACACAGCAAGCCCCCGATGCTTTGGTGCCTGAAGTGCTTCTCCGGCCCGTGAGCTTCTCTTCTCCGGCCCGTGAGACAACATACAAGTCTCGTGCCGCTGCTTGCGGCACTCCCAGTGGTGGACACGACAGGCGTTTGTTCCGCTACAGCTCACTTTATGGCTCTTCAGCAGCCACGAGTTGGGACTTTGCAACGACTGCGATGCTCAAGTTCGCTCGTACGTTTATTTAATGATAGCCTCTTTGACCAACCACCGGGATCGCAACATCCAGCAGCATGACGCGCCGGTTCCTGCGACGTAACTCGTCGCAACTTCGGAACCACTTTCGATGCATGCACGGGATAGAACGGTAAATGCACTGGTCGAAGATGCGTCAGGGGCAATGTGGCAAAAGCAACGCGTCAGCAGACCCTTAAAACCCATCCCCGTCCGCTCCCACCTCTGATAGTGGTCGTCCCTCGGATGCAGCTGACCGACCACGGCTGCCGGCGGGAGCACGCTGCCTCCGCTGCCGCCCGTCAGGTTGTTGTTGGCCGTCGTGAAGTTGTTCCGGGCCGCCCTCCTGCTGCCACTGCCACCGGCGCCGGCCGCCGCCAGCGCCAGTGGCGGCTCCTTTGAGTTACAGTTGCTCTGGCTCCACTTGGAGGAGCCCGTGCGGGCCGCGTTCGCCACGACGTTGGAACCCCCACAGACGCCATTCACTTTGAAAGCAGTCTTGTCGTGGAGCTCCTCGGCCGAAGCGTCAAAGTCGTTCACACTCGATGGCCGCCGGTGAGAGGAAGAGGAGCCGCCCTGTGGAGGGGGCGGCGCCGGGCTCGGCTCGGGGCACTCAAACTCGTGTTTGTCCATGAGGGCGTGAATCACGTGGTTCTTGACGTCCGCCTCCGCGTAGCGCGGCGATGATGATGATGCGGGGCCCTTGCGTCCCCCGCAGAACCCGTTGCTGGGGGGACTCTCTTCGCCCAGCTTGCAGAGCGCTGAGAACGGAAGTGACAGAAGTAAGTGCGCGTCGTTTAACCGTAACGCGAGACACTACCGAAAAGAAAATATGTTTCTTCACGGAGCTCCACAAACATTTTAGAGTTCTCCCCGTGGACTCCGTCCAGAAGCTGCAAAACCCACATATCTACCATAGTCACGAACAGGACGGGGTTTGGTGGCTGAGCCTGCTGACGCACCACAGCTCGATGCGCGTGGAGCAAAAACTTGCGCTGCGGAACCTGGAGATTCCAGGCTCAATCCCCACTCCTGCCCATTTCAATCTGGATGAGTATTGTACCGGCATGCGGTCCTGGATCGTTAATATGCGGTGCACGTAGGCCCCAGGCCAGCGGTTATACTGCACTGGCTAAATTTCTAAACCACAGCATAAACCAGTGTCGCCGCATTTAAAAGGCAGACCGACCTTACGCAATCTAAATGCAAATATAAATTTTTATTTTTTATTTATCTTTTTTTTTTTATGGACAAGAATAGGATGGTTAGTTGTCACACCTCCAATGAACGCTTCCCAATTTCGAAAACGCTTTCTCGCAAGCCCCGACCGGGCACGCACAGCCAAAGCAGAGCAGAGGGCAACAAGCGGTTGCCGGAGGCTGGGCATTCAGAAAAGACGCCCTGCGGTTCTCACCATAACAAGAATGTTGCTTTGAATAAAGTTGAAAGACGCACTGCTGCATTTGCTGTGCTTTTGTTGGATTTGAATTTAATCATGTTCTTTGTCTTACGTCTGTCAGTTTATTTCTGTTACAAGTCTCACATCTGTCAGTTTATTTCTGTGGTTTAAGCATTAGCTCCGTAGTTAAATTGGTATATTTGCTCCCCCATTTTCACAATAGCTTATTGACACTATTCTTTTGATTAGTTTCTCAAAGGTCAACTAAAGTAAATAATGGGCAAGGGCTACAATGCTGAAGAACTGGAGCTTAGGACCTATTGCACTGTGAAATCTCACAGACACAAATGGGGGTACTCAAACTTATGAGTCAACTTTCACTTTGTTCACATTAGCAGGTGGCCAGTTCACTTTGTTACAACTTACATCCCATTGCAATGCTGCTTGTAAAATTGAAAATTTTTGTTAAAGCAACCAGCTTTGCTTAGGAACTAAACTTCAAGTCGAACGTTAAGGTGATACTAGAAACTTGCTCACCTTTGTCTGAGGAGTTTGATGTGATGCTAGGTGGCTCTGGAGGCAAAGCTTGCTGTAATAGTTGGAGGTAAAAGTCGTTCTCCTTGGCAACTTCTTTCTGTTTTCTCTATAGAACCGCAAAAAAGTGAAAGTGAGAGCAATCAGCTGGAGCCCCCCATGACACTCAGGATAAAGACCCCGAGTGGTAAGTAACTTTACTTACAAGTCTCATCCTGTAGCCAATGTAGCTTTTGAAGCCAAAGCCCAATGTGACCACAGGATACCCTATGCTGCATGGGGCAACACAAAAGCATGATATGCAAACCCGTGCATTGAGTCCAAGAAAGGTGCATAATGGGTGTAGCAGAATTCAATCCTACAAGATCATCATCTAGCCATGCTGTGGTATTGGGCTCAACTGCAGAAAGCAAAAGCATGCAGTAAGGAATGCTGACTGAAATCAGCTTTTTGTCTTTTTAATGTTTATAAACAATGTAAAAGGAATGGTACCATTTGTTTTGTACCTCAATAACAGAACCGTGAAACCGTGACAAACGCTAAATCAATGTGCATAGTAATCAAAACAAGATGTAATGTCCCAGTTTAATCGCAGTTAGTTCTAGGGTAGGTATGGTTCATGACACGTTAGCTTGCTGGCCTCTCATATAGCTCCCGACCCTGATCACTGCAAAAAAGAACCTAATTGCACGCAACATATGAATTGTGCTTGCTTTGTAACAACCAAATAACTATATACAACGAAAATGACCTCCAAATCTTGACTTTAAGTTCTCTGCAAGAAAAAAAAACAAAAGGCTCTTCAGGTGTAGATAGTCATATATTTCGTAATAAAAAAAGAACATGCTAAACATGCAGATGCTGAATTTCCACTCGGACAGCTTCTGTGCTAGATAAAATGATATCTCAAAGGTTGCTAGCCATATTACTGGACAGATTATTTGTTCACGGCCCACTGCTGGCTTACCAATGTGCAGCGAAGGGCCTGCAGAGGTCTAAGTGGAAGGGCATGTTTTTAATCTCTTTGAGCCGTACTGATGCCTCTATATACACGAACAACAGCCACAGTGAGATGGTGGGAAGACAGATGCCCCTCTCTGTAACAGACACACACACAAGCCACACGAGGAGTCATGCGCAATGCTACCAGCGTGCCCCACCATGTCCCAAATGCCACGTGGCGTAACAAATGACCAGAAACTGTGTTCACAAAACAATATGTGCAAAAATAACTCTTGCTCGCTTTCATTTTGCATCAGCCTTTCTCTCTACAGCCAGGACACGACACATTTACAGAGAACTTTCACGTCAATTGCACCAACACCCCGGTTATCAAAAACTTCTGCGGTAGTTGGCAGACCAGCAGAAACTGAGTTTAGAAAGCTAACTAGTTCTTGGCCATTCCAAGGTCCTATTTTTTAAAAGTCTGAGAAATAAGTGCATCCCCTGTTTGTGGAACTCATGATTGATTAAGTTATTACACAAAATGCATTCAAGGGTGTTAAAGGATAAGGAACACATACTGTGATGGTGCTAGTGGTTTTTACTTCAATTTATTTTTCTGGGAAGTGTCCAATCTGACATCTAGTAGAAGCACCAAAGTTTTTTGAGGGATCATTTTATCCTTATAGGGACATGCTCTCAAAACGTACACCATGAACACAGGGTCAGATAAGAAGTGATACTGATTAGGGACCCTTCTCTATGCACTAGAAGGATGTGACAGTAAAACAGAATGACACCAGGAAGGGGACGACATGGCTCCTGTCGAATATGAACCAATAACAAAGTTAAGAAGAAAATAACAAAAGGGTAGAAATAAAACAAAAATTATAATTCCAATGAGCATGCATTTGAAAGTTTTCTGAGCCCATATTTTTCATGGACAAGCAAGACCTGACCAGATTTTTTTGTTTTTCCAAAACTTTTCATTTAAAATTGAATGAGTTTCATTCTCTGGATCAACTGTACCAGTTGCAGTGATGGAAGTGCCATTTGACCTTTTGGAGCAGGCCTTGTAGCAGGCAAAATGTTGTTTTGGAGCAGGTAGTGGCCCTTTTGGAGCAGGGTCCGGCATATGTTGGCATATTACTTGAAAATGAAATAATGCTGCTGTGCTATTAAAGCCCATCCCTGTTGGAACACAGCGCCTGTCGCCTTTTTAAGACAGGATATATCAAATTCAACAAAGTAAACAGAAAAAAAACTTTTTTTGAAAATAAAGTTTATCTGCTCATCAGATAAAAAAATACAATTAAATATGTCACACTGAGTTCTGATGGTACAGGATATTTAGTTTTATCAGCCTGCACTTCTTTAAAGGTATCTGCAGCAGCATCTAACGACCCTTACTGTTGTGGAATGTTTTAGTTCAGATTATAGTTATCTTTCGGGCAGCAGCTTCAAATATTGTGGTATCTGATATTCGCTTCAAAAATTACGATTCATTTTCGATGTGCTGGCGAAGTCACGTTCGGATCATGGCGAGTTAACCCGTTGAGTGCGCTCCTTGGCATGCACGGACGCGCTGCAGAGAAGCGACACCCGCGGAGCAGACACCGCAGTCGCGCAGTGCTTTGTGCTCTGAAAAGGACGGTGAGGCTTTACCAGCACTACATCCAGAGTTTGGTGCAACTCAACTGGACTTCGTTTCAGCTTCAGTGCGAGCGCAGCCGAAGCTGCAAGCACGCGCATGAAGCTTGTAACGGTGCCCACACTGCACGAGCCCGTGCGCGACTTAGGAATGCACAGCATTGGGCTCGCGCTAGCTTTGACTTCGCTTGTAGCTAGCGCTCGGGAACAGGGCGGGCCAACATTGAAAACATTCACAAGCTCGGCCTTTTTCTTTTTTTTTTTTTTTTTAAATAGGCAGTTCAGTGGGATGGTTCTTCGCTTAGCCTCTGCGGCTTTGGTCTCAGATGTTGCTGACGTTCCTTTCAATGATGATGATAAAGCGCCCTCGCAGTTTCGGTTTGCGTAACAGCTGCGGCGCGGAAAATACCGTGGTACCGACACGCGCTCTGATAAGACTTCAGTTTCTATTTTTTATTGCTACATCTCATCTCGGCGCAGGCATGGCGCAATTCTTCGGTAAAATAACAATTTGGCGCTACATGTAGCAGGATTGCGTCCTTGGCGCAAATTGGCGCAATTGGCGCAGCACTTCCATCACTGCAGTTGTGCAAGATTGTTACTCTGAGGTTCAGAATACATTCCTGCTGACCTTATTGCCTAATTACCCTTCTTCTGTTGAGCTTTAATCAAAGCAGATAGATTAATTTTCCCAGGAGTAAAGTAAGTCGCACAGTGTTTCAGAAAATGAGGCAGAATGATTGACTATCTCTGAAAGCCCCACTTCATCAAGACAGTATCAAATTAAATCAATGATAAAGAATGCTCTTCACACAGTTCAAGTAGGAAACATCAACACAAGTGCACCAAAAAGGAACATATTTCAAAGGTGTGGGTGCTACAAAGAAAATAAGTGAACAAAGAGGTAAACCGCTCAGCTCCAACGCAAATGAACAAAGGCAAGGAAGGTGCACTAACCAGCCATACCTGTGTGCCAGACATACTGCACCCAGACGTACGTACTGGCAGCAAAGAACAGCCAATGAACCGGGATGAAGAGGAAGCAGATCATGTCTGATGTGAGTGCGATGAACACGAAGAACACAGAAAATGCCTGCGAGGAAAGAAGACACGCGAGCTGCACAAACCTCCTTGGCATTGATTACCCGGTACCATACGAAATACAGCTCAACTGGCTGCTTCTTTTTCGAGTTAAAGCCTATGTATCCGAAAAATTGACCGAGAACAAGCCACAACAAGGTCTTTGCTGCCATTAATGCACCTCTGCTGGACTGGCAATAATGTAGACAATGGGAATATTCATAAATTTCAATTTTTCTCGAACTTTTTAGTTTGGCAACCGCATTACTTGGAATAGAGATAATCACAGGCCAGCTAGGTTCATTACAGGATTAGAAAGAGATTCTAGAACAGGAGTCTCAAACTCATTCGAGTGTGGGGGCTAGACAGCCCACCCCCGAACGGACGGGGGCCAATGGGGGGGAGGGGGGGGGGGGGGGGGGGGGGGGGGGACAATATGTTGCTATTTTAAGAAAAAAACAAAAAACATAACAGCAGTGGTGTTTTACGTTGGAAAGCAGCCGACTGTCCCAGCGACAGCCCAGAGATCTTCTAGGCACGGATTATTGTGCTGACTACTTTAGGCCCCACACTCGCTGTTACAAGAATCAAAACATTGCCACACCACAGTACTGGCAGTTTTCAATAGAATGAGAGCAAGCAAACCGTCCTTTCCCTGCCACGCAATTCACTAGGCTCAACTGGCGTAGAAAACTTTCTTTTCATATGGCAGTTTCTGCTTTCCTGACGATTTTTATTAGCAACATTATAAGAACTTTCTTTTCATTTTAAAGGTATTATTTGACACTAGGAGCCCGAGCTCATAGCTTTATTTTTGGCAGTTGCTCGTGCTGAGCAAGAGTAGCCTAGTAGTGGTATTATTACCATTCAGGTTGATTTACATGGGAAAAGAATAAGAAGGCCATATTTCGACAAAGCCTTACTCTCCGTCCAAACGATAAGCGCTATAGTGCAAAATGCATGAAAGCAGAGTCACCGTTTGAGCGGAAAGGAATAGCAATATAAAACTATTATTTATGGCGCATGTAGCGTTCGAGGCATGGGAACGAGGGCTCATAGGCGCGGAATGCTTGCGGGCCGCTTCCCAGAGTGTCACGGGCCGCATGCGGCCCGCGGGCCGCGTGTTTGGGACTCCTGTTCTAAAGCAAGGCTGAAAAAAATTGACTGTGCTATGCAGTATCCTTGCCTAGCTCTGGCAGGCCTTTACAGTTAAAAAAATATGCACATAAAAGCTTGACGGAGCCACCATGAACCTGAAGACATAAAAAATAAATTGTTGCATATGTGAGGAAAGCTTTTTCTTCACTATGAGTGTGACACTGAAACAATCTGATATGAAAGTCCGAATGGGTTAAATTTTGGGACATAAAAATAAAAGTTTTTCGTCACATCTCATACATTGCTCATGTGCGACACGTATCACAGTGTCACTGAAGAATTCCAATGAAAATGCAACAAAGATGCAAAAAGTTTGTAAACCTCAAATTCAGTTGTAGGGCGAAGCAAAACTTTTTAGGACATATTGAAAATATGTCCTAAAACATAATCTGCATTACCCAACATAACATGCATGGTCCGGCATTATCCAAAGTTTGATCGGAAAGAAACAAACTGACATCACAGGATACAAAATTATCTCAAAGAATAAAAGCCCGTCCACACACTTGCAATCCAGTAGGACAGGCTGAGACAAGACCGGTTCTTAAACCTCTTGCGATGGCTTAGGACTGGATGTGTTGCTGCAGAGCAGGTACTAAGCCGTCGCAAGAGGCATAGAACTAGTCTTGTCTAAGCCGGTCCGACTCGGTTGCAAGTATGTAAATGAGACTTGATCTACTGTCATTCATGCACAAATAAAACAATAAAAAGTCAATAAATAGGCATATTGCATATGATCCCCCTATATGACAGTTGCCATGTTGTCGGTCTTATGAAGACACTTAATAACAGAAAAAGTTTGATGCAGATAGTGGTCAGTGACAACGGCATCACTTTCTGTGTAAACAAATAAAAATATGTCACCCGTTGCTCAGTTTCCTACGGTATCACTGGTGAGAAGAAACTCACCAGTCCTTGATACTTGAATGAATCATACACACTTCGCAGAAGAAGCCAGAACGGCCACAAGTACTCAAACCGCAATTCCAAGATGAAGTCTGCGAGCAGCACAAGTGCCCATACTAGCAGAAACTTCAGGTATATGAAAGTACTGCAAAATAAAGCAGAAACATCAGTTAGCCAGGCAGTGTGCAGAGGATAGGTACTCCATGTGAGAAATACCACTATGGTAGTAAAGAAAAAAATACATTACTCAGAGGAAAAAAAAGAAAAAGTAAGTGTGCCAACCAGTTTTTATACAAAAGTTTTAACAGGGGAAAACGAACAGTCAAGGAAACATACAGGTGATGTTCGGATTTAGATGAACATAACATATATTTGTTATTTTTTCTTTATTTTGTTAGCGATGCTCAGGTTTCAAGAACAGCTGTGTGAGTAACATTTAAAGCCAACACTGACAACATCGGCTTTCCGCCGTTTTTTTATTGCCCGGAACCGCATCTATCAGAATGGAACCGCGACACACAAGGGACATCCTACTCGCTCTCGAACATCAAACTGTTTTTAATCTCTAAACAGCTGGAAAGCTCTCGCGATACTAGTGCTTGGGCATTCCTGCTCCAAACTGCTTCACGGTACGAGTAGTGTGGGGGGAACGAGGCACCAAAAACACCTGCCGTAACGCGCGAAGCTGGAAAGCCGCAAGAACAGAGCACCCCGTTTTCGCGTTGGCGGCTTTCTGAAGCTCCACCGATGCAAACACGGCGGCGATCACCAAGCACGCGTCCTCCCTTGCCCCCGCCAACAACCCGGGACTGCCCGGAAAAACACGCTTTTCTGTTTACATTCGGAAGACTGACTCCGTTTCCGCATCCCGCATCAGCTGACGAACCGCAACACAAACTCGCGTTGCGCGCTCGGCGCTTGTTTACTGGGTCAGAACCGACGAGAAGGAACCGTTTTCAACCCAAGTTTGTGATCGCGTGAAGCGCGTTTTTTTTTTTTTTATTATTATTATTTCGTAAACAGTACATGGTGCTGGCGCTGGGTTGGTACCTCAACGCGGGCGATACCGACATTACGTGAACGCAACCTCGTAACGCAGGTTTTCGGGAGGTTGTACGGAATCGACGGAGACCGCGATTAAAGACTTCTCGTTCTGACATTTAGAAAAAATGGGTTTCAAAGCGAGTGATCGCAGCGAGCGAGTACGGCAAGTCAAGCTCCCTGTCGTGGGATCGAGGCACCGTTCGGTCAAAGGTTGCACTCGTTTCCGAGCGCTGTTTCGCCGCCGGTGCACAGCGGGAACACTAAGGTGCGACCGTGAGCGACGTTTGAGTCGATCGCGGTGTATATGTCTATGGAAAACGCGCCATATTGAGCGCCATTAGGCTTATATTGCAGTAAGGAGCAACTTACCTGCCGTAAATGCCTTCCGTTATTTTTGCTCGTTTGCCGGGTCTTCTAATTTTCCCGCATTCGGCATTCCGTCTCTTCATATTTCCGTATACCAGCACAGTTGGCTATTAGATATCTCCTGTTACACAGAAATATATACGAAAACAGGAGATGCACCACACCGTTTCAGAATTTTTTATTGTTTTGTTTATTTTCGTTCCGCGCACAACACACCCCCAATGCGCATGCTGCGGAAACGTCATAGTGACGTCATTTGTGTTAGTGTTGTCGGTAGCGCCACAATCTTCTCGAGCGGCGTACTATTTAACGTTTAAAAATTGTAATACGCTATAAACTAAACAAATACTTTTTAATTGTGTGCAATATTATAGTTTTATATCTCATATAAATAGTAAACTAGTAAATCGTGCAATATATAAAGAAAAAAGCAGACGTTACGTTGATTTAAAAGCCTTTTTTTTTATTTGTATATGCCACTGAATATGTTTGGCATTTTAAAGTGTGCCCTATATTAATATATTTCTGAAAAAAATAAAAAAATGAACGTTTAACCGTTATTGCCCATGAAATGCCGATTTGTGAAACACCGTTAGCAACATTGCTACAATGTAACATGGCGAGCAACTACGATGTACCATCTTGGTAACGAAACAATTGAACTAATTTGGAATATTCTGGGAAATCTAAGCTTCCCCCAGCTGCTTTTGGCGACGACTAAATCGTCTTTGTTCGTTTGATTCACAAAGTACCCAGCATCCGAGCTTGATAATCTTGTTTTGCGGGCGTTGTTACTAGCGGAGGGAATAGCGCTCAAATATGACGCTTCAGGGTTTAGGCGATTCTGACACGAGCTTTTTTTAGCCGGGAAAAAACGCCGGTAGATTGATGGATGTTCGTTTTGAAGCTCAACTGTAAAGTCCGCGTCGTTGATTTCAGGGCAGGAAAACCACCTGTGGGTCTGCATCTGGACGTCTTGAAAGGGGACAAACTCATACAGGTGAGTTAAACGAAATCGCACGACGCGGTTCGCCGGCCGGCTTCGTTCGGTGCACAGGGAGCCTTGCGCTAGAGGGCCTAGCGCCTAGCAAAGCTCCTTGGTTCAGTCCGGGCCCCTGTTCGTTGTGATATAGATGAGCGTCGCGTCGCTTCGTCGTGTGATTGTGTTACATTCCAATTCCTTAATCTTAGGCGAATCAAAACACCCCCATGTCTTTTATGGGGGGGGGGGGGGGGGGGGGGGGGGGTCAGGTTAGGTCAGGTTAGGTTAGGGGGGGGGGGGGGGCACGCCACATACTGGCAAACTGTGTAACACCAAAAATAACAAAGCTGTGAGGTGTAAAGTATAATCCCAGATTCATGTATCAAAAAAAAAAAAAAATCAATTTATAAACATTTGAAAAATTCTAATCAAAACAAAGATAGAAAAAGGGCATATTTCCTGAAACGGAAAGACAGAATTTTATGGAGCTTAAGATGCTGTATATATTTGACCATGCATTATTCTATGGAACAAATGCTTTATAGAGTTTGTAAAAGGAAATTCTCAAGCACTATATTCATAAAGCACCTTTGCTTAAAGTAGCAGTCATAAACGGTATTGATGTCACTGGCCTGCAATAAGGTAGGGCCTCCTCCCTCGGGGGCGGGGGGCTTGGGCAACTCTCTCAACGGAGTGGCAGTGCACCAAAGGAGCAGCGGTCAACACCGAGCAGAAAACAATCACTTCGGGTCGCCGGCATGCTGTGAGCCCTCGGCTGTTCCGACGAGGCTTGATGCGAGCTTGGGCCTGAGATTATATTGTTTTCCCTGAGTGGAGCGAGGGGTGACTGTGCAAAGCGCAGTCTATTTGTCAGTCTAGTTTGCGAACCGTCTCCTGTGTGGTTGGAAGCCTAGCTAATGGAAACGGTCGGCAAGTGAGGTTGCCAAACAGATTGCGCTTTACACCAGGCCTCGTTGGAACTGCCGAGGGTTCACGGCGTGCTGGCAACCCAAACAACCATTTCACGCTTGGCGTCGACCGCCGCTCTCTCGGTGCACTGCCGCTCCGCTGCAAGAGAGCTCACCGAGCCCCGCCCGTGGAGAAGGCTCTGCCTTATTTGATGGCCAGCGACCTCAATGCGTCTTAAACAAATGCGAATAAGCGTTTGTAGAATGCTCACAACTGTTTAAATGATTGGTGGCTGAAACTCTGGTAAAACTGGGAGTGGAGCACAGAGAAGAAACTGTGGTTTGGGTCGTCCAGTTGCACTAGCTGCCGGTGCAAGTAGTTCTTTTAATTGCTGCTCGCTCACTTCGTTTAACGGTTGCGAGCGCTCTACATAATCAGTTTGAGAGATGTTGAATGTTGTAAGCAAAGTTAAGAGTCTGGTATGTATCATTAACCTTAATTTAAATTAAGCAAAGAATTCATGAGGTATTAAAAAACTTCTGTGTCAGCTATCTTAGAACAGAAGCAACAATGTAATAATTGGAGGGGGGGGGGGGGGGGTTAAGATAGGTATCTAGGACTGGGAAAAAGAACATACTGTAAAATCCCGAGAGATGCCTCACCTCCAAAAGATAGCCCACCCTTATTTTTCTGCTTCATTTGCTATATATTATTTTGTAAACACCAAGATAGAGGGCACTCATAGTAATAGTAGTGTTGGGATCAATGCCTCATACAAATACAGAAACTATGGGGAACATAAGAATTCCAGAGAAAAAAATATTACCGTAAAATCCCGAGAGATGCCGCACCCCCGAAAAATGGCCCACCCTTATTTTTCTGCTTCATTTGCTATATATTATTTTTTAAACACAAAGATAGAGCCTACTCATAGTAATAGTAGTGTTGGGATCAATGATGGCCTCGGCGTAAATGCAGCTAGTCAGCTCTGGCGGGATATAAGCAAACGTTGCTGGCTGGGAATTAGTCATCTTTGCTTCGTTGCCCCTTGCCACCAAAACAAGCTTGGAAGGGCACGACCTAAAAATAGCAATTTTTATACTCTTCTCGGTTGTACACCGAAAGTCAGCCCACTCCATATTTTCACCCGATCTGCTCTTGATGTTAGGTGGGCTATCTTTCGGGATTTTACGGTATATTGGAAATTACCTCGCTTCCTGTCTTCTATGCATTGGAAACACTTAGTTTTAGCAGAACTGATAAGCAGATCTGCCTTGTAGAAGAACACAATCATCAAATGATTGGGCATTTAAAAATATATATATATATATCTTCAGATAACAGCCAAGGGAGGAGGGGGGAAATTTTGATGCACAATACAGTGTCACTAATAAAAAATATTTTCAGTGGTCCCAGGTTAGATATTGGTAGACACCAGAAAGAGCTTAAAAATATTTGTCCACAATTTGCACATTGCTTTTACGATCATCAGTGATATAGCATTGGAACATTTGATTATCTTATTTGCAGTTCCTTAGACTTGGAAGGTGACTCTTTGAAGGGGGGGGGGGGGGGGGTTGGTTGCCACATAGTTGCGTCAAGTTTACAGATTGGTGTTTCGCTCTTTCCTTTGCAGAAACTGATGATAGACGAAAAAAAGTGCTACCTTTTCGGACGCAATCCGGACTTAAATGATTTTGTGATCGACCACCAGTCCTGCTCACGCATTCACTCTGCCCTCGTGTACCACAAGCACTTACAGAGGGCCTTCCTGGTCGACATCGGAAGCAGTGAGTCCAATGAGCTGCACTTTATGTCAGATTTTACCAAGGTGCCCTAAAGCTGGTATGCGTAACAAAAAGTATATGCCTAGTTTATTGGCAGACAAAAAAAAAATGAAAGCCGTTTACAATTCCCTGTAACGCCGGTTAGAGCGCAGCTCTTGAGGAGGAGGATGAAAGCGTACTGAGGGATAGGTGGCTCCTTGAGCTCACGTGACCTCAGGGGGGGTCGTGTGACGTCAGGTGGTCACGTGATCTCGGGGTCACGTGACTTCAGGGGGGTCACGTGGCCTCAGGGGGGTCATGTGACCTCAGGGGGGTTACATGACCTCAGGGGGTCACGTGACCTCGGGGGGTCACATGACCTGGGGGGCCATGTGACTCGGGGGGGGGGTCTCAGATCTTGGAGGGGGGTCACGTGACCTTGGGGGTTAACGTGACTTCGCGGTTAACGCCGACGGCGACGGCGTTGCCGTTTAAGCCGGAAACGGGCCCCTAAGAGCTGCGCTCTAAAATGAAAAAAAATAAGAGTTCTATATTTATTTCTTTTTTGTCATTGCTTTTGTTTGAATAGTGCCACATTCATGTCGCCAGTTGTACAACTTCTGCCCTTCTTTCAGTTATGTGTCACTATTGACACCCCTCTGCATTGCCATGATACGTTGTGACCATAGAATGCGAAACACTTTTTAACGGAACCCCCTAATACCAAAAATTTTAACATCCACCCGTCCATTCCTCTACTAAATTTAGCGCGTAAATCTATGTCACATGACATCCGAGAATCACACCGCAACTCGACGCCGCAGTGTCACGTCACGTGACCACGTCGCACGATGCCACATCACGTGGTGTAAATTTTTCCACTAAATTTACCAAGCAAAATTGATGTCACACTAGTTCGTCACAATGTCGCAAATCACACAACACTGTGATGTCAGTGAGCGTGAAACCACGACTCGACATTGTGCATTGTGACGTCTATTTCCCCACCAAGTTTAGCGGGTAAAGCCCTAGATCACATTTCACGCATTCTAGGATTTTGAAGATCGAGGTTGCAAGTAATGTTTTTCAACACTATCTGCTTATAGAGATGCCTATCTTACTGCCCCGAAAACTCGAAAATATAGTAATGACACCACTTGCAGGAGATGGCCCTGCAAGTGGTGCAGGAATACTAAAGTGACAACGACGTAGTGATACGATGCTGCGAGAGCAGCTACAACAGCGTTCCTCTGTGCAGCACATGGCACCTTCATCGGCACCATTCGGCTGGAGCAACACAAGCCAACGCAGCTGCCGGTGGACAGCAGGTTCCACTTTGGAGCATCGACGCGGACATACATCCTCAGGGAACGGCCACAAAAGATCTCGGCGGGGCAAGGTGACGACCCAGACAAGACCGGCGACGAAGTCGAGGGCGGGCTCCTTGGCCTGCCCGAGACGGAGACCGAACTCGATGTGAGTGAACAACCAGAAGTCTTTTCGTGACTGGAGAGTCACCGTAGTTAGGTTCTCATAAGGCCCGTTCACACTCTTGCATTTGCTTAGGACCGAGTTCTTGTGATATCTATGGTTGAAAGAACATGCTGGCACCATCTATGAGGCGGCTTTGGGACTGCATTTCACTAGAACAGAGGTTTTGCGGTATTTGTGAGTTCAAATGCATGTATTACTTATATGAAATTATTGTTTATAACATTGTCAGGTTTTTCGAGCCAAGAAAGAATTATGCGCGAAAAGGTAGAAAATGTGCTGACACTTTAAGTGTTCCCTAGCTACCTAATAAATGGTGCCAGTTTGTACTCTAGTCATAATAGGTTTTAAGGTACACGGTCGTAAGCAATCAGAAAGTGTGCGAACCGGCCTTTGAAGGCCGGCGTATAACTTTGGTTGTCTGCAGAGAGGATAATCCTCTTGGCATCCCCCTCTCCTAAACTGTGAGGGGAGCCGTGTTGGAACGAGGTAAACAGTGTAGAGGACATAGGAAAGGAGGAAGCGAAAAAAAGTAGAAGGTGCGAAGTGGACGTCGGCCTTTAAAGGAGCACTGAACTCCCGAAAAGCATTTCTCTGAGGTGCTTATTCGAAACAATGTCGTAGTATGACAGTATGAATGTGACACTCCCAAGGCTAGCGCTCGAGCTGACTGGCACGAGAAGATTACGTCTGAAGCAGCTACGCATCCATGCTTTGGTAGCGTTTTGTATCGGACTGTCTTCCTGACAGAATCGTCTCTGCCAGGAAGAAAACCCTCCCTCATTGTCCTCTCCATTCCCTCTTGTGCTCTTCTCTTCTCCCCTCCTCAAAGGAGCATCTCTGAGCTACACACCCCCCTCCCTCCCCTCCCCTCCCCTCTCCCCAGAAAAAAGGGGGGTTGCCTTCTTTCTCGAACTGAGGGGAGGAATCAAGGTGTGGCTTCCTCCTTTCTGGCTGCTCATCAAGCTTTAAATAAGGTGCTGCTGCTTCAAAAAATCTGGCCCCGGTGCGGAGTTCTGCAACCAATAGAGATACCTGCAGAGTAACCAAAGGGTTATTTCAATGACGGCAGCCATCTCTAAGGAGACTCCAAACCTAGCAAACCTAGTATCATGGTCCCACATCTCCGGAGCAATGTTGGCAACAATCGAGCTGCACTAGCAGTGGTCGGTTCAACAAATACCTTTGTCATGCCAATGATTGCTACACTATTTATATCTCGAACATAGCAGAGGAGAAGACACACGTGACATGATAAGGACAGAGTCCAAGGGTGCTCATTGAATACTCCTAAAATGAAGTACCATGTCTTCTTCCAAAATGACTCCCCCCATGTCGGCAAGGCAAGAAAAGGTTCTTACATCAGACGAGGGGGGAAGGGAAAGCCAAGACTGCGGAAGCATAGGGTAGGTCGCCGATAGCATATACAAACACTTTCGCGGCCGCTGGATGAGTCCTTTTCACCAAAGTGGGAAAAGAAGAGGCAAAACCTCCTCGCCCGCTGGTTATAACTAGTGATGGGGCGAAACTTTTTCTGAAACGGGTTTTCTAAAGTCCCGGAAGAGCGGCCGAACCTCAATTTGTTTCGGATAGGTTTGAATAATTTCGGAGCGTTGCCAGAATAGCCAGACTACATTATTGAGCATTGCAACTTTTTTTTAACAAGACAATGTTATAAACAACATTAAATAATTAAACTTCTAATTATAAATATACTGAATTTACTAAAATAGTCTTGTTCAGATAAAATCTGAGATATGGTTAGTCAAAATGGTTCCGATTTCCCAACTTTCATAGTCACATCGTCATGTGACCCAAAGAAGGGGGCAGGTAGGTGAAATCGATTGTCACAGATCTCAACACTTGTTTTTATTGCATCAATTGCTCGATGATGGGTGTGGTGTTTGTTCCAAGTGCTGGGAACGCTGCAATTTACGTTGACCCAACGCAGGTGGCATGTGGAAGTGACAGGTCGGAATATCTCCAATATCTGTGTTATGCAATCGATCCTTCACGCAGATAGTTTTGACTCGAGTACAAAGGATGCATTAAGCTCCCAAAATAAGTAATGCAGTTTTATTTCTTATCTTTACAGTTAGAAGAGATACATAGCGCCCTATGTACGTCTTCAAGGGAAAGCATTAAGCGACTATTTTTCACAGCAGCACAAACTGCAAACATATGGCGGTGACAGACTTTGGCGAAGCTGCTAGCTATTTGCAGGGTAAAGATTAATGAGGTTTGCTTCATTTCCCGTCACCATCTGCTGCAGTGGCTATGTAAGTTATTCCTAGTTCTTCAGAAAGATACTGATCCAGTGCCTACCCGCAGGCTTTTATTGCTTTTTTATTGCTTGTGCTTCACAGTTAGACACCCTCCACATAGAATGCTCTGCTGAAGACTACTTGTAGCATGTTTCCAGAGTGGAAATGAAATCACTTATCAATTGACCGTCGCTCCGACTCTCCTGAGCCGAAGTAAATATCATATGAACATCATATCAACCGTGATTCGTGACCGAAACGTTCGGGAGGCCTACACATTGCACCCAGAGCTCTGACACTTGGACGTGCACAAGCTACCATAGAGAGCTTTGCCATAGAGCTTTGCTTTTTGAGCTCCGGCCATCAGTTTGGCCATCACTTCAAGCACAGATATGAACGTGTTTGATGGGTCGATGCACCCGCAGGCCTCAGCATGGGATCGTAGGATCTGCGAAAATCCCCCACATACCATGGGCAACCTAGTAGGTATGTATTGCCATGACGTAGAAAATAAACCAAAAACTGATCGAATTTTGATTTGTATCGAGGTTTATAGTCTTTAGACACTCAACGCCCACAAAACCGAAAGAAACAATGCCATGTCGGCTAGATAGCGACGAAACTGCCGAGCCTTCAAAACAACCAAAATTTCGTCCGAAACGTTTAGGAATCTTCTGAAGCAGTCCAAAGCCGAACCTCCGGAGTTTCGCCCCATCACCAGTAATACCCGTGTCCGACCAGAGAACAGAAAATATCCTCCCAGGAGAGAGTGATGAGGAAGGCCCGATGCTTCACGAACAGGTCGGAGCTCACGGCGAGGAGGCCGAGCGTTCCGACCCGCGGACACTACGACGGTCATTGGGGAAGGGTGACCAAAGGGATCTTCATAACACGTGCTATACGGTTTGAACAACCAAACGGCCACGGTGACAACACTAGACAGATGGAAAGAGGGATGCCAGTGCTTTGAGCATAGCTCTCGAGTGGCCCCACTGCGATAGACTGGGGTGTCCCACTCACTTATGTCTCTCTTCTGCGCAAAAGCTGTTCTACAAAAAATGGTGCAGCTTTACTTCTCAGCCGCATGCGATGCATTGTCAATGCATTCGAAATAGAGAGCAGGTGACTAGGTAGGTGAAAGAGGTGGACATTACCCTGGATATGAAGAGATGACCACTTTGCTAGAGGATTTGGGGCTGGTAGGAATAGTTGTTTAGTATTTCCCAGGTGGATGTTTGGAACCATAGACCACCATGGCTGCATTACATTGTTCATGGCTCTCATTTCTTATACCATGCCCGCTCCATAAACGCCTCGGGATCAGCCGTCAATTCCTTGCCAGTCACCAACTTTTTGTTGAGATCTCCACAAAGTTTGCATAGGGCCAATGAATGGCTTTGTCGCGATAGAAAAAAGTGCAATGTTCAAAAAGCTGGAGCAACAAGTGCCTTCATCATAAGCCACTGTGGTTACTAAAGAAGGTTACAATTGCCATGTAGGTTTGATAAGCCGTGACAGCCCAGGAAAGGAAACTATTGAAGCACTCTTTACTATCTCGCTTAATTTCATTTAATCTATTCATTTGGAAGAGTATGGTAGTTTGGTCCTTGTACTGCAAGGTGGATAGATATTTGATATTTGACTCTGCAACTGAGCTGTGTTCTTTCTGCAGAATTTAACGGAATACAACACCGCCCACAACCGAAGGATAACCATGCTGGGGATACCCGACGAGGAACTCAAGCCCCCCAATCGCAAGCAGAAGAACCTGAGCGTCAAGTTCAATGATGAAGAGGACGTCATCAACCCCGGTGAGCAAAAACCTCTGTAGAGGCCATACACTTGTATTCTTGGGTTGTGTCTACTACCGTAATATCCCGAAAGATGTCCCAGCCCCGAAAGAGAGCCCACCCCACTGTTTGACAGGATTTGCTATTCTTTCAAAAACACAGAAAGATAGCCCCCACTTCTAGTAATTGCAAGCATCTGGTCAATGGTGACCTTGGCAAAAATTGTGACACAGAATCTAAAAATAACATTCTTTCAACATTTTCTTTTTGCACACTAAAAGTTAGCTTACCCCTTATTTTTACCCAATTTGCTTTCAATTTAAAGGGGTATAGAAACTAAATGTTTTACACTTTTCTTTTTGTTGTTTAGATGTGGTCTCTGTTGGGCCGGCAGCACAGGAACACTAGCCTAGACTACTAGTGTTTCTGGGCTGGAGGCAGAAAAGTCAAGAAAACTAATCTTAAAACAAATTAACAGATTGCAAAATTGCGTCTGGTGGCGGTCTGTGAAGCTCCGTTGGAATGCCACAACGTCATGAGTTCCTAAAAAGCAGTGCCAGTTCGCAGCAGTATGGCTTGCTCTTGGAGTTACTTAGTCCTGAATGTGACTTGGCGGAGAACGCTCATAAACCGAAATTGCAGCCAAAGCTACAAGCGCGAGCTAGCCCGCACTCTTGGCTTTGAGACCTGCATTTCTAGCCGAGCGCTCGATCGTTCTGCGGAACAACGCTTTCCAATACTGTAAAAGACTTAATTTTCGAGAGGACCTAATTTTCGCGAATCGCCTACAAATCGCGAAAAATTGGTCCCGCAAACAATTCCAGTAAAACGTAAACACATTGAAATTTGTATTGAGATACCACCGCATCGCGAAAATTAGAACACGCAAATTATTCCAAATCTTCGGCTTTGACCTGAATCGTGATATATTGAACCCGCGAAAATAAGTCGTTTACAGTATTTTGTTTGTACTATAGTATCTCATTCTGGTACTTCGATTTTTCATTTTACTATAAGTGAAATGTCTCATCTCCTAGGGGACATTCTTTGGCTTTGGGACAGCATAGAGCCTTTTGCTAAAGTAAACTGGAATGTGTTTCCGGTAAGGCACATAGGTAGTAGATATTTAACAAAGTTTGTGCAATATAGTTTTTTTTTCTCTTTCCCTCCCTTTTACAGAGGATGTGGACCCTTCAATTGGGAGGTTTCGAAATTTGGTTCACACTGCAGTCATTCCCAACAAGGCAAGTCCCAACTTACTATTTATAACTCGCGGATAGCGAGTCATAAACATTGTCTTTAGTAGGATTTTTGAGTAAGTGATGAGCGGGTGTGTTTCATGGCCAAAACGACGAAAATATGGATTTCACGGTACTGCTCACTCTAACCTTCCGAAAACCTGTATTAACAGTATGCGAGTGCAAGTTCGTCTGCTTCGTTTGCAGGGGTTGTGATGGCGTCAGAATGCCGAGCTCTGATTGGCTCTGATTGAAGGATAGTGGGTAGACCTTAAGGCAGCTTGCTATCCTTCAATCGGAGCCAATCAGAGCTCGGCATTCTGTCGCCACCACAACCCCCACAAAAGGAGCAGACGAGCTTGCACTCTGCATAACCACCGATTCTATCAATTCAGTTCTTATTGGTGCCCTTTCGTTGCGTGGCGGTTCCCTGACAACAGAAGGCGAGGATGGATCCTGGCGACCCCTTGAGCACCTTGCTGCCGGACTCCGACAAGTCAAACAACCTGCACCCCTTCGCCAAGCCAGAGCCGGGCCACGTGTCACACCTGAGCACCATCTTTTCGCCAATGCTCTCTGCCAAACTGGGCTTGCACCTACCTAACCCGGCGCCGGAAATCGAACCGGCAGACTCGCGAGAAGCGCACCCCGCCGTGCAGGCCGTGGCGGCACAGCATCCAGCCGCGGCTGCAAACGCCGCCGAAGCCAACTTGCCTCCGGAGCCGAAGAAAAAGAAATACGCGAAAGAAGCCTGGCCCGGGAAGAAGCCCGTGCCTTCGTTACTCATGTGAGAAGGAACTGTGGAGTCTCATTGGATGGCCAGCATCTTGTTTTAATCACTGTGTGTGCAGTCTTTTTTTTTTTCTTTTATTGTTTTGTCGCCTCCGGTTACCTACTTCTTTTTGTTGTTCCGGCTAGTTTTATACACAGTCATCCCTTCCGTCGTCTCTGTACATTTCTGCATACGACATAAAACAAATGGTGACCTTATGCTGTCTATCTCAATTTCGTCAGGAATGCCTGTTGACCTCCATACACAAAAAGCGTTATCTAGGATTTTTTTTTTTTGTTCACTGTCGCGTTTTCATGATCAAAGGTGCTGTGTTGGTGGCTTTGACCGCTTTGACAATAAAGTATTGATTACATGCAAGTTGTGGGTCTAGACTTGCGTAAAAGTAGAGCCCTGCATACCCGCAGATTATCCGTGGATCATCTGCAGTCAACTGGCGGATGCAGATAAAAATTAATCAGATTTGGCGAGTCTTATGCGGATGCCAGAAGCTGTGGATGCGACCAGATGCGGATATCTGCGTGTCTGGATCTACATTTTTGCCGAGGGCAGAGTGCGGAGTGAATAAGCGAGTGACACTATGAAGTGCAATTAGTGCATCATCGAATGTTTTGCGGGAGCGAATTGTTTTCTTAGGACAAGGGTGCCAATCGGGGTTAAAATTGTTTTTTTACGCCAAGAAAGACCCGATTCTTGCCGAAGATCACTTTAGAGCTTTTTATCTCGCCAAAAATGCTGTCCCTAGGAAAAGCTAAATTGCCCCAGGAAAGTGGTTTCTTGCTTGGCAAGGAAAGAGTGGAAAACGTCATTTGGGGGCAAAGTAAACGAACTGTACAAGCCACAAGAAAGTAAACAAAGCCGCTTTCCCCCCCACTGTACTTTCATCTTGCCACATATATACGAGTGACCGCCTTATGATGATCACTTCTAATACAAATATGATATACTGTGTTTTGACTCGGAGTTCTTTGTACAAAAATAAGCAAACTGCTAATAACTAATGACGTACCATCCAGATGCTTTTTTTTTTTAATTCACGCTTAATAGACCTTATGCGAAATTGTTTGATGGTCTGACAACACTGAAAGCGTCACAATTTTAATGTTGGCAAGCGTCGTCGGTACCGAAGCACAGTAGAGGGACAACCGTACGGGCAGTGTGCAATGGCGCGGTAGCTGTGTTTTCCGACCATTGAATATGGACGAACAGTTTAAACAACCTACCGCAACTGTCTGACGAAACTCTCGGAGGCCTGTGCACGTTGGCGACAACCTCATCAAAGCACTGGAGCAAGTCCTACGCCTTTGCTGTGGAAGCTTGCACACTGCGGGTTGTCGCCTCTTTTTGGTGAAGATGTGGTTCGGATGCGGATACAATGTATGTGGATTGAATGCGGTTCGGATGTGGATGATCAAACCATTCTTTTTTTTATTATGTAGAGAGGTTGCTTTGAGGCATAAATGTTTTATATGTATGCTTCAAGGCCTGTGGTATGAATGAATTGAAGCAACGTTTTGTGATATCGGCTGTCATGCAGCCACTTATGGTAGCTGGTGGGTGCATTGTGTCCAAGGCACGTAGCCAGGGTTTTGATTCGGGGGGCCCGCCCATGACAAAATGCTGTATCAGGGGGAGGGGGGAGAGGAGGCCCCAGCAAAATGGAAAATTTCGGGGGGGGGGCCTCTAATGGGCCCGCCCTCCTGGCTATGTGCCTGATTGTGTCGGAGACCTGCAACCAGGGATGGGCAAAATACATGCAAATATGTATCAAAATACAAATACAAAATACTTCGTCAAAAATGTATTTAATTACAAATCTAATTACATTTCCAAAAAAGCATTTAATTACAAGATTCAAATACAACCAAAAGTATTTGGTCTCCTCCAAATACTTTTCCAAATACATTCCTCAAAATTTGCGTCAGCGACTTCAGGGCACCTGCAACGGGTTCCTGGGTATCTCATTTTAATTTTGCATCGCACACTCGGGAGTTAGTGTGCGAGGCTCTAGTAACGTAATAGAAATATAATCACAAAAAATGTAATCAGCTTGGACGTAATAGGTGAAAAAAGTACAGGGCTTCAAGCAGCTTTTTTTGTCGATTACATTTTGGTATAGACCAACAAAGAACCGAGACGACCAAGACGCGCAGCACTAGCTAGAGAATTTTTTATTGTTGCAACTCGCTTCCAGTTACGAAAATCTGGACTACCCGCGCATTTAGGATGTTCCAGGCAAAAATATGGTTGGAAATCAGGCTGGAAAGCATCACAAGTTGTCACAGGCACTTATTTAGCCCGTCTGCCTGTGAACATCCATTTCGTCACTATTCTTGCCCTGGACTAGCACCATCATCACAAAGTCACTAAACGCTTGTGCTTGATTGAGAGACACTGCCTTCGGTGCAGAACGTAGTTTTCTTCCTGCTCTGAGCACGTCTTAGGATGGGCAAAATGAGTCGTGACAATAAATTTGAGGGATGTATTTTCGCCCTCAAATTTGTATTTAATTGCAATCGTGTTTGAAATACCGACGTTTTAGTATTTAAATACACACGTCAAATACATTGCCCAATTTGTAATTAAATACAAATGCAAAATACACAAAGTATTTGAAATACGTATTTCAAATACTTGTATTTGAAATACTGCCCATCTCTGCCTGCAACTATGAGTAGGTGAGTGCACTCGGTCTGTGGGCCAGGACAAGTCCATATAAGATGACACACATCCGCTTCCATCTTGTCTAGGGGACACTTCGGGCATGTTGCCCTTCGTGTACCGGGTGGAGAGTTCCAGGTGCAGGTTACAGCCAGTGTAAGGGCCACTGCAGCCTCCGAAGCACAACTTCCTCCACCCTGGTGAGATGGCGGGGGAGGGAGCAGACGGACGGAGGGATAAGAGCGCGTGTGTCCTGCTGGAGAGAGTGTTTACGGGCATGGAGAAGGGAAAGGGGTTCAGACAGGAGGGGGAGGGAAGGGGGATCGGGATCAGATGGAAAGTGCCTGCTGATTAGCTGCAAGGTTGTATTTGTTCGTGGCATGACCTTGAACCCAGTAAACCTTAATGCAGGTCAAGGTATTGCGGTGAAGGGTGTGTATCGTTTGGCACAGTTTCATCACTTCAAAAACCTTTTTGAGCACTTGAATTGCTGCTAAGGAATCTGTGAAAATGTGAAGATGGCGGTTCGTCGGCAGCTTGGTCATTACTGCTTGTATAGCGTCATGGATGGCCTCAGGTGGATGCAGGAATTTCCTGGGGTGAGATGTTGTTCAGCGTACCATATGTCTAGGAACCCCCTCCCCCTCTCCCTCGTTTCACGCCCTAAATTTTACACATGCAGAAATCAAGAGGGGGGTCAGGACATCCCGATCCCCCCTCTAAATCCACCCCTGGATGGCATCTAGTTCCATGACAAGAGAGTCAGCTTCCTGAGATGCATATCGCTGATGCCCCTGAATCGGGGGCGGATTTAGAGGGGGAGGGTCCGGATGTCCTGACCCCCTCTTGATTTCTGCATGTGTAAAATTTAGGGTGTAAAACGAAGGAGAGGGGTAGGGGGTTCCTAAACATTGGTACGCTGACCAACACCTGACCTCCCTTTAGGAAATTCCTGCATCCGCCCCTGCCCTGAATGCAAGTATGTGTGGATCTGAGGAATGAGACTTGGCAACCGTCTGGGAGGATCGCTGCATACATGTAAACTTGACAGTGGTCGTTGTGCTGTGTTTCGGGACACGGGTGTTGGGAGGGTGTGCTTCCCTGATCGCAAAGTTGTAGCTTGGTCGGTTTGTTGGTGGTAATGTGGGTGAATTTGGGGGTATTGTCTCCAATTGTATGTCCAGCGGGGGGCCACATTGAAAATGTGCATGCAGCGTAGCAACCACTGATACAAACTGCTGTTTAAGTTCCCTTGCCTGTTCTCGTGTTTAGCCTAGCACGTTCTTGTGTTTAGCCTAGCACTGTGTTTAGCCTAGCACATTCTTGTAGGATCGCAATTTGAGTAATGCGAGGTGGCGCCGGTGATGGTGTGCATTGCGTCACGATTAATGGTTTCCAATTGGGACCACTGTGCCGCCGTGAGCCGATGGAATTGCACTTGGTATATAATTTCCAGTTGCAAGATGGCATGCACCAGATCGTCGAGCAATATGTCTGTACGAGCACCACCAGCTTTCGGTGCTCCGCATAGAATGAGATAAAGCAGGGGTGGCCAGGCTGACCCGGCTTAAGAGTCGCAAACGAAACCACGAAACCTCCAAGGGCCACGGGGAAGGGGGGGGTGCAAACTCTTGTCTAAAGAGATAAACGAAATTCGAACTATTTTCAATCTATCCGAGTCAAAAGCAGTCCAACAGTAAGTAAGGTAGCAGTATAACACAAGACTACCAAACCGCAACCTGTCTTTTGATTTTAAACGGGTTCCATTTTTCTTTTTAAGGAAGTGCTCGTGTGACAAAGAGGGAGGCAGGGAAGTTTGTGTGTGTGGGGGGGGGGAGATAGAGGAGGGAGCCACGAGCAGCTCTCTAAGACGCGAAGAGCCGCATGCGGCTTGCAAGCCGCAGTTTGGCCACCCCTGAGATAGAGAGTGGTGGCACATGGAGCCATTGGGTTCCAGTTGCTTGCTGGTGAATATACAGGCCCAGTATGTTGATATCCGTATTCTCAGTTATGGTTATGCGAAGAGCAAGTCGTCTGCTTCTTGGGCAGGAGTTGCAGTGACGTCAAAACGACGCTGAACTCTGATTGGCTTTGATCGAAAGGATAGTGGGTAGACCTGAATGCTAGATGCATACCCACTATTTTTTTTTTTTTCAGTCAGCCAATAAGAGCTTGGCGATCCGACATCATCAAAACCCCTGCACAAAAAGCAGACGACTTGCTCTCCGCATAGTACCCAGCTTGAGTTGAAAGGGGGCCCGGGTGAATTTCTTGGCCTTGCCTTGTCTGCTACCACAACGTAGCTGGATTTTTCCAAAAACATTTCCAGCCCGGCTTGTTGTGAATAGTTTAGAAGAAAGTAGAGGGCTTCTTTGAGCTGGGGGGCCTATGTTTGACAAATGTTTCGTTTCGCCTAATGCTATGTCTAAAGGTACGTCGGACGTATCCGAATCCCAGAGTCTAAAGATACGTCGAACCGATCCGGAACTCGGAGTCTCCGAATCCCAGAGTCTAAAGATACGTCGGACGGATCCGGAACTCGGAGTCTAAAAGATAAGTCGGACGTATCCGGATCCCAGGGTCTAAAGATGCGTCTGACGTACCCGTAACCCGGAATCTAAAGATACGTCGGATGTATCCGGATCCCAGAGTCTAAAGATACGTCGGACGTAATCGGATCCACAAGTGGACGTAGCCGCGATTCGCATTCGGGTTGTTCGGGGCACCAAGTGGTACGCCTGGGTTAACACGCGTCCCAGTGATACAGGGGCGAGGAAACGTCCCTACAGCGCGCGGTTCGCCTAACGAGTTTAACACGTTTCGTGGAAAACTCGTTTCATTGACAGCACGTTCACGGAAATTTCGTCGCGCGTGCACCACTGGGACCCGCGTTATGCCGACTATGATACGTCCGACGTATCTTTAGACTCTGGGATCCGGATACGTCCGACGTATCTTTAGACTCCGAGTTCCGGATCCGTCCGACGTATCTTTAGACTCTGGGATCCGGATACGTCCGACGTACCTAGACACAGCGTTCTCCTAAAAAGAAACGAAAGTGACGATGTCGCATCTGATTGGTTAGAGGCTCAAATGACGAAAGTGGCTCAAATGACAAAAGAGGGAAATTTCGTCATTTGAGCCCCTAACCAATCAGACGCGATATCGTCACTTCCGTTTCTTTTTAAGAGAACCGAAACATTTGTCGAACATAGCCCTTTGCTTGGCTTGCCTAGAGAGGTCCCTGTATGTGGTCCATAAAGTGACGTCGTCAGCTATTATTTCCGCAGGCATGCGTGCACGCTTTTATGTTATTTAAAAATGTGTCTGAAATGATACTGCCAGGAAGAAAGGTAGAGTTAAAAAAATACCCCGATTAATCCTGAAACATTTTGTTTTATCATAATGCATTTTAAATTTTATTTTATTATTTATTTTTTAGGGGAGAGGACATTGAGGTATTTGACTGTTTAGGTTTGCTTTGCGTGACGCGCGTGGCGCCTGGGTCACCTGGGTTGCCTGGGTCGGCCTGGGTCTTAAAGGTCTACTAAAAACTTAAAGCCATGCCAATCCAATCCAAATTCAGGTTTATCGTGAGCAAGAGTGGGCGTGAGGCGCGGATCAAAATTAACGCTCTGCAGCGCTGAAATTAAGATTAAGATGCAAGTGGATTACTGGGCTTTTGGATACGCCCTTGCTGTGGCTTTGGGTGGCATCATAGGCTATGCGAAAGCAGGTAAGCTTCCCCCCCCTGCTAGTACATTTTCGTCGCGCGTCGCCATCATCGTCGCCATCCTCTCCGATGTTTGTCGAACGCGACATCCGCTGCAAATTCTGGCGGGCAGTGATTGATTAGCCAGTTACGCTAACGCTAACGCCACTCCCAACGCTTGCCAAAGGAGTTAGTAAAATCATCGCCACTAATTTAGACATTAGTGTACTACATAGAAGGCGGCATATCGCTAATCTGGAGATCCGTCGTGATACTTGTCCTGTCTGCTCATATCAGCAAAAACCGAAAAAAAGAAAAAAAAAAAATTGGTTGCAAGATTGGCGTTGGAAATAATAGATAAATAAGAGGCTGTCTTTGAATTCAACGGGGAGTTTATGTAATCGCTTCCAATCATTTCACAACTATGTGGTCTTTTGTGGATTTTGCCCTAATGCAGCTGGCATGTTCTTGAATGTTTTACCTGTACAGTGTGTACCTCCTGTTATGAACAGCGTATGGGGGCAAATACCTTTTCCAGACATTGTGCTTTTAGTCTGTCTCCCTTTTGGTTGGCTCGAAAAAAATGGAATGGAATCTAATTCACTGTAATAAGTGCTCCACTGTACAGGTGGCACTTTGAGACAACTTAGAAAACATGCTGATAACTTTGTTCCACTAAAATGCATGTGAAAAAAAAAAAGATGAAGGCAGCCTTCATTTTGTAGCCTTCATTGATAGGCATTTTTCTTTTTGTATTAAAATGAGAATTTTGGTGGAATAGATAGAACCTGAAAACACCAGAACATTTAGAATAGTCTTTATGATAGCTGCATTAAATGTGGTTGATTTTCCTTTTTATCTTAGGTAGCGTCATGTCCCTAGCGGCAGGCCTCATTTTCGGTGGACTGGCACTGATAGGAGCCTACCAGACGACACAGGATCCCGGGAATTACTACCTGTCCATTGGCAAGTAGTAGAAACTAGCCCATGTCTACCTTTGGGCACCCATCGAAGGCTCCAAGTCATGTAGGAAATGGGGGAATTAGATACACGAGATTGACAGGGACCTACTGTGAAATGCAGCATGCTGCTGAAGTAAATGCCACTCCTTAATTTACTTCCAATTACTCTATCCTAACTTTTGGGTGGATTCCTCACTTGTTACATGTGGAGAGCTATCCGACCATATTTCTCATGGTTGAAAAAGCCCCGAGACTGCGGGTAAACGACACAACACTAAAAAGTCTCTGGAGACTTTTTAGTGTTGTGTCGTTTACCCACAGTCTCGGGTTTTTTTCAACCATGTGCAATGTACACCAGCTCGTTTGTGCCTTACTTTTTGTCCATATTTCTGCTAGTAATTGCTTCAAAATTTCAGAACTTGAATTTATCCGGTTCAACAGTCAGAAGCAGCAATTTTGCAAAACATTTATATACAAACATTGTATCCAGCAGAAACTGTAAATACATTGTAGATAAATGAATATACCTCTACCTGGTGTCCGTTACAAATTATTGCATAGTAAGGTGCATAACCAAGGTTTTCAAACATGAGCTACTTGCTTCGAGCCTTATGAAAGCTCCTGCAGGTTAAAGGGATACTGAACCGAAATTTCGAACGCACAAAACAAAGCTGGACAGATAGGCGGGACGATACAAAACCCAAAAACATCACTCATACAGCGATATCTCTAACGGATCGCCATATTTTTAGAAAAGAAGCGCCCGACTGAACCCGGCCGACGAGGCCGACAAGGCAAGGCACGTCATGATTCTTATTCCCTCTCCTCCTCACTACGTCCCGTGTCGAGCTGGTGAACCGAAGCGAGGAGGAGAGAAGCGAGGCCGCTCCCCCTCATTCTCAAATTCTCCCGGAGGACGGTGATGTCAGAGGCCTCGCTTGATCGCGCCCTTCTTTTCGAAAAGTGCGGCCATTCGTTTGAGATATCGATGTACGAGTGAAGTTTCGGAGTTTGTAGAGTCCCGTTCAACGCTTCTAGAGCCTTATTTTGCGAAATTCAAATTTCGGTTCAGTATCCCTTATATTCAAAAGCAAGGGAGTAAAGAGGTGTGCCTGTGGCCTTCATTGCATGGTTGCAACATTGTATTTATGACTCTAGCAATGTCATTCAACTGGAAAATCAAAATTCATAGAAACAAAGAAGTTCTTATTTAAGACTTTGGTGGAAAGATGTGCCACACGGTGGCTTAAAGGGATGCTGAACCGAAATTTGGAGCTCTTAAAACGAGGCTGGAGCGATAGGCGGGACGCTGCAAAACCCAGAAACATCACTCGTACAGCAATATCTCTAACGGATGGCCGCGTTTCTGGAAAATAAGTGTGCAATTGAACACGGTTGACGAGACATGACATGTCACGATTCTCATTCCCTGTCCTCTTCACTTCATCCCCTCAAGCAGGTGAACCGAAGCGAGGAGGAGAGAAGCGAGGCCACTTTTCCTCATTCTCAGCTGTTCAAAGAGAATTGTGATGTCAAGCACATTCCGTGCTTGATCGCGCCCTTCTTTTCCATAAATATGGCCATCCGTGTGAGATATCGGTGTATGAGTGATGTTTTTGAGTTTGTAGCGTCCCGTTCAACGCTTCTGTGGCCCTTATTTGTGAAATTCAGATTTTGGTTCAGCATTCCTTTAAACATGAAGCTAAAGAACGGGGATTGACAGCTTATAGTTTAAGTTGTGAATAGCCCAAGGCATTGAAAAATGCAACTAAACTGTATTCGAGCTTCAAGCAGGTGTTTCATAGCAGCTGTCGTTTGTTTATAGTAGCGGGAAACGAGTTGGGTTGCTCCTTTGATCTACCGCCCAAGCATCCCGTATGCAGAGTGCATTAGGGATACATACACAAACCTGGACAGCGTGAAAGCAGGACGTCGGCCCACATGACGTCACAATGTCAGCAATGTTGTATTTAGATCTAGTAACGTTGGGTATCAAGCCATAGTGCAATGTGATGTCACATAACACCACGACTTTTCACCGTGATGTGATATGGCCAGTCACATCATGTGACCTAGAGTCACTGTATGGGTCGTTTAGAGTGACTCTAATGTGACCCATAGTAGCTGTCCGCTAAATTTAGCAGAAAGCTAGCCAACTCAATTCAGCCAGTGACGACATGTTATGGCAACATGACACAAATTCCCAGCTTCTCTTCTGTTGCAATGCATTCTGCATTATAAAACAACAGTGTGCAGATACAAGCAATGTAAGCAGCACGTAACTCTTCTTGACATGGTAAATTGGGGACACGACATAACAACTATACAATACAAATCTTTTAACATATGTTTTTGGCCCTCTCTGCCTTTTTGTGTAGTTCCTAGTTGCACTTCACACTGTAGAAGAAACCCTAGAGTGTATTAGACATGCTTGTGTTGTGTTCCTCCTTTTTATCTTGTGTGCACCAATGTAAAAACCCACGTGGTTATTTTTGGGCACGTAAAATAAACAATATTATATTATACTCAAAAGGAAAGCCACGTTTAGGAGTCCGTCGAAGTTTCTCCTTTCATACACATTAATTTTGTTTTCCCGTATCAGAACCCGCTAATGTTGGGTTATTTCTCCGTCTATTTAGCAGCTTGCCATTTCCTTTTTTTAGGTATATTAGCATTTAGATTCGAGAGAAGCACTTTCGATGCTGGTACAGTTGTGCCATAGTTGTGCGCTCTAGCAAAAACTCCACAATTTCTAACATAGTCCCTCCCTATGCATGCACCTCTGCATTTCAGCTGTGGCAGGCATGCTGGCCGGCTTGATGGGCTACAGGTTTGCGTCGTCGTCAAAGATCATGCCAGCAGGGCTGGTAGCTGTACTCAGGTGAGATCCTTCAGTTGCTCCCATTTCGACTAAAATATTGTGTTTGTGGTTGCTTTCGTTGTCGCTGCTGAAGGATAGGGGCTCGTCAAGCAACAATTGAGTTGCTTTTATCTCAGCCTCCCTTCCCCCATTTGGATAAAAAAAATTTGAATTTGGGTGTAGGATTAGGAGCAACCTATGGCCTCAAAACACCCTTGCTATTTTCTCAGCCTTGCCTTAAGATAGACTGCGGCAAAGACTCAAAGCACAATGGAGTTGAGGTTCTCCTACAAGCAACAATATCAGTTTAACTTCGACAGCATACTCGCTGAATTCCCTTCCTCAAGCACACCGCGGGGCAATTGTCGTCGTTGTGTTTGTGTCAGTATTGCACATTCTGTATTTACCTTGAGCACAATGGCACAGCAATTCCATGTTTGAACTTGGCGAGGCGAGCCATGTTGCAATCCACAGGAGCACTCGCTGCAATGGGCTATTATGCAGTGCCTTACCACTCAATTTCTTGCGTCCGAACGCCACGCTCTGGTTCGAATGATGAGTGGGTAGACCTAAAGCTTTACTGCACTCATCGAATGCACTAGAATGTGGAACGCCGGCGCCTGGCATTTAGTTTATGCATTTGAATGCGTTCGACTAGTGCAGTGGAGATGAAATCTACCTTTGTCTACACTGTATTTGGGAAATGCGTTCAAATGCGAAAACCAAACGCCGGCATTCCGCGTTCTAATGCATTCGACAAGTGCAGTAGAGACAAAGGCTGCTAGCTTTAGGTCTACCCACTCCTCGTTCCAACCAGAGCTCAGAGTTCTGACAACCATGTGCGCTCTCGTCTCCTCCTCTCTCTGTTGCTCAGCGCATAGCTCTCAAAGTGTGTATAGTTAGTACTTAGTACTGAAGGTTACACAAAGCAACCATGCTGTCCAAATTTCTTTACTTTTTTTTTTTTTTTTTTGAGGGACAAGCATTTAGAAGCAAGGCAAATAACACAATTTAATATAGCTGGTAGACAAAAAAAAGAAAGAAGTATTGCCTCAGTATAAAGCATGGAAATCAAGAGTCAATTTATTACGCTCAAGCATCTTGGATTCTGACTGATGCCTTAGCTCCTTTTATTTAAAGAAATTTAAATGAAGATGCTTGACCCTAAAGCGATTCCTTCGTTTCATCTCTGGGACTTGTTTGCTTCGTCGGGTAGATCACAATAACCAGCGTCGTCTTTCCACTAGCACCGAAGTGAAACACTAAAGCCCGACACTTCAATGTTCCCAAATGCTTCGTGTTTTTCAGTGTCGCCATGTGCTGCAGGATACTGTGCAGAGCATTTGGCCCCACGGCGCCCGTGCCTCCTGCCAAGGCCTGATCGCTTCCCTTTTTTGCACATTCCGGAATTTTCAAAGCAACAAATGAAAACTCGCATCTATGATCTATTTGTGTATACATACTTTTTTTTTAAATAAATTAGTATTTCTATACATGTGACCAGAAGGTTTTGGTTTCATCAGATCTCGCACTTGCAAAACGATGAGATTCGAGAGCCGCAGAGGCAAAGATTCAGATCCAGGGCTCTACAAACTGCCGACTTTCGACAGGTCCTTTTTAACCAAAGGCAGTCGATTCTTCTGTGCTGACATTTTCTTCCCATACGTGTGGAGGTAGATTCCCAGGAGGACCATCAGGCCAGACCACACATACCTGAGGCAGCGCATAAGAAAAATTTACTTGTGGTTTCCATTTACATTGGAGCACGCACAAAAGGCACTAGATTATCTAACCACAAGACATTGATCTGAGGCTAAAAAGAGTCCTTTCATTTTTCCCCTGAGAAATAAGCTAGGCCATACAGAACTTGCTACTAGTTGTTAACTCCTACTGTAGTCAATGACAGGCTAAGAATTCAGTAGAAGCTCCACCTCCAACGCACACTCGTTGCCTTCTGCCAAGATTTTGCCGCACGTGCAACAAAGTGTTATCAAAGCGAAGCATCCACTCAGTTCTTAACCTGTTGCCGACTATAGCTGCAAAGTATTTTCTTTTGGAGAAACGCGACTACTGGATAATGATGAGATGGCAGTTATGGTTTCAGTGCGAGTTTCAAAAGGTTGTTTCATGCAGAACGGCTTAGTGTTAAGCTCAATTACTTGAGTGGCCTTGGTATTCTTGGACAGTCGGCCAGCTCTGGTCGCTTTGAAAACTTGTTAGAATAGGAATAGAAAATATTACTAGCTCATGCCATGATTAGTTCCAGTTCTCTATCAATAGCAAATTGAAATTGCTAAAAAATGCTTTCTAATTTGCACCAATTATATTTGACCATAGGAGCCAGTCAGAGAGCTGGAACTATATGTGCTGATGCAGCTAATAGTTGAGTGAGTGCTCCGTTTCAGGCTTCCAGGCCTCAAGGACACACCTGTCATGTGCCTCTAAATGCTTTACATGCCACATAAGACAGGCTATACTGATGCTCAGAAAAACTAAAATTTAATTTGGTATGTTTCACCATGAATGTCTCCCAGTTATACATTTTTCTCAGAAGGGAGTTAAAAAAGGGAGATGCGAGTTTTGTTTCATTCCATTTGAGTTTCCGGTTGTAAAATCTGATTAACAGCTGAGAAAGCTTCCTAGTATTAAGGTTTAATTGCATAACAAATGTAACAACGAAACTATATACCTTTATGGTTTTTCCTAGTTCGTTTCTTGCCAGTATGCTTTTCTATAATGTTTTGCTTGTATTTTGCTCAGTAGTAATCTTTGTCATTTATGTGAAAAACAAAAAAAAAATGAAGCTTTTACTTTTGAATATACTAGTTACACATTAAGGTTCATGTTGGCATCCCCAATGTGGATGGAAACTGTTTATGTTCATATTCAGGCTATGTTTATTGGGAGAGATTGGGTTGTACCCATTGAACTTTGACCTTGGCTATTATTGAGCAACTTTAAATGAAGCAGCTACTATGGCCTGTCATAAAACTGCTCTTGATTGGCAGATGGCTTGAAAAAAGGGAAATGAGTTACTCACTGAAATGAGAAGGGCTTAGCAAAAAGCATGAAGGAGAGGATGATGCTGACTGCCTTGCGGAATGTTGTCACAGTCACCGTGACAAAAGCACCGGTCATATTAATGAGCGTCAGGACAAACTGCACACCAAAATAGCCAGCAATTGCAAATACGGTGCCATAGCCGTAGGTCTCCATTGGATGCTGCAAGAAACTTTGTTTAAGCAATGTTGAAACAAATGTTGATATATTAAAAGATGCTTTAATAAAAATAATAGGTAGTTCTTTTTTATTGAGACAAGTTCCTGTAAAGTTATTTATCACTATAGTAAGACCATTATAAGAACAAATCAAGGAATAAGCTGAAAGTTGTGATCTAGAGACCTTTATCAATGTATTTCCAGGTGTATCCAAAATTATCGCAAAACTGGTATTTAAAACGGTGACTGTGCTAAAAATTGTTGACTGTAGGCCCAATATCTTTTGTATAATTCTCGAACAACTAGGAAGAGCTCTGTACGGTAAGTACAGCTATGCTAGTGTAAATGTAGTGGCGTACAGTAAATTATCAGACACACTATGAAATCAAGAAATATTTAAGGCATACATACCATAGAGCAAAACTGAAATGCAGCAATCAGTTCACCAGAGCAAAGCAGCAAGACCAGCAGTAGACCAACACCCATTGAGTAGGAAAAGAAAACCTGCGAAGCAAGACATCGATCCAGTCCCAAGCCACCAGCACAGTCGAGGAAGATTCATTGCAGCTTATACTGACAGTTAACTGTGTGCGTCACTCACAATTTCAATGTTGGAAGTACTGTGTTCCTTCATGGCTTTCTCTTGCACATTCCCAATACAAGCATCCATCAGAAAGGCACCCGTGATGTACAGCACACCTGCAAGGAACGTGAGGACAGTGAGGCACTCTTTACTGGTAGAACTTACAATTTATTTCTTTGTGTTATACTATGCATCCCTATAATTTCCCAACTCCAATGTCTTTCTGGAATACTGTACGCACCCAGCCGAGAAAATGTCGGAGATATCTGGGTGTCCGTCAGTATGAAAGCAGACAAGCCAACACTCATGAGCACTGCTGCCAAGAGGTCAAGTAAGCCATACTTTTTCCCTGGAACAAATGCATGATATTGGAAGCAACATAGTAACAGTTTAATTGTCCTTGCGATCATCAAGACACGGGTCCGAACACATTCGCCTCTTTAATTGGGTTGGAGCATGAACAGGATGCGATCAAAGCATGCATACATGGGTATGAAAGACTAATATGTAACTCCTAAAATTAAATTATGAGCAAGTAATTATTTTTATTAATTTTTTCATATTACCTTGAATGAGCACGCCACCCACCAGCACCGGGATTAGTTTGCAGCACTTAAACACCACTTGTGTCGGGTAGTTTAGATAGCCTAACGATGCGTTAGAAAATCCCATAGTACCGACGGTTAGTAGAGAAAGCAGTGCGTGTGTTCGTAGGGGAGTTCTGAAAAAAGGGAACATGACTGGAGATTGTGTGCGCGCGACAGTGAAAAAGAGAAAAAAGTAGGAAAGCGCGGATGATTTAGGAAAAGGGAACTTGCCTGCGAGTTGTGTCTCTCCGTAGAAATCGCTCTATGGACGATAAGACTGAGTACAAGATGAACTGTATGAGAGTCAGATAGAAACCGAAGGGTCTGAAACCTTCCAGTCTGAATATCAGCTCCTGTGGATGGGCGACGAAACAGTGTAGTGTACTGTACTTACCTGGCCAAGCGCGTTGTGTGGAAAGCAATTCTTGTTACACACACAAAAAAAAAGCTTCCTATATGACTCCTCACCTGCATGTAACCGTACGAGACGAAAAACAGGAAGACGCCGACAGTGCAGATCGTGAACTGTAAGAACAACGGCAGGTCTCCGATGTCCAAGCAGCATAAAATCACCCTGCGTTTTCCACCTGACGTGCTGCCCCTTTTTGCGAAACATGGGTTTCCATGTTCCATTTTACAAGCTTGTTCAAACAACAGGCACTGGTAGTCTGGTACAATTAGAGGATCACGAAGTGAAGAAAAGACCACACCGTCAGCATCTCAGCAGCAGACGCCCGCGAGACCAGACGTCGCATTCAGAAAGTTAATCCGTGTAGGTCTGGAGCGTCTAGAGTGACGAGACTCGTTCAAGTATTCAACGCTTTTCACGTATGAGACGCTGCAACAATTGCCCCCGAGAGTAGCTCCGCATAGCCAAGGGTCAAAGTAACGTTGCCAAGGGTGTAGTGCATTGAATTTTAAATTATTAAATGAACAAGCAGACATTGTCACAATTTCAGATGTAACAAAGTTAAACGTCATAGCGAACTCTACTTGTTATTTTATTATTTAAGACGTTTGTTGAAAAGGCGGCCAGGTAGCGCAAGTCGTTGCTTCCTTCAATACGCAATTTGGACACTCACTTATTTAATTCATCTACCCAACAAGCGTTGCGTTTCTTACTCCACCCATTCATAAACCCATATATGACGTCAGAGCGTTGATTTGATCAAGTGAATCCGGATCCGGTTCGTAACATCGGTTGGTTGGGTTGAGTTTGTGTCCGTCGCAGGCTGTGGGTGGCCGTGGTGGATGTGGTAGAGTGGTAGATGTGCGGTTCCATGTGCGTATTCGCGTAACGTCGGAAGTTGTTTTGTCTCACCCTGCTTGGTCTCATCTCTGCTTGGATATCCCGCAAGAGAATCTAAAGATGGGGGAAGCGACGCAGGTGAGCTCTCTGCCACTGCCGCCGATGCAGTACGTGAGCCTCTACTCCGAGGAGAGCATGAGCAGAGGCAGAGCGCCGTCGCCGCCCAGACCACTGCAGGACTCCTACTCCATGTTCGGGGCGCCCTTCCACAGCGACGACCTCATCATACGGCCGCTCGAGAGCCAGGGCATCCGACGCCTGTACCCGCAGAACTACGAGCACAAGAAGGAGCTGAAGAAGTTGAATCACTCGCTGCTGGTCAACTTCCTAGACATGCTGGACGTGCTCATCCGCTGCCCGGACACGTCCAAGCGGCAAGAGAAGAAGGAAGACATGAGCCTGCTGTTCGTGCACATGCACCATCTCATCAACGAGTTCCGGCCGCACCAGGCCAGGGAGACGTTGCGCGTCCTGCTCGAAGTGCAGAAGAGACAGCGCCTGGACACCGCCGACCGCTTTCACAAGCATCTGGACAAGGTGCGTGAGATTCTCCAGAACACGCTGACGAGTTTGCCGGACGCGGAGGTGGAGGTGCGGTTGCTCCCGGACCAGAGTGCACTGTTGGCTTCGGCTGCTGCCGCGGCGTCCGAGGAGGAGGAGTGCCTCAGCCAGGACAAAATCATGTGCGACATCATCGATGCCCTCTGACTCTCGCCCGGTCCATCGGGCCTTACCAGCGACGACGCTTTGTGACCACCCTTGAAGTTATTGGGGTCCACACGATCTGTTCATTTGACAGCGATATGGGGCTGTATTTGTGTGACTTCGTTCTTTCACAAGCTTGTGATGGCGGTAAAGACAAAAACAAGAACTCTGCATGCTCCCGGACAACACTTTCATCAGAAACGGATCATCGCATTATAGGACTGTTTTCGACCTACCTCCGCTTAGGTGGTGGTCTAAGAAAGCAAACACATGTGACAGGAATTTTTGGGGTTCCTACATATTTTAGTGTCATGCTCATGCTTTCATCATGAATGTCTACCGTGTCTCTTGCCTTATTTCTTGAGTTCTTAGAGACCTTTCTCAAAGGAGCACATAACTTTTGCAAGGACTACATGGCCTGGACCAAAATAGTTTCTTGCTAAATGAAAGCTGATGCAATGTGAATACTGAGTAGATGCCACCTATAGTCACAGTCCAGTTATAGTAGCAAGTTCTCCATTACCTATCTAGTGTTTACCATATAAAAGAAAGCTCCCCATTTAGATGCTTCTAGACAGTTGCACATAGAGGCAGCTATAGCTGACCTTCAGTTTATTTTTGTGGCTTTACTTCATCTCTATGGTCACACAAGGTTATCGCTTTTCTAAACTGTGTGCTTGTTAACCTGCATAGGCTTTGCGCGAGTTTGTGATGCCAGCTTTTGTAGCTTTGTTAGGTATAGGAACATCAGGTGGTAGCTCTGGAGGCCTCTTTGAAATTCAGTCTCTCCACACCTCAATCATTTTCATCATCAGACTATCTGGCTTCTGGCCAGGCAACTCTAGTGGCTGGTGGAGGAAGAAGTTTCAAACATGCCCCCAAGTGGCAGACAAGAGAATTCCGCTTTCGAGATGTTGCAATACAATGTACAAATTGGATAACAGCAACATGCGAGCGATTACCCCAACCCTGGTCGACAGGTTGTACAGAACAGTTGTTTCTTTGTCACAATCGACACTGAGACAAATTGAAAAATGTGAACAGCAAAGGAAACATTCCTATCTGCCATTCAGCTATGAAAGTGACTGTGCCTAATGAAATACAATATTTTCGTTACCACCTTAAGAGCAACTTGGCTGCTTGATGGCAGTAAATTTTGAAAGGGTCTACTTGTGCTGAAAACGTCAATAGTTTGTCAGTTGAAGTTGCATTTTCTCTTTGAATGAGATGAATGAATATATGCAGACTTTAAACGAATGGTAATATTGCGAGGGAAAGGAAAAATTAACTGGATTCATAACACATTCTCCTTCACGTCAAATCTTGAGAATAAAATGTCTTGAAAAACATTGCTGCACCATGTTATTTTCATAAAAGTTATTCAATATAAAGTTAAAAGAATTTTAGCTTTTTTAGCTTTGAACTGCAGTTTTAAAAAGATTTAGTGCACCAAGAACTATATCTAGCTTGCAGGTCAACACTCGGAAAGCAGATTTTTAAACTTGTTCACATGTGGGTTTGCCAGTTGCCCATATTTACATGCACAATCTTGATCACACCTACCTGGAGTCCGAGAGTGTTCTTCCATTAATGGCCTGCAGATGCCATGCAGTTCATAACCAGGGTAGTATTTGCCGTTATTCCAACACCTCAGAAATCGCCAAGAACGGACAGTGGAACAAGGTGGACAATGTGAATGGTCTGCCATGCTACAAGGACTCTTCCTTTACGCCAAAGGTGCTCGAGGGTTTGTGATGCTATGAATTGGGCACCAACCTTGTAGATGTTTTAAGGCCTCACATGTGATTCGGTCAAGTGTGGGTGGGACTATGCCAATTAGATTAAATGGCCGTTCGGTTATATTGGATAACAAAATATTCGGTTACCCGGGTTAGATTTAAAAAGCAGTTGTCATAAACCCTCGGTAAATTAAGAATTATTGAGTGATAGAACCAGAGCTGAGCAACACTGCCGCATGCACTTTTTGGAGCAAGTTTTGAAATGCTTGAGTGCAGGATGCGACATGGTTAGTTCATACATGCGACCCGTTTCCTCGTCTGCCCCATTTGCACAATCAAAGGGCGGCCATCAAAACGACAAAGTATCGTGAAATATGCATGTGTCCAACACCAACTTAAGTGGTCAATTTTGGCATTGAATACTAGTAACCTACAAGATTTGTGAGATACAGATGTTATGTTCAGGTCAATAGTGAGCAATTTTTCCTCATTCAAGTATCTGGATTATTTTTATTGCTTCTTGATTGATTGTTCTAGGCAAACAGTGAGTTGATGTCAACCTTGGCTGTAGTCTTCATCCATGAACAAGTTGTTTTCACAACCAAGATTAAAAATATCCATTTGTAAGACTGCAAGCATCAATGGTGTGCAGCAGTATTTCACAACTGTATATGAAGTGAGCACACAGGCTACGGTAAAGTTTTTATTTAATGATGACCCCATCGTTCAATGCACCATTGCATAAATGCAGCTACCTCATACTACACTCAAACAGGGAGCATTGAGCCACAACAAAAGACACTGAACCAAACATTGGTCCAAGCATATAGTGCTCAAAGGCACACAATTTGTTCATCACACATCTGAAGGCTTCTCAAAATATTTTGGCCTTATAAAAGAATCATGTTCACAATGCTACTTGCATGTCAGATACATGCAATATTCACTTACTGGTCAATGTCAATGCAGTAAAATTCAGTTGGCAATGTCGGTTTGGTCTAAAAGGCTTGACCCGAGTCCATGGAAACTTCTCCATGGTTTCCACTGATAAAAAGAGCCAGACTAAATTAAGGACTGACATCAACATTTTAATAGCAAACAGACTATTTTTAATCAGCACTAATTATTGTTAAAACAACAGAGGTACCAGACCCTGGTTTCTGCAAATAGGATTTAAACAATGCCAGGTATAAAATTAAAAAAAAAAAAAAAAAGATACTTAGTTTTAAACATAAAATTTTAGACACTGGCATTTGTCATAAAAGTAGAATTCACCAGAAATAAAACAAACTTCTGAAACCAACATTAGGGAATAGTAACCAGGAGTATAGTTAATTAAAAGACACACCACATAATACATAATACAAGGTAGGCTAGGGTACATAAAAGAACTGTCAATATACAAATGTACTAGAATATTTGTGCCCCATGAAAGTCCAGTCGAATACTATGTACAATACAACATCTTTGTGGGCAGTTCTTGATCCACTCTGGGGTGCCAGTTGGGTTCCTTGGGGGGGGGGGGAACAACATGATAGGGCAAAAAATGACAAATGACGTAACAATTATTAGATGCCGCTTTCATGTTCGAATAAACACAGGTGGTGCACTTATTTGTGAATCTTGTCCAAAAATTTGTTTACGTCCATACTTTTCAGAGAATCCTGCAAGCAGAACAAAAGCAAGATTTTAATACATTGCATCAAACGCCCATAAAAAAACATAAAAAAAGCTGTACACGTGAAATCCTAGGGACACTACCGTAATATCCCGAGAGATAGCCCAACAAAAAACCAGAGCAAATTGGGTGAAAATGAGGAGTGAACTAACTTTCGGTGTGCGACAGAGAAAATAAAAAAAAATGCCATTTTTGTCTTTTGTGATTTGCCAAACTTGTTTTCACATTGAGTAGCCAGAAAGTATAGACAACTGTCCTTCCCAGTCTCCAACGTTTGTTTATCTCCCACTGTAGCCAATTGACCCCATTTTCGCTGACTTCACCATTGGAGAGATCACCACTGCAATTACTAAAAAAAATCAAAACGTAAAAAAAATAAGGGTGAGTTATCTTTGGGGATATTATACATTAAGCCTTATAGTAAAGTGGACAAACGCACACAAAAATATTTACATTGCAGTAACTGCGTAAGCAAGAAATAATGTCGTACCTCATTTTTCGACCTTTTCAAGTTCCTGTTCACCTGTAAAAAATTTTAAAAAAATAAAATAAATTCAAGTAGCTCAAAAACATTCATTTAACAATTTCATCTGGGCAATGCTATTCCCATAGTTGTAGTATTCCTCTGCGACTCATAGCAGAGCACATTAAGATTTTCTATCCAAACTACTGGGTGAATTAAGGAGCGGCCAGGCTCTTTAAATCGACCGCTAAATTCGGTTTCTTAACCTATCTCATTCAGATTTTGTACAGCGTTGGCCACAGGTGGTTCCTTTTTTCTATAAAATTCACAAAAAGCGAGCTTACCTGAGGAAAAAGTAAAAAAAGGAAAAGGCTTAGCTCCTATGGAAAACGCAGCGGAACCACTGGTCTTCAAACCATAGCGCCCTTAGGTTTGAAGACTGGTGGCTTCGCTGCGTTTTCGGTAGGAGCTAAGCCTTTTTCTCTTTTTACTTTTTCCTTAGGTAAGCTCGCTCTTTGCGAATTTAATAGAAAAAATGCACCACCTGTGGCCAACGCTGTACAAAATCTGAACGCGATAGGTTAAGAAACCGAATTTAGCGGTCGATTTAAAGAGCCTGGCCGCTCCTTGATACACCCAGTACATACTAATTTTTTTATAGTGTATAATTCACTTTTAAGTAGCACCGCTGCTCTCCTCAGAGGTAGAGTTAATTATTACTAGATATAAGTTGACTTCATTGCCTTGGAAGATCATTTCCACACTTGAGAGCTGTAATTTTGCAAGGAGTTGCACTATGTCAGTTATGGCTACTTGTTTATGACAGAACTTGAGGACAGTTTTCTGTTGCATTCCAAAAAAGAGGTACAGCACACGTGCACACAGTTTTGACCAGTGCTCAAAAAGAGAAAAAGCACACCTTTTCATACCTTTGACTGCATTGCCACAGAAAGATGTCCCAGAGTTTAAACGGCTTCTGTCAGAATTGCCTCTGCAATCCTATAGCTGATTTTGACCTGTATAGAACTCTATATCTGGCAAGTCGATGTCTGTACTATGTCTACATTCCCTCTGCCTTGGACCAAAGTGTGGACTGCAGTATCTCGTAAATAAAATAAAATGGGGCAAGTCCTTTCACATTTAAACGACTCCAAAAAAAAGGTTGGTGAGGTGGCTGTTGCTTTCAAGGTTTTAGTTTTTTCTATTACCACCTCTATGCACTGCAATAGACCTATTTTAAAAGTCCATCAAGCAATATTGGCTGTCACCATTGTTTGGACACGAAGCGGGTGACTGGATCCGAATTCACGCCGAACGCTAACGCAGCCCTTGTGTCCAATACATGCTATGCTTGACCAAGCAATGGCGGTCAGGCATTGGCACGGACTTTTAAAAAAGGTCTATACTAAGGGCACTCCCTTAAGAAAAAGAAAAAAAAGAAAAAAGAGCTACTGAGATATTGACAATGTTCGGCCCTATAATACTTTTTTCATGCAGAAAGTGCAGCCTGGAACATGTCCACGACCCTTCAATAAAACGAATCCCGGGTATCGTTAACTCTTCACACGGTAAGAGGACAAGATGGGCTAGTCGGTACATTGCAAGAATACTGAAAGCTTCGAGAAACAAGAACTACAAAGAAGAACTTGTTTCTTTCTAAGTCACTTTCAGTGGTCTTTCTATATGGTTGCAGACAAAGGCAAGAGAAACACAATGGAAGCACACGCGAAACCGACCTTTGAGACCGATTTTCTCTTGTGTGACCGACGCTCTCCCGACAGCTCCGACGAAGACGTTTCAGAAGCATTGCTGACATTGTCGTCGGCCACACTGAGCAGAGCTCGTTGCATGGCCCCAGCCAGGGTCGTCCCAATGGATGCAATCGTTTTTGCCATGTCCTCCCTCACCACCCTCACCTCCGGGGCATCCAAGGCGTCCTCGGAGCAGCTCTCGAAATTCAACACCCGAACGTGCTTCTTTGAAGAGATGCACCTCGAGGCGACCTTGGCGAGCGATTTGAGCTGCGGACTCTTGCTGAGGTTCGGCTTCGGGCCGGCGCCGCAAATGATGGCCACCGCCGCAGACTTCTGAGATGTGCTGGCTCCCAGGCTTGGCTCTTTGGAGACCCGTTCCGTCAACCTCAACGTTGTCGTGGCCGTGGCACCACGCTTGGGACTCTGCCGCACACCCTGCGACGGCCCATTGGATTCGCTCGGCTGGCGTTCATGGGGCACGATGAAGTGAACCACTTGCCCCGGCTTGGCCTGGATCGGAACCGTGGATCCGGGTTGAATTACGGTCGGATTGCGCAGATTGCACTGGCTGATGGCGGTGCGCCCTTGCTTGAGGAGTTCGTTCATGTGCGTCATGGCGCGAAGCCGACTTCGTTGCTCGCAGCTTGCTGCCTTTTTTACAATTTCTGGAACATTTGTCAGAGGGAAGGGGTCCAAATCAGGAGACCAATACGTAATCGTCGCAGACGGGAAAAAACACAGTTTGACGTTCACAACAACGCAATTTAAAATTAACCGAAGTTGTTTTCCGACTGACCATCTCACTCGTCCTTGACTCTTAACCACAGCTACTAGGAATCGAGCCAATGTTCGAGTTGCAGGGCGACCATTACCGAAACTCTTTGAATCGAGCAGAACAAGAATCCAGGTTTCTCACGGGTGAAAACCCGCAAGGAAATTGCAAGAAAAGGAACACAATGTAAGAAGAACAAAAACTTAGTGGAGGATCCCCATTTACTAGGAATGTGCAGAAATAGCCGCGGTTTGACTATAATCTCCTTCAGTCAAGCCTAGATTTTACAATCTAAAGAGAGCTAAGGCGGTCCAAGCCCGTGACACTCACGTTTGGGGGCCATTTGCAGAGGCCGCGGAGGAAACTGCGACGGCACGTGCCCCTTGGGTTGAAGCAGGGGCAGCCGCTTCTTTGCGGGAGACTTCCGAGGCACGATGACGTTCACCGTGTTGGAGGTGGTGCCGTACAGCTGCTGGCCTGGCATCGGCGGAGAGAACGGGCACAAGAAACAAAGCCGTCACTCGGGGCATTCCTCGCAACTTTCTCGCGTAAACCTCGACATTTCCCCGAATTCGAGCATCTGGCAAAAAGCTCGGTCCATAGTTAAAGTGGGGGTCTTGCAAAAATAATAAAGAAAAAACCAAAAGGAAAAAAAAGAAAAAAAAAAGTATGATTTGCCATGCAAGTGCACTTTGTAGATGCAGTCGAAAGCCAATACATGACGCTGTGGGTTCTCGAACTGAATTCCCCGGAGTACCCTCGTGGGGTCTCCGATCCCCCACATTTCCTCGACAGTCCCCCCTACCCTGAACAAACCATTTTTTCCTTTTTTTTTCAATAGACCATTTGCTAAATCTCCCAAGCACCTCGGCCCATGCCTGAGGAATCATGGGAACGGTGGTCCTTCAGCTTAATAATGATTGGTAATGTCGACCAATTCGATGGTTACACAGTTTTCAGTGTAATCCGGAGTCACACTGAACAAGCGTCGAGTAGTTTAAGGACCTGTCACGCCACTTTTAAAATTTCTGACCAATGTCAGCGTTTTTTGATACTGCGAAAACTTCCCATTGCCTTCAATGTGAAAGGCAACGCTTGCAAACAATCACTTCTACTCCACTATGCTGGCAAACGGGTCTACAACATCTCCGAGACCCTCTCCGACCTATAGATTGGCTAACATCAAGCCAAGCGTCGACAGCCAGCTCATCATCCACGCCACCCACGAGCAGTAATCCCAACCAAGTTCTCAAAGACAAGCTTAACGCCTACTTCAACCCACACACAAACACGGCACAAGAGATTTTTCAATTTCACCAGGCAAGACAACTAGAGAGCAAAGTCACAGGCCAATTCTGCGTCCGACATCGGCTTCTTGCTCGTCACTGCGAGTTCACAAATACTGACGTCGAAATCAAGAACCAGATCACCTCCGCAACGTCCTCACGCCTGTGATGTGATGCTCTCAGGTTAGACTTGTAACTCTCATCACTATTAAAGCATGCCCGGGCCCTTGAACATGTTAATTAAGCAACAACAACCATGAAAGAACCGACGAGTGCGACAATTCAGGCTGTCACTAAGCAACATCGAAATGCCTTGGGGAACTTTCGGCCAAGAAATGACCAACGATTTCTAAAATTTTCTACATGTCTAAAGCCAGGACGTAGCTCGCAACATCCCCATATCTCTCCCCGTCCTAGTGCTTCCACTGTGGTGGTAACTGGCCCCATAAAGGAGGGAAAGCGAATTTCCCCGCAAAATCTTCCTGCTGCAAAACATGTGGCAGGAGGGGCCATACTGCGAGGTATGCAAATCAGCACACAAACCCATATTTCAGATCCGGTATGATTCTCACTCCGAAGATACGCCGTGGGAACTGTCTCACGGATATCTGAACGAGGTCTCCCACAAGTCTGTATAAATGTCAACAACACCCCTGTGAACTTCCTACTTGATACAGGCGCATCAGTATCAGTCATCGGGACCCACACCCTAACAAAACTTGGTACAGCCACTAAGCTTCAACAGGCAGGAGTTTGAATCTACGCACACGTGTCTAACAACCCCTTACCCATCATTGGACAACTCGGTGTCATGTTATCTCACAGATATAGCCACACAACAGATGACCCGTTCGTAATGGAAGTTGCCACGAAATCACTGCTAAGCTTCGCGGCTGCCAGCAGACTTGATCTCATCAAAATAACATATGCCGTCGAACTGTGCACCAACACGGATATGTCTTCCCCCGCTGAAACACCACTCATTGCTTTTCCTGATCTGTGCGACGGCATTGGAAAACTCAAGAATTCACAAGTACATCTTCATATTGATGGAAACGTCTTTCCGGTGGCCCAACCACACCAACGCATCCCATTTGCTCTGTGAAGCGAAGTAGAAGAGAAGATAAACCAGCTTCTGGCCCTGGCCATTGTTGAAAAAGCGTCAGGACCCACTCCACGGATAACTCCAGTCGTCATTGTGCCAAAACAACAAAACCCAGAGGACATTCGATTATGCATTGATACGAGATGTGAAAATCACGCAATCCTTCGTGAGCGACATGCTTGCCCCACCACTGATGACATAACAGCAGCATTGAATGGGGCAAAACGTTTCACGAAACTGGATTTAAAAGATGGACACCATAAACCTAGAGCTTGAGTGTGGGGAACAAAACATTTTCATCTTTACCTTTATGGCAAAGACACCATGTTTCAAAAGTCGTGACTAGTGCAGATGTGGTTGCTGCCACTGCTGTCGATCCGTATCTACAGCAATTAATTGCTGCCCTCAAGAATCCTGCCAACTGGAGCAAGCCAGCGCTGAGAGATTTTGCATCAATACAACACAAGCTCTCTCTGACAGACGGCGGTCTACTGCTGAAAGGCGATTGCATCGTCTTACGTGCCGCTCTCCAACAACAAGCAATATCCCTTGCACATGCTGGCCACTAGGGGACAACCAAAACGTAAGCTCTTATGAGGCAAAAAGTTTGGTTTCCAGACCTAGACAGCATGGTGCAGGCAACTCTAAAGAACTGTATGGCATGCCAGGCCACTATCAAGCATTGAAAAGCTGAACCCGTCGCTACTCCAGCAAAACCCAACTAGGCTTGGGAGGCCCTCTCACTTGATTTTTGGAGACAGTTCTCTAACAGAAAATACCTAATGGTCCTAATAAATCATGCTTCGCGATATCCTATCATGAAGATATAATCATCACTCGCGGCCTCAACAGTAATTAAGAATCTTATGAAGATCTTTAGTATTTTTGGAATCCCGAAAATCATCAAGACAGACAATGGACCTTCATTCCAGAGCCACAATTTCAAAACTTTCACTCAGTCATTAGGATTCCGCCATCACTGCATTACACCGTGCAGGCCACAAGCTAATGGAGAAGTTGAGCGGTTTGTACGCATGCTCAAGAAATACATACAAGCGACGACACTGGAAAGCAACACTCGAACCACAGAGTTGAGCAAGTTCTTAATTAATGGCTTACAGGGCACCTCCTCACTCGACAACAGAACATTACTTTTCGGATGACCTTCCTCGTTCAACGGACAACGATAACGCCGAACAACAGATGTGGCGACACACAGATCTCACAAATCGCAAATGACACAGGGTCTACGCAGACGAGCACAGACACACAAGGACTCACAACCTCAAGATTGGGGATTTTGTTATCTGCAAGCAAAACCAGACAAATGAACTGACTCCTCTGTATAACCCCAAGACATACACGGTCACCGAGATCAACAGAGCATGAACCACTGCACGAAGGAGTCAAACAACAATCACTAGGAACTCTAGCTTCTTTAAACCTTTTCCTGGTAGCACAAATCCAAGGAGAAATGAAGAAATTGATGACACAGATGCCAGATGGTTCACCATTAACCCATACGCAATTGACAGTGACAACACGCCTTAAAACCACCAAGCTCTTGAACCCGGTGAGCACCTTGACGTGTTACGGGGAAAAAGAGAGCAGCTGCTCGCTGAAGCACCGGATCCCTCAGGTGCGGGACGACCAGTTCGTACAAGACGCCCACCAGACAGACTTGAAGACTATGTCTGTAACTAACTATAATTTATTTCTACTGAAATTTATTTCTCTCTTTGTGGGGGAATGATGTAGTGATGGGGTTTTGTTGATGGATTGGGGACAAAGAAGTAATAAAAGTTGAGAACAGGGATGGTGTCCATTGCTTGGCTCCAGGCTCTGCCGCTTTCCTGACCCTTATTCACCACTTTAAAAACTCTACAAGAAAGACGGCATACACTAACGCGCCGAGAGACACCGAGGATGACGTGGGGACCAACCGGGGAAGCCGGAGACGGTGCGGATGTCGGAGAGGACAACCTTGCACGGGGTCATGGTCTGCCCCCCCGTGGCAAGCACCACGGTGCCTGGGGGGTGCACCAGCTGGGCGTTTGGGTGGTGCAGCTGCGCGGTGACTGTCTCCTCCGCCCGGAGCAGCACCCGGGTGCCGTCCTGGCAGATGAACACTGCCTGCTGCTGCGGAGTCACCATGGGCGAAGGCGGGCAGCTTGGCGACGGGGGCGTTGCAACAGTCGTCGTGCCGGGAACCCTGCGGGTGCCAGAGGAGCAACGAGATTAGTGAAATGCAGTTAAAAGATCTGTCAATGTGTTACCGACGAATGCCGCACCTTTTGTACTGCGTACGAGTGACGTGACTGCGGAGGGGCCACGCGAGAAATTTTTTACTCTCGGTAAATACTGCTTCGAATTATTATTTGACATGCGGAACTTACGAAACATATACTACCATAATATACCGAGTCATCACCCACCCCCCTGCCGCCTGAGATTCATAAAAAAAAAAGTGGGGTGGGCCATGTCTCAACAAATAAGTACAAAAAAAAAAAAAAAAAAATTTGGTACATATTTAGAGCGGTTGCGCAAGAGATACATTAAACTCAAAACTCGAATTAGTTTCACTACAGCAAAGTCCGTTGCTTCCACATGTGCGATGAACACCGCCGATCGGCATACAGTGCAAACGTTTGTTCCGTGAAAGCACATTTTTAACTGTGCTATGTTCTATCCCACCGTTCTCTTAGTTAGAAAAGAAAAAAAGAAATAAAGTAATCAAGAAAATAGAAAAACCAAATAGGCGGAACGAACGAGCGAGCGGGCCAATGAAAAGCGACGAAAAGCGGTGCTGGGGAAGCGGGGAAGGTGGCGATCGAGTTGGCAAATACTTTGGTGTCGGGCCATGTTGGGTGCCTTGCTAATCACAAGAAGCAGGCAGGCTCCTGTAACTTTCTTGTTTCGAGCATACTGCGTGCATCTGTGCGCAACGTGCTATCAATGTCGGATGAGGTGGTGTTGCTCCATAGCGTGGACGGCACCATGAACACGGAGCTCAAATTGGGACGCTTTACAAGCGTCTGTGTGCGGCGTTCCAGCAAATCTTGATTCACCCGTTGGCTTTGTCTCAAACCCTGCACAACCTCACCAACCGCAGTCGCAATGTTTCGGGAGAAGGAGCATCTTTGCAGTGATTTTGGAGGAGACGGGTGAGGCGTTCACTGACCTCACAATCCCCGAGTGGGGTAATGCTTCTCTTATCTTCCAGATTTTGTTTTTGTCCGAACGAGTATTTTTTATAAACAAAACAAAGTTTCATTTTGTTATCTCCATCGTTTTTCTTTTGCACACACAGTGGTGACTTGGAGCAGCTCTTGTAGTAGCAAAAAACGGGTTTTGGAGCAGAGACTTTTGGAACAAAGAATTTTGAGCTTTCATGGTAGAAAATTTTACACAATCTCTTTGAAATTTTTTTCGTGGAAAACACTGCAGTTGTTGAAGTGTTGGGAGACTATTTAAAGTGTCATATATACAGGGGACCTGGCCACTAGTAATTTTTATTATTTATTGAACAATCATATGACAGTAATTTTGTAAATGTCCAAATTACCCTATTAGGAGTACCAATAGCGTCTTCGGTCTGTATTGCTGCTCGCTTGTATTCCCCCTGCTACTGTTCATAGAACAGCTAAGCAGAGCACATAGCTACTCCAACTGATCACAATGAATAGCACTAGCTATTCATTGCAATCAATGTGAGCACCGTTCATACAAAAACCTAGAACTCTTCATTAGGCATGTGCAAATAATGGATTTTGGATTAGAAGCAAATTCAAAGGGAATAGTGCTTTGGGCCAAATATTTTTTAATTGAATATTGAATAGTTGCTGCGCCTTTCACTACTGTTACACCATGCTTAAACAAAAATTCAGCTGAACTCAAAAAGGTTGTTCCGAAATTTCTAATTGCCCAGTTATGAGCTGTTAAATTTAATTGAGCACTGTGGCCTCAGAAAGTCCAATACCTACATTGGGATGGCATGTAAACGACAGATCTTACATTAAATTAAACCTAAAAAAAACCCAGCCATACCTAATTAAGGAAATTTATAAATATTTTCGCTATACGCAAAAATGTTTTCTGGTGCTCAAAAAAAATTGTTGCCTAACATATGTTTTTGCATAATAGCCACAGTCAAATTTGGAAGATACTACTGCAATATAAGTATCAACAATAACAATGTTTCCTGTTTCTTTTTTTAATACACCAAGCTCGTGCACGCATCAGGCCACTCTGAAGGTGTGTTTTTTGGCTAGGCGTGCGGCTCCAGAAGTGAGTCACAAGTCCGCGGTGTCAGCTCCACGGGTATTGTTTCTCTGCAGTGCACCGGTGCTTGAGGAGAGGCGCACTCAGTGGGCCTCACCCACCGCGACCAACACTTGGAAAAAGCACGAATATCGGAGTTCATTTTGAAGAGAATATTAAATAGCGTATTATTTAAAATTACCATTTGAAAATTTTAATATCCACACAATCCTACTCTTTGCACATATTACATAGGCATCCGAAACAAACACCAAGTGCCCTTTCTTAATTTTCAGTGGCAGCACCAACAATGCCACGTGCCAGACACTTTCAGTTTACTTTTCGAGAACAGTGGCGCAGATATGGCGATATCTGTGCACAAATTCAGCCTTTGGAGCATCATGTAGCAGGTTCTTCATTCTGGCACAGTTTGGCACAAATGGTGCGGGAGTTCCACCACTACACTCCTGTACACCAACTTCGGGCTCGTGGAAATCAGGGAGGAAATACGTAAACAAAATAAAGTGTCTTTCCCTCCTTCGTTTTGCTTTGTAACGAACGTCCTCCAACCTTAAGTTCAACGGCCGCGTCATTCGGGTAAGATGAATGTTCGCGGATTGCGTAGTCTGCATTGGGGTATTTCTAGGGGTGGGGCAATGACTCTGTTCGTAGCCGGAAGCAGCAGCCACGTGACCTGGAGTCGATTATGTGCCACCAACGTTCATCGTAGCCACGTGCCGGGGCTCGCATAGGACAGGGCATGTGCAGAGTTTCGCACAATGTTAAGATTCGGCTGCCCCCGTTGTTGCGGCGATTGGGCACGAGCCACTACTCGAACGCACGTTCGAGGCGTTGATTGCCACGTTTAAATATCGTCGATGCAGGGATCGCGAAGTTCAACGACGAAATTCTGGTGATCGCATTGTTGATAACGCCATCAATACAATGACTTCGTCATTAAGTTTAGCGAAAAAAATGACTCAAAGAAAAATGTTCGCTTTTATCCTCGGAATTACCATCCTCAGAATCACGCGGAGACGAAGGAGCTCCTTCGACAATGGCGTTGTGTGCGAGTATACTTGGATGCCACTAGTTCCAACAAGTTTGTGTAAAGTGAGAAACATTCCTACCCAATATTGTTGGTGTGTCGCGTGATGTCGCAGTGTCACGCAAGGTAGCGATGTCTTGTGATGTCGGGGCATTGTGTTAAGCCACGTGAAGGGGAGAAGCTTGCCATTGCGGCGAGGAAATGCTTTGTGCATCTCCCTGCCCTAACGTTAAAGTTTATCGGCGGTCAGCGTAGTTCATGTGCAGAATGCTGCAAGGATCCATTTTCTTGTAAATAATAAATTTTGAAATTACCGTAATTTTTTGTGCCAAGTACAGATATACAAAGGCTGCACGAAAAGTTTAGCGTAGCGCAGAAGCCACTGCAGATTACAAAACTTTTTTTTTTTTTTTCAGGATGAAAACATTTTTTAGTTCTGACTGCCAAGTTTCATACCTGTGTGAGGTTTTGTTCACACCCTGAAGGTGGACGTGAACAGTCGAGACAGAGGAAACATATGAACTCTCACGGCATACATCTTCTGGGACGCTGAGGGCATTTCAATGATCGATTACTTCCACGCAGGCCAGACGCTCAGTGTTGTACAAAAAAAAGCACTTCCCACTGGACAATGCTGCCATGGCCACTGTGAAGAAGTAATCTGACACCTAAGAGGGATTTCATTCTTCTTCAAGGGTGGCAAAGTTTTAGTACAGATGGTAAAAGTGCATGGATGTGCAGGAGGACCATATGGAAGTTATGAAGCTTCATCCCTGTGAAATGACTCCATCATATGTAGGTGCAAGACTTTTCATCCAACCTATGTATTTATTATCTATTTTAATTAATTAAGAAAATCCTGACCTTATGGCAAATGTTTTTGCCCAAAAACCACAGCCAAAGGTATGTCTACGAAGTCATCCTAAAAATAGTTATTACACATGTTGAACTAATGTCATTAATAGCTTGCTACAAGTCATTGTAGTTATTGAAAATGAAACAATCTGAAAGTACATATTTTTCAGGTGGTTCAAACTTATTTATGAAGCATCAACCCCCCAACCCCCCTTTCTAAACCCTTCTAAACAATCTTGCAGATTCAAGTTCAAGATCCAAAGATGGTACGGCCAAAACTTTGCGTTAGGACCAAAAGATTCGTTCTGAAAAACAGAAACAATCTTCTCGGAACACGCATGCATGTTTCACATTTCAAACATTTCAGAATGTTGCATGCATGTTCCAAAATGCCGTGCAAAAACCCACCCAAGTACTTTACCGATCTTCTCTGTGCAGAACTATGACGCTAAATGTCACGAAACCGACTTATAAGGTCCAGGCATGCCTGCAAAACATTTTGCAACTGTTTTCCCCGAATAACTTCGTTCCCCACTCTCACCTCTCAGACTGGCTCAGGGCCAACTTGTTTTCGGGCGTGAGCACAGAGTCCACAATGTCCGCCAGCGTTTTCAGGCTCTTCCCTCCTCCTGTTTCTTTCTCGGGCAAGTCAGGAATCGAAATGCACGTCACGGTCTGTCCTCCGGCGTCCACGGAAGTTGACAACACACGCACTGGCAATGTCGGCGACGTATTCGGCGACATCTTCGGCGGCGTCTTTGATGGCGTCTTTAACGGTGTCTTTAACGGCGTCTTTGACGGCGTTCTCAATGGTGCTTTCGAAGGGGTCTTGAATGGAGAGTCTGCACATGTCTCTGAAGGCGCAGCTGGACTTGAAGCGACAACTTGTTCGTGATGACACAAGGATGGCGAGCTGGGCAAAGGTTTTGCTAGAGGCGACGAACACGGGGACTCCATTATGCTCCTCAAGAGCTGCGGAGTCGTCGGAGGCTGCGACGACGGTGTTTTGGGAGTTCCGCTGCCCCTGTGCTGTCTCGAGCCGGCCGGGCCTTTCGACCTGGGAGTGACCATGGTCACGGGTGCATCGTTTGTGGTGTCTAGTCTATCTGAAATTGTGAGAAAAGAAAAGCGACTTACTGCAAAGCACGTTTCCTACGACGCTCGCCGGAGGCCAAACAAACCGAGCAATCTGCAGAAACTTCCCCAAACATACGTACCACACATTTGAGAGAGGACTCGTTCGAAGACTGGATCATTCTCAGTCTTGTTTAGAATGTCTCTGATCATTGAGTCGGGCAAATTAATACCCTGAAAGAAAGAAATCCCAAGTTGTGACATTGCTCATGTGGCATGAAAGGTGCAAAACATACAATTTTATCCGTACTTCAAGAAGGGCTACTAGTATAGCAAGGAAGAAACTAGCCCCTTTATAGTCAGCTTGCTACAGTTGTGCATCATTAACATGGACACCCCTTTTCTTCTCTTCTCTTCCCCTCCCCCCCCCCCCCTCCCTCTCTCTCTCTCTCTCTCTCTCTCTCCCTCCCCTCCCCCCACACACAAAAAAAAAATCATCCATAATATGAGTTGTCCATAATAACAAGGCAAGAATGCACACATTTACCCAGTTAGTACCCCAACGATTTTGTCTATATAGCAGTGTATTCATATTAATAGGTCTATATCAGTAAGACATCACTGTGCATGGTATTCTGTCCTGCAAGTTTCTTTCCCTCATTCTGTTACATATAAAACTGTTCACTTTATTTATCCTGGTATCGTTAGTCTCTTCATAATTTATATATGCTCATTATCTGTGCAATGCAATTACAAAAAAAAAAAAAAAAAAAAAAAAGGAAGAGGATTTTATAAACAAAAATGAATGGAGATGAAGCTAGCTATAGGCCTATGTAAATCTCTGGTCAGAACAGGACAGGACGGTGCCTCTAAAGCGGTCCCACCTGGGAAGAGACGATGGCCCTTGTCTCGGGCGGACAATCCTCTGGCGGGGGCTCCGAGGGCTGCTCGCTGCAGGATGCCACCGTGCCGTCCGTCCTCACCACCTGGTTGATGTTCTCCACCAGCTTGGCCACAAAGGGCGAGCTGCTCAGCAGCTCCTGAAGGATAGCCTAGGGAGACAACAGAGCGACGTGAAAGGGACGGCTAATACAGGCTCGATCATGCCGACAAAGATCACAGAACGCATCCCCCACAAACCGCTTTCATGTTTGGTTTGTGCTAGATTTTTCATTCTTTCCAATTTTTTATTTATTCTTTTGACTTATTTAGTTTTTACTTACTTTTTTTGTTTTATTTTTTTATTTGTTCTTTTATTAATTTCATTAAAAACCTCCCACTATCACTAGCATATTTGCGTTCAAATTAAATCACTGACCCTTACAGACCAGCTGTGCTATTAGCTCAGTGGCCACGGTGTCTGACTGCCACTGCATCGACCCAGGCTCTAGTCCCCCCGCCGGGGCTTAAATATATAGCCTTAACTGTCCGTAGCACTCCCAGAGTGTCACTCAATCATGACGCTAGCTTTAACGCTCGTTGATGATGATTTTCTGGTAGAAATGACTAGCGAAACACATCCCGTGTTAAAGGGGCACTGACACCCCAAATATTGTATTTTTCGTTGCTGCCTAAAACGATGCAAATTAAAGTCATGACGCACAAAAAAAAAAAAAAAAATTTTCCCATGCACCTGCGTGCCTTTTTATTTTTTATCTTCTCTTTTTTTTTCTTTCTTTCACCCTCACCTCCTCGCCTTTTTATTTGTGACGTCAAAAATTCTGAAATTTAAAAGCATTGTAAATAACATTTCTATAATATTTAGCAACGGCATTCATAAAACATGTTTTTTAATGCAATTACCGAAAATCGGAGTCCAGAGTGATGTCGTTTCCTGACTTTTTATCCTCCCTCGGAAAACATGGTGGCGCTGGCGGCGCTTGCCACATGTAGCACTGAGGGTGATCGGTAAGTCAGGGAATCGGACAAAGTTCTCTCTTTTAGGTGCCCGACGACCTCTCAGATTTCGAAAAGAAAATCGCAAAACGTCAACAACTGGGCTTGGTGTCTGTGTACTGTAGTTTCGGTTGCGACTCCACCGTGGCAGCCTTTTACGCAGAACTGGCGCAACGCGGCCCCTCACTTTGCTCAGTTAAGTCCACTGCGCATTCCCTCCGACCTCACACCATTTCAAAGAAATGGAAATCGCTGAAAGGGCCTTAAAAGAACTTTAAGCTCGAAAGTGAAAGTTGTCTGCTCACAGCGATAGGCGGCAGGCAGGGACAAAAGCGGTTGTTTGCGGGACACGGGTGAACATGACACTTTGAGTCGGGGCGGCTAGGCGTGAGAAAAACTTGAGTTGCAGGACAATTCAATCTTTGATGTCATTGCACTGGACGCGGATTGCGCAGGAACTTCATAATCTCCTTGGCCGTTCAGATCGGCGAGGAGGTGAAAATGTGGCTGCTCCCGCCAATCTAGATACTGCCTTCATCTAAAGACGCAAGAAGACAAAATAAAGATTCTGTACGACATAATGACCAGAGCCCATTCTCCCAAAGCACTGCGATGCTCGCTTTAGAGAGATACCGAATCGAAACTTAAAATATACCTCCCACATTCAGAAATACCGTTAAACATGATCAACTCTATCTACCAATGACAATAGTATGTTTGTTTTTTGAATGAATATTCTTTGTTCCAAAGGACCGATTCCAACGAGCGCTCGAAGATCAACCATCGGACAGCGCAACACGTCCCGGGAGACACGACGTGAGTTGGACCAGCACGGGTAAAGCTGCTTGCGGACCGGCATGGTTATGAGCTCCGCCACTTGGCGTCGTCAATACATTACAACCTAGTCGTTTACAGTTGGTCCTCCCCACTCCCCGCAGAAGTTGAAGAGGTTAGGAGAGAAGCAAAATCCGGTTCGAGGGCTCATGCACAAGCAGCTTGCCACCGTATTTCTGTGGGGCGACGCTGCTCTCAATTTAATGTTTGGTGTCTTTCCGACCAAAAACTTAGCGTGTCTGTGGTATGGCCAGAACGTGGCTGACATTTAGAAAATAAAATAGCCGCTAGAATTTCGTTGCAGTGTCTCTCTAAATACAGAAACTGCCCACAATCTGCACAATGATTAAGTAATTGTTACCTCAATGGACTCTTCGGGTGAGTTGGACGCAACCGCAGCATCTGTGCCCCGGTTAGGTGCAGGGGAACGTGCGGAGATGAGCCGCCGCCTCGGTATCAAGCTGCAAACAAGTTTCACTTTTAAGGGCGAAGCTCCTAAGGTCTATCCTTGTCCATCTGTCTGGCGTCCGTGCTCACATCGATTGCACTGCCTCCGGGATCGGCCCATTTTTTAAAAAAAACGTACGCCTGCACGGGGGGTTTGAACTCAGGACCGCTTGCTTACGAGGCAGACGTCTTAACCACTATGCTACACTCCTTTTTTTTTTTTTTTTTTTTCACAGTAAAAGTTTGTAACACAATGACATACAACAGAAACATTTTTTTTAAAAGAAAAGCGCCCAGCCTATACCAAGGCTTGAGATGTCGTTAGTTTAAAAGTCTTTTAAGGCCTTCAGTTCCTCGAAGACAGGTAACCACTCAGGGGGAGGAATCTTGGCTTTGTAGACAGCTGTTAACTCGCACACAGTTTGCACGAAATATTTTTGCACAGGTCCTACATTCACATCAGCATGTCTTACAGCCATACGACTTTTCCAGATGCTGTGGAGGCCAATGAGCATGACTGTATCTAAAGGAATCGTATCGTCAGTCTGAACTTCTGTATTTAAGAACCTAATACCGTCCGGGGTGATGGGAAGGTCTTTTTTTATGGTCCTCTGCAAGACATCCCAAAAGAGCAGGGTGTCCCAACACTCTAGAAAGACGTGCTCAATCGTTTCCGGTTTTTGGCACAGAAAGCAATGAACTCCCCAAGGAACAAAGATCCCTTTATCTTTAAGCCATGTCTTCACAGGAAGAGTATTAGTATGGAGCTTAAAGAAAAAGGTTTTAACTGTTGGCGGAACGTGCATTTTCTTGACGCGGCTAAGAACGTCACGCTCACGGCGTTCACAGAATCTGTTATGGTACAAAGGTACAGGAAGAAGAACATCGTATAAATCCCCCGATAGACGCTTCCGCGCGACACCAGAAAGATATTCTAAAGAAAAACGCACAGACAAAAACTGAAATGCGCTAACTACTTCACTCAGGTAAGGGCTGAGATGGCACGCACTGCGTTTAAATGACGAGACGACAAACGAAGGTATTTGCTCCTCAAAACAGGTCTGTATCACAGTACGCAGAAAAGGGTCGGCTTGATCCCGTAGAAACATGAATCTCGAAACCACTTGCTTAACGAAAAGGTGTGACAAGGAAAGTCCGCCTTTGGTGACACGACAAAAAAGGTTATCGCGGCTTACTCTCTCCCATCCAGACTGCCATATAAATACGGCAAAAACACGATGTAGCTTCTGAATGTTGATGCGGGAACAACTGATTACTTGAAGGACATACCAGATTTTGGCAATTAAAAACACGTTACACACCGTGGCCCGAGTAAAAATGGATAAGTCACTTCCTGTCCATTTCTGTGCTTTTCCCCGGGTTTCATTGATGACCGATGACCAATACGTATTGTTTGTTTTATAATGCTGAAGAGGCACTCCAAGATAGGGGACAGGGGTGAGCATGAAGCTAATGTTTTCGAATTGATGGGGCCTCGTTGCCCATGACCCGTGCCAAAATCCAACACATTTCGCCCAATTTACAGAAGCCCCGGTTGCTTCACAGAAACTTTTAATCACACACACAGCCTCTGATATGCTCTTTTTGTCGTTACAAAATACAGCCACATCGTCCGCATAAGCCAGCAGTTTGACTTCTTTGCTGTGCAACCTAAAACCTTGTATATCTCTATTTTCAATTATCCGACGACAGAAAGGCTCTAAATATATGTTAAATAATAGAGGTGAAAGGGGACATCCCTGCCTTACAGATGACAAAACTGGGATGGGTTGGGTAAGGCGACCATTCACAATCAGTTGCGTGGTGCACCCACTATATGCCATTCGTACACCAGCTAGAATAACTTCGCCAACCCCAACGCGGTCCAGTAAATCAAACAAAACATCATGATGTACGCGATCAAATGCCTTCTCTAAATCTATTTGTAACATGGCTACTTGGCCTTGATCCATGTCACAACACTCGAGAATACTGCACGCACAGTGAATGTTTGTAAAAATTGTCCGCCCTTTAATCCCGCATGTTTGGTGGTCTCCTATGACGTTGTGTATCACAGCTTGAAGTCTACGAGCAAGCACTTTCATAAAAATTTTATAATCTACATTGCTCTCAGTCTCAGGCTCGAACACATACTAAAAGGGCAAGTCACGGGGAATTCGCTGCGTTTCATTGATTTAATTTATGAAGGAGCACGTACAGAAAGATTGGCTTGATTGGATCCATTGGCTTGTATCGTCAGGTGCGCTTTGACTTAAAATGAAATGAAGTATGGTGCCATTTGCATAAAGCACAATCACAGTTGTTTTTTTGGCTAGAGAAAAAAAAACAGCATCCTCCAGACATTAAAAGAGAAGATTCCAGACTTGACAAAAACCATGCCCTCCCTACCGCAAGGTCCCGAATCTGGGTGAAGCCTTTAAAGTGACTGCATAAATCGGCTTGGTAATGTATCGTGCTACAATTTACCACAGAGGTGCCTAAAGGTGGTGGAAGCATTGCAGCAAAATTCCAAAGAACAATACTATAACCCAAAATAAAAATATATATATATTTTTTTTTACGGCACTTACCTGTTAACGAGGTACCTTCTGATCGGTGCAACAACCGACAAATGGTGGCAGCAGCAGCTTACGGCAGCTCAGCAGCCACCCGGTCGCGCCAAAAACAGAACACCCTTTAGAATTATAAACAGTGCACACTTTTTCGGTGCTACCGTAGAATACCATGCATCTGCCCATTCGACATTAAGCGCCCATTACCAAATTTGTGAGATCTGAGAAAAAACACACAGCACATTTATACGTAAAATTGATGACCGGACAAGCGCCCATCCCCTACTTTTTGTGATTATCACCAAAGTTTGAGTGGGCGCTTGCCCGGTATTTTACGGTATGTGTAAAGGTCAATGCGGGCTTTGTTTTTAGTTCCCAATAACACACATTTAAATGGACACAAAACAAATAAAACCAATGGCTCTTCGAGTAATTTCTGGTATGTGTCGTCTGCTGAGCTGCCGCGGCTGCTGCCATTACCTGTCGGTTGTTGCGCCAGTCGGAGGGCATGCGGCTAGGAGAAGGGTGCTGAAGGTAGAAAAATCTGTTATTGTTTTTTTTTGTTTTTTTTTTACTTTTTACTCAGGTAAGTTGTGTGATACGTTACCAAGTAAATTTATGCGGTCACTTCAAAGGCTTCAGCAAAATTCGGGACACTGCAGTATGTATGCTGCCCGTATTCTCAACCTGCAAGGTTTCTTAGAAGCAGTTTGCAGACTGGCAGGGGGCAACATACCTTTTTCGGCGTGGCGAATTGAAACGCTCAGTGTTGAAGCGCACCTCCTTGATCGGGGTTGAGAGCGAGGGTACGAGAGATCGCTCTTGTGAAAGGATGAAGCGTGGAGAGGTTGGCTCCGGATATCTCTGGGGTAACGGAGGTGCTTCCAGGCTCTCCGGCGTTTCCGTGGCAACGGGGCTCCGGCGTGCCGGGGGCCTTTGATGTGGCGGCTGAGAAATCGGCAAGTCCAGATTCAAGTGGATGTGACAAACGAGTAAAAATGACAAATTTCCTGAAGCTCGAAGGGAAAAACATTGTGCACTATGAGATAAGAAATTATATTTCTCTGTTGTTAAGGGAAAAGGTAGCTACAGCTGCTAACCTAAGATATCTCCAACGCATATTGCACAGCAGTGATGGTAATGATTAAGGGCTTCATAGCACGAAAGGGCTTCGTGGAAGCATCATACTGGGCCAAACTGGTATCCTTAAAATGGTCTATTTTTAAGAAAAATAAAATTATAGGGTGCGATTTAAAATAATGACTTGAAAACATGGCAGGGAGAACATGAAAATATGTCATGCACAATACAAACTGTAGACATGTAAACTGGCAGCAGTGGGAGTCAAGCTCGTGACCTGGATTTGCAGGAAGAGATTTCTTTTTATTAATTTCAGCATTTAAATGAGCATAGATTAATGGGAAGTATAAAATAAAAATATTAGACCGGCCTTATCTTTTTTTTTTTTTTCTTCTTTAAACAAAGATTAGATATACCTTATAACGCAGAGTGACACACCCAAGAAGAATTTCTAAAAATTCTCCAAGTGTATCACTCTGCTCATATTTTATACTATAGCTGCTAACATTTAACAGCTAATAAAACGGTGCAGAAGAGTTAATAAAAGGTGCGCTTCCCTTATATTCCCACTACTGGTGCAACCTTTTCACATTTGCCATTCCTTACCAATAAGGACAATTATTGAATTTGGCCTCCTGGTTCACCCATGGAATGGGCGCTCTGCTGATGGAGTTAAATTAACGTCACTGCTTGTGCAAACTAGCTAAAGTAATGGGTGATGCAACCTCTACTGTAATGCGAATGGTTAATTAAACTTTTACATTCCAATTAAAACATGACAATTCTGGGTAAAATTAATGATAGAAACAGCCATAACAACGAGTGCATAAAAACCCTCATGTTAGAAACAGGAAGTGGCGAGGAAAAACGCAAGCGAACAGACAATTTTGCTTGTGACAAAGCAACCAGTCAAAACTGCTACCAGTCAACATTGCGGTAAACACCAGTACATTTTCCATCCTCAATTCTCAATCAATTGAAGGAAAAGATACTCACGGGTGTCTCCATGACCCCTTCGGACATCGGAACGGCCGCCGGTGTGGCCGAACCGTCAGGGCCGACGCCACTCGCCGCAGCCGCGGCCTCCTCGCTAAGTGGCGAAGGGTTGCGTGAGCTCCCCTCCACGTCGATCTCCTCGCTCAGCTCCGTCTGCGTCTCCGTGATCTCGAAGCCCTCGCTCGCGGGTTCGGCGTTGAAGTCCGGGTCAGTTACGGTGGCTGTGGGCCGACCTGCCGAAGCCTCCTGCAGCTCTCGGTCGCATCCCTCGGCCTCAGTCCGCTTCTCAAAGTCCGTACTTCCCGCCGAAGACACGGTGGGCCGGACCAACCCAGGCTGCCGTTCCAGTCGCTCCGACGAGTGCCCGTCCGTAGTCCGCTTCCGGAGGTCGATCCCAGAATCGCGCACCGGCTCTTCATGTTCGATGTAGGGAGGGTGCGACCGCGACAGTACCGGGCGTGGGAGAGAGTTCATGTACGCCAGGAAGCGCTCCTCGTAGGCACCGAACTGCTGTTCACGTCCTCCCCGTTCCGGAGTCCCCGCGCCGAGAGTGGGGGGACCTTTGGTGGGCGACACCTGTTCGAGGAGGTCGTGCAGACTCGAAGATGACCCCTGGTCCTTCTCGGGGGGTTCGAACCTCGAGTCGGAGGGGTGCTGTGTCTTCTTCTTCAGCGGGCTCGGAGGGGGAGGCTGGAGCATGCCCATGGGGGGCAGAATGGTGTGCAAGTGGTAGCTTAGGGTGTCGCCGCCATGGCCGTGCAACTGAGGGTGGTGCGGGAGCTGCAAGGGGGTAGTCGAAGACTGCGAGATTGCAAAGTCGGTGACGGCTGTCCTCAGTTGGTTCTGCGGCATCAGCTGGGGCGGTGGTGGGGCCGGTGGTCGTGTCAAAGGTGCTGTGCTCAAGTCTGTGGTGGAAACAAACAAAAACTATGGCTGATTCGCAAGAATAAGCTTCCGGGGGCTTTTACTTAAAATAATAGCAGAAAAAGAAATGCTTGAGAAGAATTTTAATTAAAAGCTGTTTCTATTGGAGTTCCTGTCAAGCAATACAGCATGGAAATAAAGGTGACACACAACCCCATAGTAAATTAAAATGAGCATGGTAATTAAATTGCTCCAAGCAAGCACCAAGCATGGGGACAAAGAGGTCATGCATCTTTCAATTTAGACATACTATGGCAAATACAGTCAAATGCCTTTATAACAAACACCTCTACTATGAAAATGCCAATTTCACGACGTAAAGCGAAGTCTTGGCCAATCTCCCATGTGTTCAATGCGTTTCTCCGACAACTACTACAAAAAATTTCTGTTTAACAAATATTTGTGTTTAACGAAGCAATTTCGTAGCCCCACAAAGCAAATTTAATCATTAAATTTGCTTTGCCACATTAACCTACTCTGTGTTCTTCCACAGTTTCCCGGCCTCGCGCTGCTTTTCTGCCTCGCAAGACATCGCCCCGTCATCCAACGGAAACATCGCCACGTGCCACAGCGAAGGAAGACCAAGGCGCCGCTTGCGGCGAAATTCGTCCATATAAGCAGGCAGCACACCAACTCGGACCACAGTTCGGCAGCGGTGCAGATTGGTACCAGTCGCTAATCTACTCTGTGTTCTTCCACAGTTTCCCGGCCTCGCGCTGCTTTTCTGCCTCGCAAGACATCGCCCCGTCATCCAACGGAAACATTGCCACGTGCCGAAGCGAAGGAAGACCAAGGCGCCGCTTGCGGCGAAATTCGTCCATATAAGCAGGCAGCACACCAACTCGGACCACAGTTCGGCAGCGGTGCAGATTGGTACCAGTCGCTAATCTACTCTGTGTTCTTCCACAGGTGAGAATATATTCACTTTCCTGTTTTAATTTAGAGAACACTCTCTGCACTGCTGCCGAACACAGCCACTATTGTTTTTGCTTTCGTTTTAATTCCACTGATTGTTTTGGGCTAGAACTGTTGACGTGTACATTTCCCTAATCACCCTTGTTCCTAGTCAAAAATGAGCAAGGATAACAAGGAGCTTGCGAAAGCCCTTGATGATTTGCGACGGGAGATCAGGGCTGACCTAAGGACTGTGAAGGACAGCGTGAAATTCTGCAATGATACATGTGATGGTGTTAAGGAAATTAGAGATGAGATGAAAGAACTTCGCAAAGAGGTACAAGAACTATCAAAACGAAACGAGGAGCTAACTGCCGAGAACAACAGGCTTAGTACTAAAGAGGAAGAACTCGAGCAGTATCAACGGTCTAATAACCTTGAAATCAAAGGAGTCCCAGCGGAGGGTGACCCTTATGACATTGTTCAAAGGATCGCGAGCATTCTGGATGTTCCGATCTCTGACCATGATATCGACCTATGCCACCGCGTCCCTACTTTCAAACCAAACGAAAAGGCAAAAAAACAAAGGCTGACAACTCAAGATCTTGATTACGGGGGCCCTAGCTGTCCCGTATACGTAAATGAGCATCTGACCAGCAAGAACAAGAAACTGCTTGGTGCAGCAATTGCGCAGAAAAAAAAGGTGGGCTGGAAGTTTGTTTGGTCCTCCAGCGGTAAAGTCTTCGCGAGAAAAGATATGAACACTGACGCCCTGAAAATTTCTAGCATGACTGACGTTGACAGAATTGCAAATTGAATCGAGTAACGCTCACAAATTATAGATCATTACCATTCTGATGGAAGACTTGCAACCCGAATGTAATTATTATGACTGCATGGCCTTCAATAAAATGTACAAAAAAAGCAAACGACAGTTTTCGGCAGTACACATGAACACGAGAAGTCTAAAAAATAAGGTCGATACAGTTGAAGCTCTCTTACATTCTGTAACTGCAAAATTTGATGCAATTATATTTACTGAAACCTGGTTAACGAGTAGTGACTCACCACCTAAGTTTCATAGTTATAAATGCGAAAGTCTGGTCAGACAAGAAAAAAGAGGTGGAGGCGTAGCAATCTATATCAAGGACAATCTACGGTACCAAATAATTGACGAATTCACAAGGATTGATGAAAACATTGAAAGCTTAGTTATCAAAATATCGAACACAGTAGTTGTTGCTTTATACAGACCGCCTTCGGGCAATATTGCTGAATTCATGAATATGCTTGATAATATATTGTGTGTTCTAGGATCAACTTCAGCCTTTTTTACTATACAAAAGTTCGTACTGGTGTAGGCCTTTAGCGACCATGAGTGGAAGTTTGAAATAATAAATAAAACGTGCTCTCCTGCCGCAGTACAAGCAGTAGTTGAGGGTAGTACTGCCGGCTGACTCAACTGCTATTTAAGTAACGGAAAAAAGATATGCTAGTTCATCATTTAGCAAAATAGAACAACAGAGAGCTATAGACTGATTTGGAGTAGCCATAACCATTCTAAGAACGCGAACCACTTCACAACGGAAGCCACGAGCGAGAGTTCGATGTTCGGTAGAGCCCGCCGATACAGCCCAAAGATGGAGAACGGCAACCTCCCGGTTTGTCGTCTGCTAGCGGAGTCCGGCGCGTGCCCTCTCTCTCGTTTTACCCCGCCGAACCCGCTGAACTTCCCGGATGTGTGGAGAGGGCGCTGCGGTCGAACAAAATGGTGCCGCTTAGAGAGCGCTAAATGGAATGGTCTATACTGGAGTCCCGAATTGGTCCTTTTTAAATTTAATTTAATTTATTTGGCTCGAGAGAGTATGGAGCTTGCAGAAAGGCCAAAGACCAGTATCGGTTCGCCTGCAAACACCCGCATTGGGGCGACATTTTGTGCCAGAGAGATGTGGAAAAGGGGACAGTCGACTCGGTTGTGTGCCTCGCACCATCCTCGATGCACCGTGCGCTGCAGCTGTTTCGTTCCAAATATGTGGCCGATTCCGCTGTGCTGCCGTACGCTGCTGCACCAGCTCCTACGCCATCTAGAGACCATATATGCAGTCGAGAGCAGTGCAGCCGCTTCGAGAGCCTCCTCCGAATGACACCTGGTGGTGCAAGCTCCCATCCCATTAAAGGACACATGCAAAGGAAAAAAAAAACATTTTTTTTAAACGGCTTAGATGGGAAAAGGACGCAATAAAATGATTTTACAACGAAGAAAATACAAATTTAGAGCTATATTTACGGTGCAAAACGAATTTGTAGTTGGCGCCCGCGGGCACCGCGGAAAAGTGGTCCGTATTTATCACGTGACTGGTCCTTATTTATCACGTGGTGCTTGCGCTCTTTCGGAAGCTTCATATGGCCTCTAAAAGTAACTTATTCATCTTTTTTTGAAGTATAACAAAAAAACAAGACGAATAAGTAACTTTTAGAGCCCAAAGGAAACTCCTGAAAAAGCGCAGGCAGACATGATAGACCTGTGCGCCGGTCAGACGACGGCGGCGGCGCCCCGAAGCAGACGAACTTGTGCGGCGGCGGCGACGGCGGCGTGGAGAAACGCGTTGAAGCGGCGTTCGCACAACGCTCAGCGTGCGGCGGCGACTCAGCGCGGCGGCGCGCGGGCCTACCACGTGACCAGCGGCGGCTCCCGCGAGCGTCAACTACAAATTCGTATAGCGCCGTAAATATAGCTCTAAAAATTTTGTTTCCTCGTTGTAAAATCGTTTTATGACCTCCTTTTTCCATCTAAGCTGTCTAAAAAAAATGTTTTTTTCCTTTGCATGTGTCCTTTAAGAAAAGGCCAAGCTTATGAAGTCAGCGAACGCCTTCGCTGCGTGATCGTGGGTTGATGTCGGTGGTTTAATGACTTACGCGATTTGTATTTTGACAAGTCAATTAAGTTTCTTGCTTGGAAGTTTGGACAGCAGGAAATTAGTCTGAAACAAGGAGCGCCTGGTGTCTCGGCTGTAGATGACAAACTTTGCCACGGCAGTACTGGCAGTATGACCGCTAGGCCTGGTGTCTTTAAATTGCATCATGCAGTGGTGAGTACACAAATGAGTGCCATTACAATTTTCATTTAGAAAAAAAAAAAAAAAGAAGTGGTAATCGAGTTGAAGATGCCTGGATTCTGCAACATGAGCTTTTGCCCCATGTGCTCCAAGCTGCGATGTGCTAGCAGATCCGGCCACAGTTCCCCCTTTTGACAAGTCGATTGTCAACGTACAAAACCTTGTTTTTGATGTCACTCCTACTATATTTGGCGTTAAACTTTTTCCTAAAACAACTCAAATGTCGCGCAGATATGTGAATATGCGACGGTAGAAATTCAGTATCGCGTGAGCGCTTGACTACTACAACGAAATTACCAGCACCACAAAAAATGTCGTCGGTCCCACAGATTTCGTTATACAGGCGTCTTTTTGGTAGTTTCATATTAATTTGTTTGAGAAAAAAATATAATACAGTCGAATCTCGTTAATTCAAACTCGAGGGGGACCAAAAATTTGTTTGAATAAAGCAAAGTTTAAATTACAGGGAGTTTCCTCCCATAGAGACAGATAAGATAGGACCTGCATGTTAGTTTGAATTATCTGCAAGCTTGAATTAAGAGAGTTTGAATTAACGAGATTCGACTATACTAAAGGTTTCTTACCAGCTGCCATGAACGTCCCATTTACTGGAAGTGTTCCTGCCTGGCTCGTGGACAGAGAAAGAACGTCAGAAATCCGCCGCTGTAAAAAAATGTTAGGGGTGTGAACCTTCTAAAAATTTCATGGCAGGACTTGGCTCCTAACTGCAAAGGCTAGGTGCAAATACAATGAACGCTACAGAAAATGATTACTAATAAGAGTTACTGCTAAAACAAAAAAAGAAAAGGCTACAAGGCTAAACTTACCGAGTTTTCTCCAGTTGCAGAATTTAGCTGGGAGAGCATGTCTTTGACCTGAGTGACCATTTTGTCAATATTTGTCAAAAGGTCTCCTGGAGAACCACCAGCACCTGGATAAAAACGAGTTGCTGGTTTTAGCTTTATCGAGGATTATGAAAACGAGGGTAATTGCAAGTGCCCTCTTTCAATCAAGTGCCATCATGTGTGCAAAGTGCATTCATTTTAAAAGAAAAATGCTTGCAGAGACTATAAGTCTAAACTGCAGAACACAGACCCACCATATGGAGCTCACACTATGGCACCATCTGACGCTTCCAACATTCCCGAAGAACAGGTTTTATTTTGGATAAAAGCAGACCATACCCACAATGCCATTTCTGAATGCAAACTGCTTTTTTTATCTGTTAATGAAATCACAGAATGCACATAAATAATAAGAACACAGACAATTTAAAAGTCCTCAGTGCTCATTTCTGACCATCACCCACCATCTGAGAATGATAGCTCGATATTGCAGACTTCATATACCAGGTGTTTCACTGAACATCAGTTAAACTTCTCATCTAAAACCTGCACTGCATTGAAATAAGAAACGTACCATAACGGTCGCTGTCAAGAGACCTATTTATTCAGGTTCATAGCATTTAGAAAAAGTTTATTTTCAATTAGATTTGCACATCTAAATTTTAAAACCATGAAAATGAAAATTTTCACTTCACCAGCCATGTGCTTGTAACACTAATGAAAACTTCTGAACAACCACACTTCCCAAGTGCTCCAGCTAGTTCTAAAATCTACCGACTTAGCAATTTTTGATGATGCTCGGTAAATTTCTAACAGAGCCATTTGTTTATTCTCACTAACCAAAAAGTAAATATGCAAAACTAATTAAGGATTTAACTATCTTATACACTATGTACCTCACTAAATTGGCCCCTCGGCAGTGACGAACAAAACATCAACTGTTTTACTTTGTGACGCACACTTTTCGCGGGTAAAGTACACACACACGCCAGTTTCTATAAAAGACGCGGCATACAGCCTATCTTTGACCTAAACCCAGCATAACTCTCTTGATGGCATTTCCGAAAAAAAGGAGGAGTGCATGTGCCCAGCTCTAACCGTCACTCAGGCACAGACCCCTGTACTTTTGACTGCTGTCACAAAGAATTGTCCCCGAGTAGAGCTGCTCGAATGAGTTCATCTTCAACTGTTCCCACCAGAATGATGAACCATCTACCTGCTAGTGAGCTTTAAACTGCAGTCCAATTGATTTGTCCACTGCACAGTACAAAGATTAATTGAGAATCCACTGTCAACTCGGTTCAACATATATAAAAAAACTTTTTTTTCTTAAAAACTTCGAAAACCATCGTTATTTTCTGAACGTTTGGTATAAACTGGTTACAAGCTTTTCAGACCTCACGGCCACAGTGCTGGAAGCAGCATTTGATCTTTTGTAGCAGGTACTGTAGCAGGCAAAATATTGGTTTGGAGCATATACCCACATCTGTTCGTATGTCAATTGAAAATGAAATAATGGTTCCACCGCTAAATGTGCCCCTCTTTGATAATGATTGAGGGCTCCATTTTGGATAGAAAAGGAACACAGAACTTTCTTTCTAGAAATAAGGCAGAGATTAGAGTAGGTTCCATGTAGTGAGTATTAAGAAAAAGAATATGGCTGAAAAATTAATTATAACACAACACTTCAGTTGAGATAAAGCCTCTCTTCCCCTCCCCCTTGTACACTAATAGTTTATTTAGCCTGTAAATATAATTCGTCTAAAATTTCGACAAAAAACAGTTTGCCCGCTTATTCATAGCAATGGCATAGAGGCATCTGGCAGACATAATAATCCAGTGATCTCATCAGGTGTTTAAGAACATGGTTCTGACTCACCATTTAAGCTTCATCCCATCATTTTGCTAATTTTTCTCACGACTTTTTGTTCCCAATATTGTCTGGCAAGCAATCTTTAGGCACTTTCTCTTTCAAAAAAAACAAAAAACAAGAGGTTTTGTATTTGAGGAAACACGCTTAAATTGTCTTCAGCTGACCTCCAAGACCTTGAATATTGAAATTATTTTTTAATTCGGCGCATGGAAGCTGCAGAAAATAATTTTCAAAGTACCACTGAAGGCCCTCATTCCCAGGGCGTGACGTCACAAAAGGAATTTTTGGAATCTCTGCTCTCGCGCATCTTCAGCGCCTATCAAAGCTATGCACGCTCACTCTTGCTATTTTTAAAGGACACATGCAAAGGAAAAAAACATTTTTTTTAGACAGCTTAGATGGAAAAAGGAGGTCATAAAACGATTTTACAACGAAGAAACAAAATTTTTAGAGCTATATTTACGGCGCTATACGAATTTGTAGTTGGCGCTCGCGGGAGCCGCCGCTGGTCACGTGGTAGGCCCGCGCGCCGCCGCGCTGAGTCGCCGCCGCACGCTGAGCGTTGTGCGAACGCCGCTTCAACGCGTTTCTCCACGCCGCCGTCGCCGCCGCCGCACAAGTTCGTCTGCTTCGGGGCGCCGCCGCCGTCGTCTGACTGGCGCACAGGTCTATCATGTCTGCTTGCGCTTTTTCAGGAGTTTCCTTTGGGCTCTAAAAGTTACTTATTCGTCTTGTTTTTTTGTTATACTTCAAAAAAAGATGAATAAGTTACTTTTAGAGGCCATATGAAGCTTCCGAAAGAGCGCAAGCACCATGTGATAAATAAGGAGCAGTCACGTGATAAATACGGACCACTTTTCCGCGGTGCCCGCGGGCGCCAACTACAAATTCGTTTTGCGCCGTAAATATAGCTCTAAATTTGTATTTCCTTCGTTGTAAAATCGTTTTATTGCGTCCTTTTTCCATCTAAGCCGTTTAAAAAAAATGTTTTTTTTCCTTTGCATGTGTCCTTTAAAAAGGGCAGTGTCAGAGTGGTGCGAGTGTGGGGGAATGTACCTAGCAAGCCTGCAATTGCACGTGCGGCCCTTGAGCGACAAGTGCTTGGCAGCCAAAAGATCCTCTTATGACGTAACGACTGGTCGGAGGTATCTCGTGTTTAGTTACATCTTCGGAGAAAACGAATGTGATATTCACATTCACAGGATAAAACTATGCTAGAATCAACCTTATATCATTTGATGAAAGAAGTCGACGCTACGAGACAATGAAACCAATCAAACGGCGACAAAAGTGCGACAACCAAGCGCAGCAACTGCCCTGTTGCTTAGTATGAGAGTTTGTGGTTATATGTTTGAGCCTTCGACTGTGCTCTGACCCACAGTAAAATACTGAAAATTTCACCCTTCCACAATAAGCACCCACCCCTCAATTTTGTATAATTCCGAAAATACAGAAAGGACGTATCTTTACATAACGGCGAACTAAGGAGCGCTTATCCCACAGTTTTACATGACCATCTCCAAATTTTGAGTGGGTGCTAGCTCGGGATTTTATGGTAAAATGAAACAAAGTATACGGTGAGTAGAAGTGCTGTGAAATGAATATTTGTATCAATTTTTCTTTTCTTCCACTTTTCTGGATATTACAATCAATCAATATTAATAATTTTCATTCTTTTGCTTTGCTTTAATTTCGGCGCAGGTGCGATGCAATTCCTAGCAAACACGGCATTTTTGCGCAAGATGTTGCAGACTTTATGGCGCAAATGGCACAGCACTTCCATCACTGCAGCTCGCACACTCAATAATTCGGTTGAGTTTTATGCAACACCACAGCATTTCTCTTATGTAGCCTACACCACATGCCATGTCATTATGCTGTCATCAGATCAGTTAAATTGGCATGTCTAAAAGGTGTCCGAAGTGATCCAACTTTTTTAACCTCGTAATCTTGGGGCTGAAAGAAGCTAACGACATACCTGCACATGTATCAGTGGCTGTGTTCCAAATCTAGCTCGGGCCTATCTGAGTTACTCTCGCAGGTCACATCCCGTGACAACACAAATAGAGGGATGCTGGATGTGAGCAGGCTTTCAAATGCCAAGGTACAGAACCTTTACCCCGAAGCGAGATTGAGTAAAGTTTGGAACACGGCTACTGCGAACAAGCCCCACAAAAATATATGTCAGAGACTGTTTGTCACCTTGGCTTTGTGCCATCTGGTAGCCTGTATCAAGAAGCTGCAGGAGGTTCTTCCCGCCGATGTTGGTCGGGTACTCCCTGCCCCTGCGGGCACACTCTGCATATTCTTTCAAGTCCGGACTCTCCCTCAGGAACGACTCCCAGGTGGTTTGGCAGCCAGTCGATTTTAGGTAACCTGCAAAGTTGGGCGGCAAAAACAGCAACGTTTCAAAACTTCTGGAAGACAAAACTCAGCACATCGTGAGGTGAAGGCAGGAAATGTCGTAATTGCAATTATGAACAGCCAAGCTGACATGTTTCTTAAGTACAATTATGAAAACTAGAAATGTCTAAAGATTATAACTGGAACAACATAAAGATTAAACAGGACACACAAAAGAGAGCCTGAAGAGGCCTGAAAATTAGATGCTAATGTTGGGAAGTTTTCAGATACTGAAGTATCATGCCATGAACATTATCTTAGTGAAACCACCTTCCAGAATCTTAATTAAACACACCCGATTCATTTGTTTAAAAAGACATTAACTAATCAACTTTGCAACTATCATGCTGAACTGATTGTGTTTTTAACAATATTGCATTCTTTGTTTGCAGGTTTACAGTTTATTTACTGATAATTTTTACGCAGTGACTAGAGTGCCGTCCAATTGTGCTCTTGCAGAGCGTTAAGTGCTGCTCAACGGCACTTCAACACTATTTGCTGTAGCTGCTACTGGAGAATGTGAAATTTAAACAAATATTTATTTTTTAAATGACAATCAATACATTTGAGAGTGTCACTTTGGCAAACTTGAAAAGATCACGCACCTGCATCGCACAGGCATAAACGAAAGCATGCTGCTCACTCCTGTATTGTATGGCTCGCTCGCGCTTTATCTTAGAATAAATTGTCGGCGAGCGGCTGATGAAACGCATGTCAGAATAAGCATGACTTGTGCTTAACACTTTCGGACGGCACTTAAACGCTCCGCAAGAGAGCTGTTGGACGGCACTCAAGACACGGCGTAATTTTTATGCGGTGGTAATCAGTTCATCGAATGGCATTTCATCGACAGATTGTTTCATCGATGCAATGTTTCATCCACAAATCGTTTCATTGACAGCTCAGATGACCTTGTTTCTGTGAGTAAAGCTATACGCACTACATTGTGCACCTCGACCGGAAATGGCTATATGCACTAAGTGGAGAGCTCATGCAATTTGGGTCACCCTTTCCGGACGGCACGTGCATCACTGGTGAGCGCGTTAACCCCTCCACCCCCCCGCCCCCTGCGTTCACGCCGCTTCGCGGCAGCAGTGTGTGGCTGCTAATTACAAAATTTTACCTGTACACGCCACTTCGTGGCGTCCAGCCGGCAACCGGCAGCCCAAGTTCTGCTGTTCCCGACTAAACCTCCGGAAAGGGAGTCCTATACCATCTAGTTCTGCAAAGCTTCATTGACAACATTAGTTTTTTTCAGTTTTAATTGTAAAAAAGAAATGTAAATATTGCCAAATGCTTGGCAAAAAATATAAAGAAAAGTATGTCCACACTGGGGATTGAACCAGGGTCCGCTGCGTATGAAGAAGACACCTTACCACTATGCTACGCCACCGCTTTGGAAACTCGCTGTAACCATTCGTTTTATACGAGTTCAATGTCGTGTGTATAACCATTTCCGGTTGAGGTGCACGACATAGTGTGTATAGTTTTACTCTTCTTCTGTAATAAGCTGCACGAGACTGTCGCCGCCAAGCGGCTTGTAGGGGTCGGTCAGGTGGGTTAACATTTTTGTGATGAGGCGCTGCAGACTGTCGCCGAAAAGCGGCGTGAACGCAGACGGGGTGGTGGGATAACGCGCACCCCAGGGATAAATGCGTGACGAAATGTCCCTACAGTGTGTCATTCGCGCAACGGGTGTCGATGAAACGATCGTGTCGACGAAACATCTGCTCGTGAAACGAGTGTTCATGAAAAGTTGTCCACGAAACGAGTTTCGACGAAAGGATAGGGACCCATTTTTATGCCCATTCTGTCCTTCTACCTTTGAGGGTATTGAAATAAATAACGAAAACCTCGAGGCGTGGAAGATGAAAGAAATATTACTTACCGAGCACCAAGCGGGCAACTTCCGATGGCATCAGACATTCCATCTTGCTTGTTTTACTCTCTGCCCGAGTCGCAGACTTTGACTTCGAACGGATCGGGCCAGGCGTCGGTTTACGACATACCGAAAGAAACAAGAGCACGATCTCACTCTAGCAGTGCAAGAATCGGGCCTCTACCACGCATGACGTGTGAATTTGATTTAGAAGCCACATACAAGCGGTGACTGCAGTTGGACAGTATCTTTGGAGTTTGTTAGGAAATGACTGTTCTCAAGGGCCTAGTACGTCCTGTGCAGACGGGAGAACAGGCGGCAAAAGAAAATGCACTAGGCGAAGATCTGATTGCGTACTTCACTGTCCTGAATCGAACCAACCACCAGATATCGTAAACAGGTCCAACGATGCTAAATTTTCGTTAATACGGACGAAATTCTAGTTGCACCTACTACAAAGGCATAAGAGTTCCCGCCACAAAAGTGAGTACGTGCGTTGGCGAAAGCGGAGGATGTCGACTGTGGAAGCCGAAGTCACCGGTGCGCACTTAGGGTGTCCCGCCACGTATTTACATACTACTCTAATTAGCAAGTTTGTCAAACTAATGAAACAAACACGTTCTCAAAGGTTTACATTAAATCGCGAAACTACAGCTGCCTGCACCGACACCGTCTGCCACCGCTGATCGACACACAACACGGAAACGGAAATCGTGTTTCCGCGCCTTTTTTCGGAATAAATGTTGACCACGTGACTAGGGTCACTCGTACTCACTCTTTGTTCTGAAAAGTTATGTTAATGTTTGACGTCAGCAACGAGGTATAGACCTTTTCATTTTAGTAGTTGCTTCACCGGTGGATAGAGGGCGCTGACGCACCCGGCGCCATTAGGTTGCTTCAATTTGGTTGGTTTCGGTTTCAACGTGAACGCGGCTATGTTGCTGTTTTACGCCGTTTTCGCTTAATTTTGTGATACGAATATTTTTCTCGTAGCACACAACCAATGAAACAGTTGTATTGAGCCACTTTGAGGTCTACGAGGTGTAGCCTCGTAGTAGTTTTAGCCTGAATTGCGGGCTTTTTTTACCAACTCCTTTGATGTATATAATTATGGTCGGTTGCGAAATGTCTGACTGAGGTACAGAAAAGATTACCAATGTCACCGGCCGTACCGTTGACTCCAGTTTCCAAAAAAAAAACAACTAATGAAGAGAGTAACATGTGAATGCAAAGAGGCATATCGACAGCTTGATTAGCAATGTGCTGAATCGGCCAGAACAGATGAACTCGCGAGTTAACTACTCATTGTTTGGTTTCCGTGGACACTCAACCTTCAGTGAACTTTGCAGACTAACAAAGTATCGTGTGGTGACGCAGATAATTGGTAGAAATAAGTAGTATCGACTCGGCCTCTTTTTCTTTTAATTGAGTACTCGAGCATGTTTTGACAGGCCGAGTAGGAAATTTCTTAAATTATCAACCCTGTTAAAGTACTCATAAACAGCATTTCGCGATATTGGCTCTAGGAAATAAATGACTTTTATATTAATATTTACTTACTCAAGATATAATTTTAGTGACAGGCCCACCAAATTAAATCTGGCATGCATTTGTGTTCCGTAAAATTGTCCAAATAAAGTTGAAGGGCGTTGGAGGAGAAATACATCGGAAAGTTTGGCTGAATTCTAGCGCTATAGGCACCACTTCATGGACCTGAATGAACAAATATTTATTTAGTTGAACATATTCGCTCTGTAAATTTCGGCGTCGCCAGCCACCAAAAGTAAATAACTGAAGTGATTGTTATGCGGACGGCTTGTTGCTTTTTGGCGTCAAATATTGCGGACCTTAGATACTGACAAAAAATAAAACAGCGTATGCAAAAAAAAAAAAAAAAAAAAAAAAACATTGTTATTACTGCGCATGCGCCGAACCCAAACCGTGTTTTGTATTTGCAAATAGAAACGACATTATTTCTTTGTGCAAGTTATTCTAAAACTCGCTACTGTTAAGTGCCTGTGGCAGTTTCTTACGCGGGCAGTCTCAACCTTTGTGTTAAAATAAATTAAGTGGATGGCAGTGGTTATCTAAATATAATCAATAAATAACTTAAATTACTGTCGAAATGGGAGCGATCACGGTATACAATTTCTCAAACTTCATAATTCAACCGACCGACCGAATGTTTACGTCGCAAAGAAAGATCGCGGACCTCATACATATTAAGGGTGTGATATTATGAACAAACAAATTGCCTGATATTTTGCGTACCGTTACTTCTAGCCTCAGATAAAATACAAGTCAAACGTTCGTTGTCTATCTCCTCTTCGAGTTTCCTGACGTAATCAAAAGAATCTGTTTTCGATATATTATGAATGCAAAGAACCATACTTTCAGGAAATACAAATAGTCTGCTTGCACTGGCTATTCTTGACGCCTTCCGATCCTAAATGCGCGATATGAATATACGCGCTTCTGACTGAAAATGTTCCGCCAATATTAGTAAACAAACCTCACTTGTCATAAGGACCTTTGAGCCCTCGTGATGCCTTAGTCGTCCAGTAGACGCATCGGACCAGTTTCCGAAGTAAGGCAAGAAAGCGCGGTGAAACGCTACGAAAAACGCGAATACAACGCATCCGCCAAGGCGCGGAGGGGAGAGCGGAGCAACAAGTTGAAGCAACCTAATGGCTGCCGCGTCACGTGATTCCAAGATGGCAGCGCCCATGCGGAGGAGGATGAAAAGGTCTATAGGGCATTAGAGTGATAAACCATAGAGATCATATACTAAATCTAGAGGAAAAGGTCCGCCATTTTCCCATACATTCTGGCTGCCGCAAGCGGCGGACCATGCAGGCAGACCTTCTGGGTCCCAAACACGGTTACATCATCAGAGCAGTTTCGTGAACTTCAACAATCCACGAACTTACCGGTGGAAAGATACTCGCGTTCTTTTCGAAGGTTTCTTTTTGCATAGCGCGCAGATGTACGGCCTCGCGTTAACGCTAAACTAAACCATATACCCGGCTTCGCTGGTGGGGCGCGGCTGGGCGCGGTTGAGGAATACGAAACTGCGCAACCACCAGATTTCCGAGATTTCGACAGAAGAGAAGTTAATGCAGCGTAATGACTTTATTGCTTTTTATAAGCGTTAGAATAGCTCAGAATTTAGTTTACAACGTTAAATTATCACTGTTTATATTGCTGAGAGTTTTCACTCTTCGTGTTTACCATGGCAACGTTGCTTTCTTTCTCTCGTGTTCTGTCGCTCTCTTTTGCGATCGTTCACTCGGGACCCAGGATGTCGGCGCACGGGATTTGCCACTCCTCCTCACCCACCTTTACCCCCCTGTGATAAACTGGCAGCTGAAAGTGACCCCCAATTGACCGCCGCCATGTTGTACAATTTTGACCACTAGACACGTGACCAGGCCAAATCTATGACGTAACCAGACCAAATCTCTGGCGTCAACGATAAGATGGCAGCGCCCAGTGCGTGTCGGAAGCGTTGTGGGCGTTGATCGGAGTGTGTGGATTTCGTGTGCGGAATTCGGTTTTTCAGGGTTTTGTATGCTCCCCGCGTAGGAATAACGTGAAGTAGGAGGGAATGAGGCTTTTCTTTTTTATTTAATTCAGAGTAAGCCAGATTCGGTCCCGTGCTTCTCGTACGGGCTCGGATCACTACCTCGGACATCGCTCGGTCGTTCGAGTTTAATTAAAATATCCGCAATCGTTAACCACGGGACCTCCTCGATAATCGCTGAGTCGAAGGATACGTCGAACCCATCCGGAACGCGGAGTCTAAAGGTATGTAGGACGTAACCAGAACGCGGAGTTCTAACGGTACGGCGGACGTGCCCGGGCAATTTTCTTAGCTCGACCGTCAAGATTCGCATTTGAAGCAGCGAGTGAAGTGTTGAAATCTCCGAACTGCTCGGTGCTGAGCTAACTACGGACCACTTCACTATGTGATCCGTAGTAACGTGAAAAAGACCGACGGCTGTCACTCCGGGCGGACGGCGGCTCCCGGCCGCCTGCCGGGTGCCTTCTGTGAAGGGGCCACAGTCGTGTAAGCAGTACTGTACCAGCTTCTCTTATAGCTATGTTGTTCTCGAGCAGCTTCCCGATCACTAAACCCCGCAAACGCGTGCCGAAATTTCAAAAGGTGTCTGCCAACCTGGAAAGCCTTGGAACTCCCAGGGAATTTCGGATCATCTGGGAAAGTCAGGGAATCATTCAAAAAGTGGGCTAAATAAGGGAAGACGACTAGTGAAAGCGGCATGGCGGTTGCTCGTCGGCACGGCCATGCTGAATGACATTGCCGAAATGTCATCCTTCGACTCAGAAACTTAAGGAATTTGATCAAAATAGTCAGGGAAAAACTTGAAAAAGTCGGGGAATTTGAAATCAGTAGTTTGTTAGACACAATGTTTGATTTTCTTGGCACTCCACGCGTTTTTACACACGACAGGCACACGCCCGTGTATCACACGGCAGCCAGGCCAAGCGGCTGCCAGCCACTTGTGCAAGGTCGATAAGACGCAAGCGTGGAACGCTTTCGGACTGCTGTAAATACACCAGCGGGAGCGTCCGGCCGCAGTCCGACTGCCCACGCAAGGACACCCGACACAGACTCTGCGTCCTGGGTACGTCTGACGTATCTTTAGATTTTGCATCCTAGGTACGTCAGACCTATCTTTAGACACAGTGCCTGATAATAGTAGTGAATAGGGTCACGTTCAGTGCGCAAGTCACTTTATTACACTCGGAGAGCGGAATTCCATTCCCGTTGCGCAGGTAGTTCCCGAGCTAGGCATGCACTTGAAGACTATGTTTCACTCTTTCATAAAGCAAGCTTTGCGGGACCCCTCCGCCCTTGTGCACCCATTCGCAGGTCGTGTCGCCTTTCCTCACGTAACTCCCGCAGGTTCAGTGAGTTGCCGAGCCACTGCAGCCCTGGCGTCGCTCGGTACATACAAGAGGCGGCTCACGTCGGTCGTCCAGCAGCGTACTGGAGGGACGCAAAGCTAGCAGCCTCCTTGGTGCGCGCAAGACGAGGCTGAGCAGAGCTCCAAGCTCTTCTGATGCACATGTGCACTCCAATGAGACCGGTGTCGCACCCCGATTCCTAGAGATGTGGTCGCACTGGCAGTCTTGTCGGTCCCTGGGGGCCGTCGAGGAGTGCCAGAAAGCAAAATTCCATCCTTCTTGCGCAGGTAGTTCCCCAGCTAGTCACTTCCTTGACGACGTCGCACCCTCTCTGGAAGCAAGCTTCGGGATGCTCTTGTGCACCCATTTGCAGGTCGTGTCGCCTTTGCTCACGTAACTCCCGCAGGTCCAGCGAGTTGCCGAGCCGCTGTAGCCCCGGCGTCGCTGGTCGTGCATCCTGGTCCTGGTCGTGCATCAACCACCGCTGCCCATTTCCGCTGAGTGCTTGGGTGTGGTAGCTTGACGTGCTTTCGCAGAAAGCTGTATGCCTTTGCCAAGTAAAAATGGAGCGTGAGGGCAAACTTGCGCACATCCTCTGTACATGCGTTTTTGTTGCGCCTGACTCTTTTTAAGACGAGGTTGCGCATTGTGTTGGTGAATGCATTGTCAAGTATGTCAACTGCTGGCTTAGGAAGTCGTGTCCTCAGTTCACGGAGCAGCGTGTTCAGCTTCCTAATCCTGGCCGTCTTCCGATTGATCTTCTTCTTTGCCTGTTTCAACAGTTTCCTCGCCTTCTGCAGCTTTTGCCTACTCGTGGCCAGGACCCTGTGCAGTCGTGGTGACACAGCTGCGTACGAGTGGTCACCGAAGGAAGTGTTGCGTCGCTTGAACACAGCTTCAGGGGGAGTCTCTGACGTCGTAGCCTGAGAGGGGGAAGTAACCAGCTTTACATTGCTTCCAGAACCAGCAGCAGCTTGGGCCTCTCCTGGGGTTGGCTGATCAGTCGTCGATCCAGGCTGCCTCTCTGGAGGGTGAGACCTGTCAGCAGAACAACGAGCGGTGACATTCAAGACTGCCTGTATTCCACAAGACTGTGTGCCAGGGCATGCATTCTTGGCAGGTTATACTGTGCAGTGTGATATGTGACCACACCTTTTATGCGTTGGCCAGAACTGGCACTGACCTACAAAAAGGGGGTGCTGGGAGTTCTGGCTTATGAATAGGGTTCCATGTTTTGGGTGTTTTTTAATTTGTGAGTATTACCTGGCTCAGTGAGCAAAAGAAGAGCCGTGATCAAAGGGTGCAGCAAAAAGCTGTAACCAAAAGTTGTGTCCAAATGCCGTGACCAATGCGACGCAATCTAAGGAAAAAGAAAATAAGAGAAAACAAACAGCTGTGCTCACGTTATCATTTTCGTCATGTGACTTAATTATTAATCACGTGATCGAACAAAAAATAAACCTAGAAATAAATTATCTCTTGCCCGGTTTCGAACCTAGGCTCTCATGATCGCAAAACTAGTGTGCTATTCATTGGGTCAACCTTGCTCATTGACGTCAATATAACTCGGCCAAAGGTAATGCTCACGCATTCTCACATCATGAAAGAAAGCTGAGGTGCTCTCGTAGTTTTATTTTTTTTAAAATGGGGGTGATTTTTTGGTGCTTAATTGTTCTCTCGAATTTTGAGCTTATCGGTGTCTTTTTTTGATATCGACTAAAACTCGGAGTGTCACGGTACTTATGTGGTAAAAGCAAATGCATATCTGTGGCGTTTCTAGGAGACACAACATGATATGCACTACTCATTGCTAAATGGAGCACATAAAAACAATTTCCAAAGAAAAAGAGCAGCCTCGCAGACAGTTCAGTGCGGTCGGTGTTGTGGTTCAACAAAAGTACAGACGTTTATCAAGGTTCCCTGCCGTGTAAAGTGCAATTTCTCTTCAAAGCAAGCTCAATTCGGGTTCTTTCGGTTTTTGCAGATTTCAAGAAAAATTGTTTGGAGGTCATATTTTTATGTATAACAGTATATACTGAAAACACGTAACCCACTTATGATTGAATGATTGTAAAAAGCATACAGCATGCCATGGAATTATTATAATGGTGGTGGTTGAAAGTGTTGCAAAGAACCTGAATGTTTTACTCGAACCTATCAACTTGATCCCAAAGATGCCACTTTTCTAGTGATTCGTTGACCACCACTTTCAGATACAAGAGACACACCTTTGCAAGTTGTGCAACTAGTCGCCCGAAGTACCTGAAAACTGGAGCTTGTTGCTTCCCCCTCTCAGGCTACGACGTCAGAGACTCCCCCTGAAGCTGTGTTCAAGCGACGCAACACTTCCTTCGGTGACCACTCGTACGCAGCTGTGTCACCACGACTGCACAGGGTCCTGGCCACGAGTAGGCAAAAGCTGCACAAGGCGAGGAAACTGTTGAAACAGGCAAAGAAGAAGATCAATCGGAAGACGAGGATTAGGAAGCTGAACACGCTGCTCCGTGAACTGAGGAAACAACTTCCTAAGCCAGCAGTTGACATACTTGACAATGCATTCACCAACACAATGCGCAACCTCGTTTAAAAAGAGTCAGGCGCAACAAAAACGCATGTACAGAAGATGTGCGCAAGTTTGCCCTCACGCTCCATTTTTACTCGGCAAAGGCATACAGCTTTCTGCGAAAGCACGTCAAGCTACCACACCCAAGCACTCAGCGGAAATGGGCAGCGGTGGTTGATGCACGACCAGGACCAGGATGCACGACCAGCGACGCCGGGGCTACAGCGGCTCGGCAACTCGCTGGACCTGCGGGAGTTACGTGAGCAAAGGCGACACGACCTGCAAATGGGTGCACAAGAGCATCCCGAAGCTTGCTTCCAGAGAGGGTGCGACGTCGTCAAGGAAGTGACTAGCTGGGGAACTACCTGCGCAAGAAGGATGGAATTTTGCTTTCTGGCACTCCTCGACGGCCCCCAGGGACCAACAAGACTGCCAGTGCGACCACATCTCTAGGAATCGGGGTGCGACACCGGTCTCATTGGAGTGCACATGTGCGTCAGAAGAGCTTGGAGCTCTGCTCAGCCTCGTCTTGCGTGCACCAAGGAGGCTGCTAGCTTTGCGTCCCTCCAGTACGCTGCTGGACGACCGACGTGAGCCGCCTCTTGTATGTACCGAGCGACGCCAGGGCTGCAGTGGCTCGGCAACTCACTGAACCTGCGGGAGTTACGTGAGGAAAGGCGACACGACCTGCGAATGGGTGCACAAGGGCGGAGGGGTCCCGCAAAGCTTGCTTTATGAAAGAGTGAAACATAGTCTTCAAGTGCATGCCTAGCTCGGGAACTACCTGCGCAACGGGAATGGAATTCCGCTCTCCGAGTGTAATAAAGTGATTTGCGCACTGAACGTGACCCTATTCACTACTATTATCAGGCACTGTGTCTAAAGATAGGTCTGACGTACCTAGGATGCAAAATCTAAAGATACGTCAGACGTACCCAGGACGCAGAGTCTGTGTCGGGTGTCCTTGCGTGGGCAGTCGGACTGCGGCCGGACGCTCCCGCTGGTGTATTTACAGCAGTCCGAAAGCGTTCCACGCTTGCGTCTTATCGACCTTGCACAAGTGGCTGGCAGCCGCTTGGCCTGGCTGCCGTGTGATACACGGGCGTGTGCCTGTCGTGTGTAAAAACGCGTGGAGTGCCAAGAAAATCAAACATTGTGTCTAACAAACTACTGATTTCAAATTCCCCTACTTTTTCAAGTTTTTCCCTGACTATTTTGATCAAATTCCTTGAGTTTTTGAGTCGAAGGATGACATTTCGGCAATGTCATTCAGCATGGCCGTGCCGACGAGCAACCGCCATGCCGCTTTCACTAGTCGTCTTCCGTTATTTAGCCCACTTTTTGAATGATTCCCTGACTTTCCCAGATGATCCGAAATTCCCTGGGAGTTCAAGGCTTTCCAGGTTGGCAGACACCTTTTGAAATTTCGGCACGCGTTTGCGGGGTTTAGTGATCGGGAAGCTGCTCGAGAACAACATAGCTATAAGAGAAGCTGGTACAGTACTGCTTACACGACTGTGGCCCCTTCACAGAAGGCACCCGGCAGGCGGCCGGGAGCCGCCGTCCGCCCGGAGTGACCGCCGTCGGTCTTTTTCACGTCACTACGGATCACATAGTGAAGTGGTCCGTAGTTAGCTCAGCACCGAGCCGTTCGGAGATTTCAACACTTCACTCGCTGCTTCAAATGCGAATCTTGACGGTCGAGCTAAGAAAATTGCCCGGGCACGTCCGCCGTACCGTTAGAACTCCACGTTCTGGTTACGTCCTACATACCTTTAGACTCCGCGTTCCGGATGGGTTCGACGTATCGTTCGACTCAGCGATTATCGAGGAGGTCCCGTGGTTAACGATTGCGGATATTTTAATTAAACTCGAACGACCGAGCGATGTCCGAGGTAGTGATCCGAGCCCGTACGAGAAGCACGGGACCGAATCTGGCTTACTCTGAATTAAATAAAAAAGAAAAGCCTCATTCCCTCCTACTTCACCTTCTTCCTACGCGGGAGAGCACACAAAACCCTCAAAAACCGAATTCCGCTCACGAAATCCACACACTCCGATCAACGCCCACAACCACAACGCCCACAACGCTTCCGACACGCACTGGGCGCTGCCATCTTTTCGTTGACGCCAGAGATTTGGTCTGGTTACGTCATAGATTTGGCCTGGTCACGTGTCTAGTGGTCAAAATTGTACAACATGGCGGCGGCCAATCGGGGGTCACTTTTGCCTGATGAACGGTATACTAGTTTATCACTCTAAGGCCCTCTACCTCGTTGGACGTCAGTCACTTGTTTTCTTTCGTGAACGTTATTTTTTTTAACACTCCTCCTATTTAAAGTGCAATAAACGAACGCACGCAGAGCTACGCTTCGCGATTGGCACGCTACTCGACCACCGGCAGCCATAAACTCGTTCCACTTTTTGCGATATTTTTTCGCGGGGCGAGCCCGCTTTTTTTTTAGGCGGAAATAGGAAATTTTTAGACATCCCGGTCCCCCACCTTTAAAAGGGCAGCTTAAACTGAGCGGGCCAAGCCCATACAGTCGAAGAGCGAAATGGCAGAAGGCTAAAGGAAGATGTCGGTACGCGCGCTCCCAACATCACGATCAGTGTCCGCGATCGAAACTTTGGCGCCTTTGCAATGCGACCGCTAGCGCGGCTGGCAGCCCGACAATTTTCTCGCCTTCCTAGCCGTTTCGATTATGCTCATCGAGCTGCGAGTGTGTGACAGGCGGAAATGATTCAGCAGGAAAGATACGCCACGACTAATCGGCACGGGTACTCCGTGCGATTCTCCCCCTTCAACCCGACGACGCTCGCGTGCGCGACAGCGCAGAACTACGGCATACAAGGTACGCGCTTGTTTTTGTTATTCCACACGGCTCTTCTAAATTAAGATATAGTTATATTGGGGTGATTTTTTTTTGTTTGTTTTCGTCTCTAGGTCGGGGCACTTTATTCATTCTTGACTACGTACCGGGAACACCAATCCGACTTGTCAAAGCGTTCGAGTGGCCGTACGGACTGTACGATGTCACTTGGAGCGAACTTGAGGAGGACGTCGTCATCGGGGCTGGCGCCGATGGGAACATCATTATCATCGCTCTCAATCGCGCAAATGTAATGAGAATCAAACGCCAACTTGTCGTGGAGTACGTTCCCCTGTGCCTAGCCGCTAGGAAAGTAACATCTTGCTCGGTTGTTGTTGTTCCAGGTGCCACGATTGATCCTCAAAGGGCACACGAAAGAGGTAAAGAACAGCGCCCGGCCAGCTTCGACGTTTGGTGGAGACATTTGGGACATTTTTAGTAAACAGTTCGAGGGAAGGAGAGAAAAATTCGCCCCCTCTCCTGCTTGTTGACACACCAGCTCTTCATTTATTGTACCAACGAAGAGAAAGTTAATATGCTCTGCTGGTTCCTACAAAACAAAAGAAATCCCAACTAGCCAAGTTTATTACTACGTCTCCACTAGAAGCTTATTTTGACTTAAAAAATATTAAAATTATCAAATTTGGTTTCGATTGAGTTTCAGTGAATCGCTGATAAAGTATTGTTAAAGCAATGAAGGACATTTTTGAATAGCCCTATGCGAAATGTCGATCAGTGAAAAGAGAGACCAACAAAACATATCTGTTTCCTTCCCTTGGAAAACGCTCGTCAGTCTGGGTTTTCATGCACAAAATGCAAAAGTGTGCCGTCCACTAAACCGTGGATCCTGTACTTTCAGGTGTATTCCGTAGACTGGAGTCAGACTCGCCAAGAGCAGCTGCTGCTCTCTGGATCGTGGGACCATCTTGTTAAAGTTGTAAGTGTGCCAGCAGTGTGCATGACCTCTTGCGCAAGCGCACCTGGGATTGTTCCGTGCATGTTTGCAATGCTCGACGCAGTGGGATCCCCAAGCAGGCAACCTCCTGTCGACTTTCACGGGTCACACCAGCAAGGTCTACTCGGTTGCCTGGTCTCCCCGTATCCCGGGCCTGTTTGCGTCTGTGTCAGGTACACGCTGTCAGAGCTCTCTGGCTTTTTTTTCTTTGATGCTCATGTACTTACGATGTGCTGCTTGCTCGGTGCCTTCTCGCTGCTTCAGTAGGAAGTTTTGCTCTGCAGATCAGCAGACCAAAAAGCTCATTTAATAAAAAAAAAAAATAAAACAGTTATGGTTGACGGAATAGTTTTGAATGGGTTATGCTTACAGTTTCCAGGAACTTCCAGCAACCACCAGCTACCATTTCTGGTTTTTAACCCTTTATTTTATAAGTAGGGGATCCGATTTTCAATCTTTCCACTACCTTAATTTATTTTCTCTCTCTCTCCGAAACACTCCAATATTCAACATAAGTAAAAAGACAAAATTTTGTAGAAAAATCGATGGTCCTGAGGAGATCACTTTTCTAGCTTCCAACAATTTATTGTCAGCATCCATACGGCACAAAAGGCCATGCCGTATTACTTGGTCACAACAGAAGCTAATCTAAGTGCCCATGCCATTGTGCTAATCACCGTTCCAATTTCAAGGGTTCTATGTCATTTGGGCATCCTTCTGAGAAAAGACAAGATTTTTCTAAAGTGTGAGTACCGTATCCTCCAGGTCACTTGTATATATGACTCACAATTAAAATATATTTCTCAGATTTCATTTCTTCTAATTAAAGCATTTACAGAACTGGGAATATAACAAATATGTGAAATTTTTGAAAATTGGAAATTGAAGCTGGCCACTCGCGAGCAATCGGCTCCCACATAGACGAGCGGGCTCGTCCATATGGGAGCCCATCGCTCGTGAGTGGCTGACAAGTGCCGTCCTCCATTCGACCATAATCAACAAGGTTCGGTAGCATCATCTGTCGTTCTGCACCAACGGTAAATGTCGGGATTTTTTATCACTAATTTTGATATGCAAATTGGCCGCTCGAGTGCCATTTCAGGTTTTTTAGGATGCTTAAAGCTCGTAGGTTCAGCTATGACCATAAAACGAGGATCTCAAAAAGCATTTTAGTGCTCCTTTAGGTGCTGCAACTTGATTTGCTGAGGTGCGTGCTTTCTCCGATGAGCGGTTCTCAAGACATTGCCACGTGAATTCCTTTTCTTTTTTTTTGTAGGTGATGGCTCGCTCTGCTTGTGGAACCTGCAGCAGCCTGCTCCCTTGGCTGCCATTCCGGCGCATGGATGCGAAGTGCTGAGCTGCGATTGGTCAAAATACGAACAGGTACCCAATCCAGGTATGTTTGCCATCGTATAAGCATTTTATTCATTGCTTCGCAGCACGTGCTCGCCACTGGAGCTATTGACAGCCTTATCAGAGGATGGGACTTGCGCAATGCCAGCCGCCCGCTGTTCGAGCTCGGAGGACATAGCTATGCAGTCAGAAAAGTGAAGGTAAGTCTGCACTCTTACCAAGCTGCTCGGTCGTACCCTGCATCTTTGTCCTAAGGGGCGCGGTAGTTCCTCCAGTGTGGGGCAACTACATAACAGAGGGATTCACAAATATGGGTTCTCTCCAACTATGAATTTGCCTGCAGATTGCAAAAAACTCTTACAGAACCCATAGGGTCCATGTTAAATTTGTCCTATTGTGCCAGCTTTATCCTTTATATTTTGTTTGGCATATCTATTCCAAGGATCTAATTTTGTGCAGTGCTGTAATATAGAACCTACTTTTTTTAAAACATTCTTCAGGAGACTTTTGTAATATGAATCGCCCTAGTTTCGGGAGAGCTTAGCGGCAAGGTGACTAGGCACCTAAGCTTGGAGCTGTGGTCTCACTAATATTTTCTTCCAGTTTTCGCCGCACTGCGAGTCCACCCTGGCTTCTGCATCCTACGATTTTTCGACACGGTAAGTGGTCAAAGGTTTTTTGAGCACTGGTATGACAGCCAGTAACATAATCTCTTGCATAAAACCCACCCTTGATTGAAGGCTCTTTCACCTCAAACAAAAGTTTAAAATTTTTAAAATGTAACACAGAAATATGGCCTATTGTTCAATGTCCCTAGTCTTATAATGAGAGCATGTCCCTCATTATAATGCATTGCGTGGTAGCAGTAATCTTATTTTAGTGTTCTAGACTTTGTTATCAGTCAATATGCCCAGGAAGTTGCAGGTTCTGGGGTTCTTAAAGATTGATAAGCCAGTGTTATAGAATAAAAAAATAAAAAAAAAGTAGAAAGTGTCTTATTGAAGCATTCCAAGAATGCAAGCAAAACCTTACATTAGCATTGATCTTGCTAAAAACAAATGTAAGAGCAAGGCTGGTAGCTTTCCATCAGCTAAATTCAATTTGTTTGTTCATTGGGATGGGTCTGTCATTTGACAGTGATCGCAGTTGTTCTTGTGGCAACTTTGGAGATGAAAGTAACCCAAGTTATTATGTTTGTTTTTCAAGTGAATGTTTTTGCTGCAGTTTATAATAGTTAATGCCCAATACAAGCAATTTCGTCATGTAAAAAATTTTCCTAACCCATTGCCCCATGTGAGGGATGGCCTATCTTTCTTGGGACATTACAGAAACAGGACATCTGCTACTTTTGATGGAACTTCAGCATTTGAGCTTCGATCATGCTACTCAACTTACTCTTGTCGAAGCCAGAGAGTCCAAGAGGTTGTTTTGTCAAGGCAGTTTGGAACCACGGGCTTTTAATAGAGACATTGTGTCATTTTTTTACGTTTCACCGCCGTATACATTTGAACAGTTCCTCATGGTTGATGGTAATAGTCCACACTTGTTGAACTCAAAAATTAACCTTTTGGAGAGCAACAGACCACCAGCTGACATTTCAACAAGATTACTTTGCTCCTTCAGGGCCCCATTCAGGGTGCTGCAGCCTCATAGATTCTATTAGCAATTCATCTGTGACCCTCCTTAGCAAAGTGGTTTCTAGCAATTCGAGCGCTGAGGGCTTTTAGGGGCGAAGCTCCTTAGGGTCTAGCCTTGTCCGGCGTCCGTGCTCACATCGATTGCCATCCCATCTGTCTTCTTAAAAAAAGAAAAAATGTTTTGCGCAGTCGACAGGACCCGAACCTAAGCGGGGAGACGCCAATTGATTTCTAGTCCATCGCCTTAACCACTTGGCCACGACTGCGGGACGAGTAGGGGGCTCTGAGATGTGGTAGTAACTCAAGAGCTGGGGATGTCATGGATGAAACGTTGCATGTAGCTGCTCCACGTCTGTACAGGAGAGGGCGCTGCGGTCAAATGCGTAAATAATCGTGTTAAACTTTACATGCATTGGCTCAACGTTTATAGACAAGAGGGCGCTGCGGTCAAATGCTCAAATGCGTATATAACCACGTTCCATACCACACATTCTCTTTCTGACATGGACCGTTAACTTAAGTGGTGGAGATGCATTCCCACGGCTTCTAACGGATCCAAGCTGATCAGCTTGAAGAACCACTGGCTCTGCATTTCACCGACCATAAAGCAGTAATAATGAAGTCGAAACGCAAGCCGGAACTCAGCACTACCTATGAGCAATAAAAATTTTATAAAAGATCAGCACCATCAGCACTACCTATGAACAAAATCAGTATCATCAGCACCACCACTGCTTCGCCCCAGTCAACATCATTCACCACGTGGAGATGCGATCATTTTTTTTCTTGTAGTTTTTTCCTACTAGCATGCTTTGTTTAGCTGCTAATCTAGTTCTTCAAGAGACAGAATACTAACCAGTATATAGATAGGCAGTGCAATCCACGTATATAATGATGTACCGCTTATAATGATCAGTTTCTAAGGGACCATGCGTTTTTGTTCTTGGGGTATCTAGTCCAGATGCAACGATAATCAATTGTAACGATTGCATTTTCGAATTTTCTCTATACTGTTGAGACCGGTTATAACGAAGTCGGTTATAACGAAATAGCAGCTACAGGGAAGTTATTACGATTTCCCATTCCCTTTTGCACTTCGTTAATGAAGTCGGTTATAACGAAATAGCGGATATAGCAAAGTGATTTCCGATTCCCATTGACTTCGTTATAACTAGGGTTCTGCGTTTTCGGTTTCTATTTTTTCAAATTTCGGCATACTTTTTTCGGTGTTTATTTTAAAATACAATTTTTTTTTTTTTCGACTTTTTTCAGTGAATATAAAATAAACACCAACGAACACCGGGTCAGATGATCCTTGTAGCTCTGAGATTTGTGATCACTCAAAGAATAACGGTACAGATAAAATGAAAAAGAAATGGTCCCTTTATTTGGCCAATGTGTGCTACTGTAAAAGAAACAAGAAAAAACACAGGAGTACATATAAGTCGGATATGAAGCCTATGCCAAAAATCATGGAACTTCACCTTCTGTACATCAAGATTATGTGATCTTATTATACTACACACGCGTGTACTTTCCCAGGTACTCCCCGTTGATGCGCACTCTTTCTTTCTTGTCAACACGACCCCGAGCTTCGAGAATGCCCTCTCAACGCTAACACTGGACATTGGCAGGCTGAAGGAGATGAAGCGCTGCCTTAGCCAAAATCGGCCAATCAACCAGTTGTGACCGCCAAAAGAGACACGGTGCGACGTTATGAAACAACATAACATGCAGAGCTTGCTTCAAGTCGTGTTCCTTACAACGAGTTTTAAAACACGCTCATACATGGCGAAGTCATGGGGCATTTCATACTTCACGTTCCGATCAATGATGTGCACATTAAACCAAAACGTCGTGATGGCACCCTTGTATCCCATACATTCATACACGTTTCGATAGGCACTGTCGTTCCACTTTTTCGCCATGGCTCTGCGGTACGACTGGAAGGTCAAAGTGACCTTTGCCGAATAAAACCGAATTTTAGAAAATTGATTCGACATATTTTTTATCGGTGTAAATCGAAGATGCCAAACCTAAAACTGACCTTTTTCGGTTAAAACCGAATTTTTGAAAATGAATTCGGTGTACTGTTATCGGTTTTATCGGTTTAAACCGAAAACTCCGAACCCGAGTTATAACTGGTCTTTACAGTATCATTATAAGTGGATTGCACTGTAGTCACTTCGAACTCCCAGCCAGACTGCATAAAAATTTATACTACATGCCTTATCATTGGAGTGATAGAAAGACTTGTATGCCCAAAATGTCCTTGCTACTAGAAGAGTTATGCTGTCTGCATGTTTCAAGATGATTCCAGGAGTAAACACAGAGCAAGACAGCACATTCCTGTATTTTTAATGTGAAACATTCTCTGGCTAGGTGTTCAGCATTTCCTGAAGCCAAAAATGAAGCCTGGATGAAAGCATGGCCGCGAGGCTCTGATTGGTTGATAGGTGAGAGAGGAGGAGTGAGGTGCTCGATGCTGATTGGTTAACGGGGAGGTCATGTGGTCAGGAGGGAGGACTTGTACGCCCAAACAGGAGGGAGGAGACAATGTGGGAGAGGATGAGTAGGTTACAAGGTTCTGGAAGATCTCCAGGTTTATAATTTCAAGTCTGCTTATGCCATGCATTAAATCATCTGATAGAGCACCGTGAACGTAGGCGTCTCGCTGAACAGGCTAGATGTGCTGCTAAACAGCAATATAGACGTTTGTAATGCTAGAACGTTTAACGTAGGCAACACAATTGCTTAGCAATTTGCCATATCTTTTTTTAAGGGTCTGGGACTGGAAGAAATCTAACGAAGCTCTGCTCATACTAAAAAACCACAAGGAGTTCACCTACGGTCTAGACTTCAACCTTCATGTACCCGACCAGGTAGGTTTCACATTACTATGCCTACATCTTGGCCTCCGCAAGTGTCTATTGTACACAGTGCATTTCTGCATGCTATACCAGCATCACGGGCTGTCCACACTTGAGGTAAATGTAGGAAAGGATAACTTCAATGCTATAGGGGCACTTGGGGTTTCTCAATAGTGGGAAGACTGCCAGTGCCGATAATTAAGTGGTCATTTGTAGAAGCTGTGTGTACCTATTTCTACAGAAAGGCTGGGGGTGTTTTAAACAACATCATTAGGGAACGTAGGTATTTCTGAAGGATCTTTGTGCATTTACAAGGTGGTGCAATATAAAAGAACTAAGTGTGCACCCCATAAATAACTGCCCATTAAGTCCCATAGTTGGAATTGTCATGACTGCTACAGTAGGTGACAGGCTAAAAGTTCAGGGGAAGTCCCTCCCACCTCTTCCCACTTTAGCAGGGTGAATGCTAGAGAGGAGGAGACCCCTTCTCTAGCATTCACCCTGCTAAAGTGGGAAGAGCTGGGAGGAGTTTCCACTTTACCCTTAACCTGTCACAGACTGTAGTAATTGTGTGGAAGCTTGCAACATTCAGCACAAGAGCTTTCTTTATAGTCAGTGACAGGCTAAGAATTCAGTAGAAGCTCCACCTCCAGCACATGTTTGTTGCCTTCTGCTGGTCTTGGACTCTGCATGAGAGGCAGTGCTATTAAAGGCAGGACTCTCGCGCTGGAAGCAGAGCACCCCCATAATTCTTAACTCGTCGCTGACCACAGTTTGTGCAAAGTGGTAGACAAGGCTGGGTCATGCCTGGGTTCGAGCAACAGAGGCCTCAGAAGCAGCTTGCACTTTCAGATTGCCGACTGCAGTTGGGATCAGACGCTCTGCATTTCGCAACTGCCCGAGAGCTACCGGCCCACGTAGGCATCCCAGCATACTCGCCCCTTAACATGTTTGTGTACAGACCAAAATAAAAGTGACCATTGTGACAAACCTCACATTCCAAGAATGTATTCATGGGTTAGTCGCAGTATGACTGTCGTTGAATGAGACAATATAAAGAGTATGGAGACATGGAAAAAATAATCCCAATATGACAAAAAAATAAGATTGTAGCAAAGTGGTTCTTTTGTGGGAACTCCATTTGTCAATATAAGTGGCTATTAAATGAAGTAAAGCGTACGAGAGATCTCTCCTTTGAAACAAAACGGCAACTAGCGGTTTTGAGGGGAAAAAAGGATTGAGATATGTCTATAGAACAATGGGCGATGAAGGCATCATCCCTCGTAGCTGGAAGAGCCGCTGATGAGGCAGGCCCTTTCTTCTTCCATGCTTGTGTAAGCAGGTCTGCAACAGGAAAGGCTGCTCTGCTACAAGTTTCAAGGAGCTCCACTCTTTAGTAAGCCGACAACACAAAAGACAGCTTCGTACGGAAACCAGACAGTTCATGTAGCACTATTTATTTTGATGGCATAGATTAGCAGGTATTTAGGGTAGGATGTTTTAAGTTTGGTGTCAAAGTAAGACAAAATGATCATGGACAGTGGTGTAGCTAGGCTATCCGGCACCCGGTGCCCTTAAAGCCCCTTTATACACAAAAGTAGCGACATCCCTTGAAGATGAAGGTGCAGCAGGGCCCTGCAAAGCGCCTTCATCTGACTTTGTACTGACATCGCAGTTAATATGGAGGGGATATATGAGAAGCAACACAAACAAAATTGCCTGCGATTTTACTTATGTCGCTTCTCGGTCAGCGAATATGGATGGGGAAGGGGGTGGGGGGGCGTTCTACAGCAATTTTTAGAACCCTTGAACTAAGTATTAATTGTGTTGTGAGCATGTTTAGACAGCCGGAAGTTAGTCAGCCTCAATGAGTGCCTGGTGTCTCAGCTGCAGATGTGAAATTGTGCCATTGCAGTACCACTTCTAGCCTGAGATCTTAACATGCATCGTGCAGTAGTGATACAAGACTGCATGCCAGCATGACACTCATCCAGATCAAAACGGGCGGGGGTGGTGATTGAACCCAGGATCCCCAGGTTCTCAATGTGAGCCTTCACTACACTCGCTCCAAGCTGATATGTGTTAACACACTGACACCAATCCCCCCCATCTATTTACTGTGATTGCCACTAATTCAATTCAGTGCTACATAACCCCTACAGTAAGCTGAAGTCAGAAAGAAGGGTACTCACGTTCCAAGGCTCTCCGCTTCCTCTATTGTTTGTGGCAACCTCTGGCCCCTTGTCTCTGGTAGTGTGAGGGTGAGGACGCCAGCCAGCAGAGACATGCTCCCAAAGACAATCATGGGCATGATGGGGTGCAGCCTTCCCTGCGTGCCAAGGAATCGCAGAGAACAATCAACTTGCAAACCAAGTCTCGACTTTTGGCTCCCCTTCGTCCGTCTTCAGGTTGTCCTCGCACCACGTGCCAAACTTTCCCGATTTCATGCTCCTGTCCTTCCCCGCATGCAGATGAAGACCTTTCCGTCCATCTTCCTTTTCGCTATGCATTCTTGGAACCATACTTTTCTGTGCTCTCATGGCCCAGTATCGTAGGGACAGTGTACCAGCCATAGGGAACGCTACGGAAGTCTCCTAGTTCCTGCCGACTTTGTTGCAGGCGATGCTGGCTGTCTTCACAGGTGTCCAAACAATGTGAAATTTATTCGTAGGCAAACGAGACGAACAGTTTTGCAGGTGTTCTCACTGCCATACAAATGTTGAGTAGGCTCTGTCAACTTCCAGCTGCACTCGTGATAATTTCGGGAAGTTGTGCACCTCTATGTGTGATGCTCAATTTCTGCCTTTGCACAACCAACTTCATTGCCTAAAGTCAACAATAAGATACGATAACTGTTGAAAAGTGTTACACATAGCCTTTACTTTTGTCTACATATGCACTCCGATAAAGAACTTCCCATTTTGCTAAACATGCTCGCTGAAGATGTGGCAAAGACAGCGGGCATTGTCCCTTTACTATTGCTGTGAGAGTGGGTGTTGCTGTGCAGAGCATCGGAAACGCTATTCCGCCGTCACATTGCCAATTTAGGAGAAGGCTGGCAGCCTTCCATGTTAGCAATTGTAATGAAAGCTAGCATCCATAGAAAGACCAACAAATGCTTAAACTGAAACTTACGAGGTCTGATGCTACAAATGGTGCTGCAATTGTGCCCAGACGTGCACTCATGCTCCCAATGCCGATGCCAGTGTTGCGGTGCGATGTTGGAAACACTTCGGCAGAGTAGAGATAGATGACCGCAAACGAAGCAGTGATGCTGCATTTTCCTATAATCACCAAGGTCGTGGTCAGCCACTGTATATCTATAGAATGAAAAAGTATTCATAATCAACTGCCATGCACTGACAATATCAGCCTGGAGCCTATCTTTTATACACATTTTTTGGATGTATGTATTTCCTTGATTCCAAGGAGTGTTTATCAACAAGTGTGGCATGTCTTCCTTCCTTTATATCGTGCGAAAAGTCAATCACTGCAATAAATGTTAGAAACCTAATGAATTATGAAGTCAAGAACAAAAATGTGAGCTGCTTTGGATTCCGGGCACACTAAGTACAATGCTCGGTGTTGTGGCACAGATAGGATATTTGCATGGAAACAGTATTGGTGCTGTAAGATCTGTTAGGGTCCCTCTGTAGGTCACAATGATTGACTTTCCGTATGCTCTGGGCAGGTACATAGGTTTGCAGCCGTAAACAGTGCAATTTAGAATTGAGCAAATATGGCACCTTCTACATGCTTTCTCTTTCAAAGGGGCCATGAAATGATAATTGGGCTTGAATGTTTATGTACTCTACAAGTATTCTGACGTAAATGTGACAGAAGTATAATTGCTTGCAATTACACTGAACCTTCATCTCTCTCACAGTGTAACTTGAAGAATAGAAGCGGAATAGTGTACTTCTTTCAGTTCCTCCTGTAAACTTGCCAAGGATTGCAATGCTTATGCCACAGGGTTCACCCCAGTTTGATCATAGACGAATGCAGCTTGTGGATTAGGCATGAGTATTAGTATACCTTGCGAACCCTTTACCTGGGTTCAGCTATGAGCAATGACTTGTCAAGCATTCAGTATGGGGCTGATGTCGTCACAGGAGTAGTGGGAATAGGCAAACTCCAACAATGCCTAGAGCAGCGTGTGCACTGGGAACCCCAGCATGTGGCTACAGCGAGCATTATGGGAAGTAATTGGCACCGGATCATGTGGTCCCTTGTTCTGGCTGCGGGTTGAAGTAAATCCTACTGCTCGTTTTTTCTTAATTCTTTCTGCGACTGCCTGCACACGGAGATAAAAGCTAATGTGTGTTGCATAGGTTATGAACATCAAAAATGCACTCCGAGCAGTATTTAGCAGAAGTAACAAGGTTGTTTTATGGCCCCTTTAATTATGTTTTTTGTTTTATAATTCTGCTGTAGTTCAAATATAACACACAATAAATGCCTCATCACTCAAAATTTAAAAAAAAGAGGAGGGTAGTGTAAAAGTGTGGACTGTTGGAGTGTGGTAGGTGTAGGGTGACTGCCCCCCTTGACCACGGGTAAGAAAGGCGCAGTGTTGCAATCTGGAAAACAAAGTGTGGATGGATGAATGAATGCATACAGCTGGACGTTTGAAACGGGGTGGCAGCTTGCACCACCTAGACAGCGTTTTACCGTGTTTTCCTCCCCCCACTGGTCTATGTGAAACTTGAGGCACTGCAACAGCGTGGACCCAGAGAAACTAGATAAGCTACGCTTAGAGTAGGGGCACCGCCATTTTGGTGCTTGGCGAAGAGTGGGCTCAATTGGCCATCACTGCGACTTAGAAATGCAACTTCCTGTAGATACACTGACAGGAAGCTCGGGCAATATCAGTGTTCTCTGCCAAGGACCATTTTAACATTTCTGGAGGACAGAAAAGCCTGGCCTGTAATTTCAGATAAAGCTTCATATAACCGGCAACAATGATTTTAGGCAGCATGATGGCCGAAGTGCGGTTACTCTGAAGCATGCCTTAATCATTGACTCTGCTTCGAAACAAGCAGCAGTGTTTCTGAGCCAAAGCTCACCGTCGGGAACAATGGGGACGATGGCGCAGAAAATCCCGGCAACAATGAGGTAGAAGGAGAGGACGTAGCGACGGCCAAAAAAGCGCAGTGCCAGCACGGACAGGACGACGCCAGGAAACTCAATGAGTGCCAGGAAGATGAAATTTTTGTAAGTGCTCCCTGCCAAATCTTCAGCGCTGAGACTCAGCCCGTAGTAAACCATCGCATTCACCAGCCTGCACAGGGTATAGAGCAGGTGCTGTTAAAATGGTTGGGCACCGGACATGTTAAGTTTCCTTTTCCCGATTGTTGCATGCAAGAAGTAAAATATATTAGCTGATGCATTGTGCCACTGGAAATCTTTCACGGGCAAATGGGATATAACAGATATCAGTTTCTCTAGGTGCTTTGTTTCGTAATGTATCTGAAAGTGTCACTTTTGTGAGTCACCTTTCCCGTTTTCTCACAAGAATGCTCTTATAACAGTAGTAATTCTGTTATAGTAATATGCGGTATGCATAATAGACAAGCTAAATATTATTGTACCTGCAACACTTTAATAAATCTGCACTCTAGTATTCCAATGAGTCATTCTGAATGCTTCTATAGGAATGTTGCTTTTTGTAGGAAAGAAAATGGGTAAAGCTTTGTGGCATGTGATACAAATGCAAAATTTGCAAAATAAGGTGTCCCCCCCCCCCCCCCCCCCCCCCCCCTTAGCAAGAAAGAGCAGCGACCAAGCAGTCGACTCCTGTTTGTTTTCACACCGTTGAAACGGGGCTGGGTCTGTTGGCGTGCAAAACAAAGTGCGTGCTAGGGTAAGAATCAAGAAAATAAAAATTGCAGCAGGGGGAGTGCTCTTTTATGCTTTTGCCTCCCAGCTATGGGGTTTCCAAACCATCTCCAGAACTTTGAACATGACTGACTAAATTTTTTTTTTCTTCCCCAACAACTTAACATGCCATGACTATGACAAACAACTCGTATATATAAGACCAATGCTATACCCTGTCGCAAGTTAAGAAAAACAGGACCTTCCACAAAGTCCTCTACTCTTTCTACTCTAGTGGAGCAAATGCCAGGGAGCAGGCAAGTCCACTCTTTTCTAGCATTTGCTTTGCTAAAGTGATAACGGTGAAAGGCTTTGCAGGAAGAACCTGTCCTGTCTTTCTTGAACAGAGAATAGTGGAAGTTGGAGCTCATCACAGGATTAGGGTGTGTACTCAACCAGTTGAAGCTCACGTTGAGGGTTCGACAACAAAGGCAAGACGACTTGAACAGGTTGTTCAAAGACGAAGAGGAGCTCTCCTGAGAGATGCGACGGCAAGCCCGGCCGCAGGACTGCTCGCACCCTTCTTTGCAGCCGTGGCTGTACAACTGCAAAGCCGTAAGACATGGGGAAGCTTTACGTATAGCCCAAGCTTCTTGCTTTTCATCCTGCGCCTTGCGCACACCATAAAAGACCGAGTGTGCCGATTCAAAAGTGGTAGCTTATCATGGTTAAATGGGGACAGGCAGGCGTTTCCCCAGGAATTGAAATTAGGGGGGGGGGGGCATCGAGAATAGAGTCGTTGCAAATGAAGGGGGTGCCTTCAGAAAAACAAGGGGGGGAAGTGCACCCCCCCCCCCCCCCCCCCTAGGGGGTGTGTAGGGAAATCGCTGGTGGGCAGGTGCTTGTTAGGTCCGAAAGCAGAAAAGTTGGGGAAGAGAACACGGCATGGTAGGCCCTCGTTTCAGCCAATCATACGGTATAGGATCAGTGTAGGGGTCCAGTGGGATGTCTCGTTTGTAAAGCAGCTGTGCCGCTCGCATCAGGCTTGTTTTGTGCCGGCGTTATTGTGTAGGCACATGTGCATAGATACGGCTCCGCATAGATGCACGTGCGTAAAGCTTCCCTGCTTCGCACCGGTGCACACACGTAAAGCTTCACCGCTTGACACCAGCGCTCGCGCATAAAGCTTTGCGGCATTGCATTGGCTTTTTGGAGATGCATCCTTGGTTAGCTTGGTCAGTACTCAAGTTTGCCGTGGTGAACACTTGAAATGTCCTTGCTTATATTCAAAATGTTTGAAAAGTAGCGGAGCAGGAACTTATTGTGACATGGGCATTTAGTGCAACAAGGGCATAGGCTCAGTGTTTGATGGTAGGGTTGTTCAAGAAAACATGAGGAATGGGTAATTGCAGTACTTACCATGTCTGGTACTGGAGGTTTCCCATTCCATCTGGCCGCCTTATTTATGATATCTAGAGCCTGTGTATGCTTGCTGTTATACAGGCACCATGCAAAGCTCTCTGGAAGGAGCCTGTGAAACAATTGAGTATTAAGATCTTAAGTGCATAGTACTTATTTTAATCTTGACACATCATTGCATGCATTTACTGTGCGGAAAATCTTTCCGATAAGGCCAGGACATCATTGCATCCATTTCCTGTGGAGAAAATCTTCCCAATAAGGCCAGAACACTTATAGTTAAATTTCCTATGCATCAAATGATATAAAAGATGGCATACTGGTTTTATTCAATATGCAAAAAAAACTCGTGTACCAAAGGAGGTATACACATCAACATATTGGAACTGATATCTCGAAAATCTGATACTGGTTTGAATCAATATATTGCAGTATACTTGCATATTCACACCTTGTTCTTGCACGTGCTTTTTTAAGAGTTACCTTGGTTTCTGTAAGCAGGCTGGTGCATTATGAATATATATGTTGTATGAATACAGAAAGAATCTGTGACAGTATGTCTTTTCTATTTGTGGTTTGTAAAAAAAAAACTCAAGTAATGTGCCAAAAGAGTGCCTTGGAGATGATATGAAATGATGGCGGTTAGTTTCTTAACCCTGCATTTTGAGAGAGACATTCAGGATACATATTTGAACTTCCTCTGAATCTGGTTTCATGTGAGATGGAGAGACTTTTGACAATTGTGCACCAGTCTGCAGGCTCGAGATTCACTTTAAAAAGTAAGCTGCATACTTCACAGATTTCAATGACACCAGAAATTAAGCACGTCTTTGTTCTTGTTTACCAACCCGTACCCAGTTCTCTCACGTCTGGGGCCTCTCAATTGTACATTTTGTGAACCACACTAGTGCTTTATTTTAGCAGGTTTCCAAATGCAATGCACTCTAATCCTTGCACTGTAGAGTTGAACTGGTTCACGTCAGCACGCTAGCTTACCAGTAGTAGGGCAGGAGCAGAAAGACTGGAATGGATAGTGCAATCTCCAGAGTCCTCCAGGTGCGTAGGTAGTATGCCGATATGGCAAGGAAGCACTCTCCCAGCGGGAATGCCATCTGGTAAATCAGCATGCTTAAAAGCCGATGGGATGGACCAATCAGTTCAATCGCTTTGAGAGGGGAGAAGCGAGTGTTAAAGCCTGTTAGAACTGGTATGCCTACACGCTTTTTACATACACGGTTAGCATGTACAAGCTGTCGCTTTTCCTGCTTTGATGACGGCAAGTTAAACGCCGTTATCAAAGCTTCTTGTATGGTGGAAAAGCATCATCCAAAGCATCAACCTACAGTCAGTGACAGGCTGAGAATTCAGTAGAAGCCCTGCCTCCAGAATGCGCTGGTTGCTGTCTGCCGGGCTTTGGCTGTGCGTGCGACAAGGTGTTATCAAAGGCAGAAATCTTGCGCTGGAGGCGGAGCAGTTACTGAATAACCTGTCGCCGACTATAGGCAGCAAACGTTTCTGTTCTGCAATACACTGTGATGCTACTGATGCAGTGTAGCAATTGCTTGTGAGGCACGAGTAGTTTGAGAGGGTATTGTTTGCATGCCTCCTTAGCAAAACTCACCCAAGACGAAAGACGTCTGAAACAGGGCGCTTGAGGCGATGGCAGTGATGAAGCGAGCTGACGTGAATGCAGCGTAACTACTGGTGAACACGGTGGCCCATGCGGATATGAGGAAGATGGGAGGAACGACTAGGAAAGAGATTCTTCGGCCGTACCTTGGGGAGAAAAGAAGCGCACAAGTTCATGCAACGAAAGCTGCTTGCACCGGTGAAATCGCTTAGTAGAGACGGGCTTACCGATCTGATATGTGTCCAAACACCACGGCGGAGACCATGACTCCCAACATAAACAGTGACTGGGAAAAGCTGACTAGCCACTCATCCTTGCAAACTACGTTGAACTATGAGGGAAAAAAAGAAGAGGCGTTAAAGGGACACTGACAGGGTATTTATGCTCGCCAAAGTTTTTATTTGTACATGACATATGAGAGCCCAACTACCCAGAACACAATTTGCAGCTCGAAATTCGTTTTCTTTTCGCCCAAGAACCGCTGATCGAGAACTGGCCGGTTGGAGTCGCGCTCACTTTCTTCTCTGTGGTCATGTGCCGCTTTCTATGGTTTAGACACAACCACTAAATATAATCAAAGTCGTGGGTCATCGAAGGCACACACTCAATGTTAAAAAATATACAAAGAATACGATATCCATTTTTTGTGACTTGTAAAATGTTGCAAATACGTTGATTGAAAAAAAAAAAAAAATGCACAGTTACGTGATTTCTGGAAACTTTCTCCTCCTATATTTCTTCTTCCTCCCCAGTTCAGTTTCGGTTTCGAGCAGTTGCGTTTTTCTTTTTTTTACTTTATTAAAAATATGTGTGACGCTGCAGCAAAATATTGATAGGGTAGTCCTCTGGCACCATAATGAATCGCCTGGCAAAAAAATATAAATTTTTTTCCTTGGGGGTGTTAGTGCATATTGATTGCACCATAAAGTCGTTTGATGGAAGAATGCACCATTTCTTTATGTCGGTGACTTTCGAGGGGAGAACGATTATAGAATATATTTGGTATTCTATATTCACAGTCAAATCAAGAACCGTAGTAAAATAAAAAAAGAAGGCCTGCTCCTTGTGGAGCGTTACTAATTCCCCCTTCATGTTGTGCATTAAGATACTTGTGAATGCATTTAAAATCATTTATTTGTTAACCTACACATATTTCAAATGCATTTTTTTTTCTTTTTGGCAATTTTGTAAGGATTATTTGGTGCAGAGCATGAACATGAAAGGTGACGAGTAAAGTTCTCTGCGAGGTTCTGTTCTCTCAGATCTGAGAACCAGTGCCTATTCTAGGGGTGTACGAATAGTATCGGATTATACTCTATTCGATATTCGTTTCGAGATAAACTGCGGTATTCGTACTTTTCAAAGTGCTAATCGCGGCGGGTTAGCCCCGTTGAGTGCGCTTCTCATCGAGCACCTGTGTGCTGCGGGGAAGCAATACCCGCGGAGTTTGCGGGCTTCGCAGGTATTGCTTCTCCGCAGTGCACAGCTGCTCGGCGAGAAGCGCACTCAACAGGTCTAACCCGCCTGTCTTGACAACCCACATGCATCAATGATGAACGTGCACAGGCACGTTCATCACGATGAATTCAAAATCCACTATTCGCACATGACTAGCAAGATCTCAACAAATGGCCATGGAGTACTACGCAAAAATACCTCGGTCACTATCGTCTCTTCAAACTCCGTCGTGGCGTAGATCCATCGATCACACTCTCGCGATATGTTGGAGAAGTCTGCAGCAAGGCAGGTGCTATTGGTCGGGCTGACTCGGGAGTGCTTGAAGCACTGCACATCGCTTGGGGACCCTTCCGGTATCGCAAAACTTGCCCAAGGTTCGTGGAATCTTGTCTTATTGTTGTCACATCCTTCAATGTAACACCTTGGAAGCAAAAATGGTTAAAATTAATTGCCATTCACGACTTCATTAAAGCGAATGTAAAATCATATTGGACTGGAGAAAAATACACTTTGAATCATTCTCATTCTATCTTCAGGATGATCAAAATCACTTTTCAATTTGATGTACTTTCACTTTAATGCATTTTGAAAGCCGTAAAAGCGGCTTTCCAAATACCGCCGAAGCAGGTCCTTCTGAGCATGGTCGGTGCAAAAACAGCTGAGGACTGTGACGTCAGTGTTCAGGGATCGCAGTATCTCCGCGCGTTGTGCAAGTATTTTTTTTTTTCAACAGTCAAAACGCGTTCGGTTTCGTGTTTTGTCCTTGTCGTGGGCTCATCTATTTGCTATCGTGGTTAGTTCGTCTTTGCGCTTGATTTTGCCGTAGTTTACGGGTGTCCAATCGTTCTACGGCTTTGCCCAGCGTTCATGGTGGTAGCTTCACAATGTCGGCCTTCTGCGGCAAGGTGTGCCGGCATTCGAGCACCTTGACGCTTATCGTGCACTCTACATTTCTTCAAAAATTCCACAAACAGTTGTGCGATTTTCCAAAAACTTCAATGGGAAAATGGGGCATGTTCTTTGTAGCTGGCGCCATTAATCTCTGTATTCATGGACTTCACAGGCCACCATAATTTCGCATTAAAAATGTCCGAAATTTGTTTATAACTTTTGAGTAAGGTAATGATCGACAAGCTTTAACACTTTGGCACCTGGCCCGGACCGCTACCGCTATATTTGGCTGGAGAACGAGCGTTCGACGTTGCAAAGTTTATTTTTGTAATAAAAAAACAACACACATTTCTTTTTCTTTTTTTTTTTTTTATTTGGGGGGGGGGGGGGGCTGCATTTTTTTTTAGGCTGTAAAGGCTGGAACACATCTGCGTTTGACTGCGACCGACTTTGCTGGTTTTTAAGCCTCTCGTGACTCCTTACGACCGACAGAGTGACTTCATACGTACACGCACTTTTGCTTGAGTGGTCACATCTCAACCATTTTCCGCCCAATCGTTTTTTTTTGTGTGTGTGTGTGTGTGTGTGTGTGTGTGTGTGTGTGTGTGTGTGTGTGTGTGTGTGTGTGTGTGTGTGTGTGTGTGTGTGTGTGTGTGTGTGTGTGTGTGTGTGTGTGTGTGTGTGTGTGTGTGTGTGTGTGTGTGTGTGTGTGTGTGTGTGTGTGTGTGTGTGTGTGTGTGTGTGTGTGTGTGTGTGTGTGTGTGTGTGTGTGTGTGTGTGTGTGTGTGTGTGTGTGTGTGTGTGTGTGTGTGTGTGTGTGTGTGTGTGTGTGTGTGTGTGTGTGTGTGTGTGTGTGTGTGTGTGTGTGTGTGTGTGTGTGTGTGTGTGTGTGTGTGTGTGTGTGTGTGTGTGTGTGTGTGTGTGTGTGTGTGTGTGTGTGTGTGTGTGTGTGTGTGTGTGTGTGTGTGTGTGTGTGTGTGTGTGTGTGTGTGTGTGTGTGTGTGTGTGTGTGTGTGTGTGTGTGTGTGTGTGTGTGTGTGTGTGTGTGTGTGTGTGTGTGTGTGTGTGTGTGTGTGTGTGTGTGTGTGTGTGTGTGTGTGTGTGTGTGTGTGTGTGTGTGTGTGTCTCTCTCTCTCTCTCTCTCTCTCTCTCTCTCTCTCTCTCTCTTTTGAACTGCGTGCAATCCGGTGGGACTCCGCTGGAGCGTGTAGCCTTGGCTAATGCTTAGACGCCATTTTACCGCACAACTCATGCACTGGGTGCGCGAGCGCGTCGGCCCACTCATTGCAGCAGAGGATGCACGCTGCACAGCTTCGCAGCCGGTGATCATAATTTCAAGTACATTGTGCCTGCCCTTCAAACCGAGGACATGTAACTCGCATATTCGAGTGTGGAATACACGCAGTCGAAAATCAGCACCTTGATTTGCAATGAAAATGTTCATGCCATTGAATGCACGCACTTAATTGAAATAGAAATTGTTTAAACACTGTTTCACTGTCAAGCCTCTTGAAAATTTTCGTTGCTTTTCTAAAACCGACAAAACATCCCCATCATGCAGTCTCGAGCTGGAAAATCTCATACTCTTTAGCAGGGATGGGCAGTATTTTAAATACAAATATTTGAAATACGTATTTCAAATACTTTGTGTATTTTGCATTTGTATTTAATTACAAATTGGGTAATGTATTTGACGTGTGTATTTAAATACTAAAACGGGAGTATTTTAAATAAAATTGTAATTAAATACAATTTGTGGGGGAAAATACATCCCTCAAATTTATTGTCACGGCTCATTTTGCTCATCCTAAGACGTGTCCAGAGCAGGAAAAAAACTACGTTCTGCACCGAATGCAGTGTCTCTCAATCAAGCACAAGCGTTTAGTGACTTTGTGATTACGGTGCTTGTCCAGGGCAAGAATAGTGACGAAATCTACGTTCAAAGGCAGACTGGCTAAATAAGTGCCAGGGACAACTTGTGATGCTTTCCAGCCCGATTTCCATTCATATTTTTGCCTGGAACATTCTAAATGCGCGGGTCGTCCAGATTGTCGTAACTGATGCGAGTTGCAACAATAAAACATTCTCTAGCTAGTGCTGCGCGTCTTGGTTGTCTCGGTTCTTTGTGTGTCTATACCAAAATGTAATCGACAAAAAAAAGCTGCTTGACGCTTTGTACTTTTTTCACCTATTACGTCCAAGCTGATTACATTTTTCTGTGATGATATTTCTATTACGCGGCTAGAGCCTCGCACACTAACTCCCGAGTGTGCGATGCAAAATTAAAATGAGGTACCCAGAAACCCGTTGCAGGTGCCCTGAAGTCGCTGACGCAAATTTTGAGGTATGTATTTGGAAAAGTATTTGGAGGAGACCAAATACATTTGGTTGTATTTGTATCTTGTACTTAAATGCTTTTTTTTTTAATGTAATTAGATGCGTAATTAAATACATTTTGACGAAGTATTTTGTATTTGTATTTCGATACATATTTGAATGTATTTTGCCCATCCCTGCTCTTTAGTAACTAATACAGATAATACCAACCAGAAATACAGTGTCTTCATCTGCTCAAGGGCTCTCTTTCCAAGGAAGAAATATTGACCTCTTACAAAATGTGAAGGTTCTCGGTGTGATATTTAATGAGGACATGAGCTGGGACGCCGAAGTACAATGCATAGCTGGCAGACTTTCAAAAGTTGTGGGCATTATTTATAAATGCCGACATATATTACCCCTTTCGGTCTCAGCCCTTCTTTACAACTCCCTCTTTTACTCTTGCTATAATTACCGCTTCCTTGTTTGGAGTAGCACAACGGCTACAAATATGCATCACTTGCATGTTCTCCAGGACAGAATCATCCGAATTGTGTACAATGCGGAACTCACACATTGCAACATTTCAAAAACCTTGTGTATTGACATAGTTTTAATTACAGGGCATTACACAATTATGAACTGCTAACATATCAAACGTCTGTAAGGCGAAATCAACTTGCTTTTACCAGTCGCCAATATGAAGCGGATGGTGCCTGTTGTGTTGACGCATGGTCAATGCCTCGCTCGAGAACAGGCTACAGCCTCCAGATGCTGCAGTTCTCGTTGCCTAATGTTATAAATGGTATACACATACATTTGGCACAGGTTTGATGAGTTTGAGCAGGAAGGATATTCGCGCTTTGTTTCTCTAGCCTTATTTGTGCCTAGCTTTGATGGGACCTTTGACCTGTAAGAAATGTTCGTAATGTATCTCGGATCTTTTTTGGTCTAATGGCGTGTGTTTTGCTTCTACATAAACTTCGTTGTACGGACCAGTATGTAAAATACGAGGGTGATTCAATAAATAAGGTGAATTTTTTCGCATAAGGACTTCTAATACAGATTTCTTTGTTATTTTTATTGTTTTACTACTCTTCCACATGGATTTAATTTCTTAGGCAGATTACAAAAAAAAAAAAAAAAAAATGAGAATTTTACTAAGTAACAAAGATGGCCGACCAAGAAGCATGCTCCAGGACTGAACAGCGGTCAGTTATCAAGTTTTTGGATGCTGAAGGGTGCAACCCTGTTGAAATTCATAGGAGAATGTCAACTGTGCATGGTGCCACATGTTTCAGCCAAAAAATTGTCTATAAGTGGGCTAAATTGTTTAAAGAAGAACGGAGCAGTGTTGAGAATGAAGACGGGCCTGGGAGGCCTACAGAAGTGAGATCTCCTGAGGTGATCGCATCAGTCAATGACCTTATTCAGTCTGACAGAAGGGTGACAGTGGATGGCATTGCAAGGACTTTGAGCTTATCTGTGGGGACAGCACACAAAATTGTGCACGATGACCTTGGCTACTCGAAGGTCAGCAGCAGGTGGGTGCCGAAGATGCTTACGGCGGAGCACGAACAGAGGAGGGTTGAGTTGTCCCAGCAGTGTCTTTCCCGCTATGAGAAGGACGGTGATGATCTTCTGAAGAAGAAGGCCACATCTGTCGAGACATGCGTTTGGCACCATGAGCCTGAGTCTAAACGACAGTCCATGGAGTGGGAGCACGCAGGCTCTCCAGTGAAGAACGTCAAGTCCCAGCGGTCCACTAGGAAGGTGATGCTCACAATTTTTTGGGATATGCAAGGCCCAATCACCATTTCATTCCTTGAAAAAGGAAGCACTGTGAACAGTGCCAACTACTGTGAACTGCTGAGGCAGGTCAAGAAAGACATGAAGAACAAACGCAGAGGTCATCAGTCAAAAGGAGTCATCTTGCATCATGACAATGCAAGGCCTCACACAGCAGCCCTAACGGTGCAGACCATCAACGAGCTGGGCTGGGAACTGCTCCCTCATCCTCCTTATAGCCCAGACCTTGCCCCTTCAGGCTTTCACCTGTTTGGTCCCTTGAAAGCGTTCACGAGAGGCACGAAGTTTGAAAGTGACGATGAAGTCAAAAGTGTTGTGAGCGACTGGCTGAGACATCAGTCTAAAGATTTCTAAACTGAGGGAATATGGAAGCTTGTGCACAGATGGGAAAAATGTGTGACAGTGCTGGGAGACTACGTAGAAAAATAAAAAAAAGTAAGCTATCTGTATTAGAAGTCCTTATACAAAAAAATTAACCTTATTTATTGAATCACCCTCGTAGTTTCTCTTGTTGGTGGCGGGGAGGAGAAACTCTGTCAAGCGACAAAAGTCAGCTCTTTGTTTTCTCCGGTCCCCTCTCCCCTGGAGAAAAACAATAAAGTTAAAGACAAAGTATTATGGCCTAAAACATCCATAAAAATTCACGAGAAAACCAGCTCAAACGCGCATATACAGTGAAAAGTCATTCGTGCGTTGCAAGCAACTTAGAGCTCTAAAACAGTTGTTGCATATGAGTTAGTAGTCATACTTAATTCACAGAGATAACTCATTAAATTGAGTGATTCTTGAATTAAAATGAATGGCGTTGGGATTAAATTGTTGACAAACTTGGATTGAATTCATTGGCACTTGGATTGAATTGGTGTACAGCTGAATTAAATTCAGGGACACTCGGATTAAAAAAGAGGGCACTTGGATTATTATGGGCGGGAAATCCTGTAGTGCTTGGACCGGTGCGACTCGACAAGGGAAACTTGTGAGGCTGCACGTGTAGACAACAATCGCGGCGCTGCAGTCGACAAGACAGCAGAAAGTCGCCGCGGCGCGCACGTGTCGCCGCACGTGCGCGTGCACGCGATGTACGAAGTATATACGCGCACAACCACCACCATACTGATCCTACGGCCGATGTGCCGGTGTCGACACCTATCGCGATCTACACCACACGCCTCACGCGAGCCGCTCCGGTCCCAACACTACCCCGTATTCTAGTACACTGCATGGGCTGCGATGCGACGGACGCCGCCATCTTTAGCTCTAGTGGGGCTAAAGATGTCACCTTTTGTTGTACCGCGGCGAAGGCTAGAAGGGCGAGCTCCGTTGACTGCTGCCTTTAATGTACAAGAGCTTGTGCCGCCGAGATCTGCCCCAGATTAAAGGAGCTTGAGCTTGCAGCCTTTCTTGTCATCATAAGCATCATAAGGTGAAGGAGTATAATTGAGGTAGGCCAGCTCAGTTAAAGGCCGGCCCGCAAGCAGAGAGAAGGAACCCGACCCTCACTTTCCTTCTCGCCACTGTGAAAGGAGGAAATCGTCTCTCGTCTCCTCCTCGCCATTTTCCCGATTTTTTTTGTCTTTTTTTGCCAGCTGCCTGTTTCTTTTTTTTTTTTTTTACAAGTTTGGGGTGGAGGAAATGAAAGCTTCAAGGATTTGAAAAGATTATCCAGAAGCCAGCCGGCACACCTGCGACAAGGATCTGAACCAACCGAGTAGCTGTTTTGAGCGAGCTTGGCACTTGCTCTTCCCAACGAGTTGCATTGGCTCTTTTTTAGCATTGGTTTGGAAGACGATTCTTTGCTGTTGTGAGAGCACAAATGCCTTGTTCTGCTCAAAGAAGTAGTCATTGAAGTATCAATTTTAATATAAATATTTGATTTGGCATCTTTTGTTGTTTAGGCGGATTCATGGCGACAACGGGAAGTACGAGCGGCGTTTTCTGTATATCAGGGATGGCGCTCCATAGCAGTCGTTCTGAATCATCATGGTTCGTAAACCGGCAGAGGTGACAGAGGATCCCATCCGCAGTGGGTCTAGCACTTTTCGGTGTACAGCGTTTTGCTGTAGGGCATTTCGGTGCGGACTTTTTGGTGCACAGACATTTCAGTGTACAGACTTTTTGCTGCAAAGACTTTTCGGTGAGCGGATATTTCGGTGCACGGACATTTCGATGCATGGACATTCGACGCTATGGTTTGCTCGCCACTATCTCTTTTCCAACGTACGCAGACACGCTTCACGTCGTGTTTGCGCGTTGAGTTGATAGAAATAGTCTCCTCTATAAGGTGTTGACTTTATTATTAGTCCTGCGTGTAGGAAACGACCCAAACAGCAAGACGTTTGAAGTTGTTTGTGTATTCAGAACAATTTTGAATATCTTCAAATGCGCCTCCTCCGCGTAATCGCATAGCTCCGATTGTTAATAATAAATTGTGATGACCTCGCACGACAAAAAAAAAAAAAATACAAAAAAACAATGTAATTATTACTTGTAACTCATTAGGGAATAAAGTAGGCGCGTGCGGGTACAAAATAAGTGTAATCAAATCAAATATCGATTTGAATCAAGTAAACAAGCCGAATTTGGTGAATGCTAAATCGATTTTATTTGGTATCAAATGTTTGCTCATTCTCGTACGAAAAAAAAAAAACAGTGACCACAGATCATACACAGCGTATGATCTGTGGTCAACGTCTCCTTCCATGCCGTAATGATGTCGCCGGACGTAAAGAACTGCCTTACAATCGTGCTTATACAGGGCGATTTTTTTTAACGACTAGACATTTTTCTAAAAAAGACGTCAGAGCTACGCAATTGCGGTTTGTGCCTTATCTGTACTCATCAAAAACACCAAATCATTCATTTTTAAAGAGATGTAGTGGACGTGAAGTGGCTCACGGCGTCCTAAAAAGCCTCATTTGGACGCGAATCGTGTTACCGCAATCCTTTCGGCCACCGCACTCCTCGCCCCTTCTACAGTGGCGTTGTCACAGCGATGCGCATGATTTGTCGCTTTGGCTTCATGGCGTTAGGCTGTGCCACGCGGAGACGGAGCCCACATAAAATCAGAACTATATTTTCGCGCCCAAATTAGGAGGACGCCGTATAATAGTGTACGCGCGTTACATCTTTTTAAAAATGGACGGTTTGGTGGCTTGCGATTATGGCCAACAACTTTCTAAATACAAGATGCCGTTTTCTTTTCTAATTAAAAGGTTAATTAGCGAATTTTAGGCAATCGGTCGGTTTTAGTTGCGTTCGTTATTGAACCTAATCCTCGCCTGGCCGTATAGCTCACCTACACAAACCGCAATGGCGCTAATTTTCACTGGACAATTTGGTGGCTTTCGATTACGCCCAACAACTTTATAAATCAACTATCCCGTTTTCTTTTATAATCAAAAAGTTTATTAACAAATGTTAGGTAATCAGTCGGTTTTTGTTGCGTTCTTTCTTGAACCCAATCTTCGCCTGGCCGTTTAGCTCACATCCACAAAACGTTAATTTCCACGTTTTTTTCTAATATCTAGTAGGTGAAAAAAACAAAAACAAAAAAACGTTGTATATAAAATAGAGGGCAGTTATTTTCTGATATAAATAAAGCGTGGGGCACGCGTCTTGCATGCATCTCTTTTTTTTTTTTTTTTCCGGCCTATGAAAACAAATTTCGGGACATTCGAAATTGAGCTTATGATGGGGCGGGCGCTTTATCACGGGGTATTTTGTCATGTTTCATAAGCTTTATTACTAGTCAGAAGGTAGCCACGCGAGCCGCATCACGTTGCAAACAGCTAATTCGGGTGTTTCTCAAGCAGCTCTAGAACTTTCCAATTGACATTTTGGTTCTTAATACATCTAAGAAAGTTTGGTACTTAGTCCTAAACATTTAATTTATTAGGCATAATTAAAAATTCTGCAACTCTCGCAAGACGTCTACCCAAAACATAAAGTTGGCTTCATTGGCGTAAAGTGGCTGCGTCTTTCATTTTTATGCTTGGTCTTTAAAGATTCGTGAAAAGCATTTGCGACCTTATCTGTCAAGGCGCGTCGGACAGCGCGGCCTCCTCGGCAAGTTGTTCCCTCATCGAAGACGACAATGAATAAAAGGTGCGATAAAAATCTTAATGCCTGAAAAAAGCGCAAGTTTAAAATAATTCTAAGGGTGTCAGTTGATTTTATTTCTACTATATTCAAATTTCAACACTCGTCGCGGGCAGCATGAAAGGAAGCACTGCACTCTTGGCGCAAACCAGTGCCCAGTCAACGGTTCTACACTCAAACACGCATCACCACCCGACCTGTTTGAAAAATAAATAATTTTCAGTACTTTTGGTAGAAAAGGCGAATTTTCTACTGAGCGTGATATTTTGTGGACCCAAAAGTCCTGTAGCCGGGATCGGTAGTTCATAGCTTCAGGAAGACGAAGAACGACGGATGCATTATTTCCCGCGGAAGTACTGTTTTGAATTTGAATTCCACATAAAATTGTATATGCACAAATTGTGGCACGATACCGAACTTGCTTGATTACTTTTCTTTTAAAGACAACATAACCAGGCGTAATCTACAGATATTGCAGAATTCATTTTAATTGGCGTACAGCGCGAAAGACAAGTATGGACATAAAGAACACAATAGAGCTCTGCATTTCTACTGCATTTCTTTCCGTACTTGTGGACAGTTAGTCCGCATGACTATATTCAAAAACTGCCAAATCGTTTAAGCCTACCCCTTTTTATAATTTTTTTCGTAGATGAATTGTGGCGAATCCCGGCTGGGTTCGGGTAAAGATCTCGCACGTGTTCAAGGACACATTTCGGCATGATTTCCCGCTTGGTGACGACGTTGAGCTGACCGCTGTTCCACTCCTTTTCTAAGTAGGCGGGGAACGCCAGACGCCTAAATTTTCCAAGCAGCCCCAAAACTTGCGGTAGTACACCTTCCGAACTCCTGGGTTTTTTTGGAGATGGCCTTCGCCCACCCTGACAAAGCCCCAAAAAATTATGCAAGGCCTGCAGAGGCTATCTGGGCATTCCGTTTCTTCATCAGCGAACAAATGCGAACAGAAGAGAATGAAAACTTCGTAATACCTGCTGTCTTTTAATAAATGGCATATTATTGCTAGTGGCATAATATTACTAGTTGCACTATTTTACGCGAAGAAAATTGTGATTTTGCGGTTCAATCTCCGTATTTCCCGTTCTCTTTGCTGATACGCAAGATATTTGTCGGGTGTCAAGTTTTCAGTTACATTTGTCGACAGAAACTAAATGCACGTTTGGCCACGAAGAAATTTTTTTCAAAGGCAGAAGATAGATGAAATATACCATAAGCCGTTTCAGTTTTTATGGAAGTTTGTTTTTACTCTTAGTAGCTTCAACGAGGCGGCAGCCACTCTAGAAAACACCTGTAGTACGAACCTCTATATTATGCCCCAGAAATGGTCAGACTGGGTCCCTCTGACTGCAATATCTTTGACTTGTAATTACTCATGATTATTACTTTGTACAAAAAACAAAACAAAAAAAAAAAAAACACAATAGTGATATAATCACTCTTCAGTGTGCCGTTTTTAACGACACATTTTCAACTCTCTGGGTAGAGCTCAAAGTTCGGATAAAAATAACCATTTTTTTTCCTTCTGCTGTGATGTTCAAGTTCCGTTCACTCGAGATAAATATGCGGTGGTGTAGCGTGTGTGGCCGCATGCGAAAGTATCTGAATGTAAAAGAACTTGTTGTTGGGCTAGTTGGTCTTGACTATCTGAGTGTGTTTTAGAACTGCAAAACAAGAGCAAAAAAAAAAAAAAAAAAAGAAAAGCGAGCCAGCCCGAACCCTTCCGAGCTTATATCCAGCCTGCCTAACTAATCCCTGATGCTTGGGATTGAAGCAGAGAACCTTGAAGGGTTACAGAGATTTTGTCGGGGGGCCGGTAAGCCCATTAGCACTCGTGCGAGAAGGCCGTAAAAAGCGAGGAGGAAAATGGAGGAGGAAAGGGGAGAAGGAAAAAAAGAAAAGAGGGGGAATCTTCTGCCACGCTGAAGAAAATTTTGAGCCCCCGCCTTTAAGAGCGCTAGTGTAACTGGGGTATTACATGTTTACTCTTTCTTCAATCTTGACCCGCACAACATGATCCTGGTCCATCAATTCTTCCTCAGCTGCGATCTTCTATCGTTTCGAGTTGTTGGCCACGCGAAATACGAATCACAGTTACGCGTCCCGGTGATTCAAAAGTTCTAGCTGCCGCGTAAACGCAATAAATAAATTGTTTTTGTTCTGAAATGGGACTCTGTAGCGATGTCTGGCTAATAAAGCGCAGACAAATCCAGCACCAAAGAGTGCAGGACGTCATCTCACCTGTGTTCCGGCGTCGCCGCCAGAAATACGTGCGCAAGCTGATGGGCACCGCAGAGGGCCGGTGGCAGACACGTGAGCAGTTGGACGTACAGCTGATACTTGCCGAAATCGCCGATGTGCTCTAACACGGTAGCGATGTCCATACTGGAGCAGCGCCGGTAGTTTGTGAGCACACTTGGCGAGAGAGGAGCGTTAACAGCAAAGACATTGATTTACGGGGTGCTCCAAGCAGTTATAGGTCGTGGTTCCTAGAAGGCACCGGACATTGTGAACAAGTCCCTCCGTTCTTGGTGTGAACGACAATTAATGCTTGACCGAGATAGAACGACTGCCTTTGTTGTCGTCGTCTTCATGCATCGCGAGGCATGACTCTTGGTCCACGGCGGATCCGTGTGACGTGAAGAGGAGCACGTGTTTCACACGAACGTCTCTCGCCCAAACAGGGCTGGCTTGTTGCCGACCGCATGCTCACGCTCCTCAACCTCAACCAGCCTCAAACAGAAAGCTCAACAAGCTTGCAAAGACGGTGCGACGGGAGGTCGCTTGAGACGCAAGCGGCAGTTCATGTTTGTAAGCAGCAAGTGGGTCTATAATACATTGCTGTAGAAGCTTCGGGTGCGAACATGGGGCTTGATCTTGCAGATCATTTGCACGTGTTCTCGCACAAACGAAACCACAAATGAAGCCCCGCGCTCGCGCCAGTAGCTTTACGGAGTATAGGCAACTTAGCTCGTGCTAGCTAGTATAGTTTTGAAACAGTTGAACCTGGGATTTGGATTAAACAAGTGGACAATCACCGGTGTCCTTCCTCGCCCTCGGCGGGGCCCGCGAGGGCGCGGGCCTCCGCCGTTACCGGTTCACCTTCGCGGATGAACCCGACGTGTACTTTTCGGCCACGACGACGCCTGCAGCAGCGGCTGCCGTTCCTTTCCCGACATTGACAAGGCAAGACATCGCCACCACCGGCATTCAAGGCCATCCACGCAGCCCTGCGCCAGTACCCGACAGCAACTGTCGGACCACCACTTCACTGCTAACATCGGCCACCTCCAGAAATACCAAACCTATACACAATCCACAGCAATAAAAAGAGGGCTCAGGCAGGGCTGTCCACTGTCGCCTCTACTCTTCATGTTCATGATATACCTCATTGAAATGGAAAAGAAATTAGAGATCAACTTAGGTTTTGATGTGAGTTATGTGGAAGACGAGAGAAATTAATCCAGGGTCCGTTTGCTCGAAGACTGCCACGAAGCGTGTCCCGCTTCGTGGCAGTCTTCATAGTTGCCAGCACATAACACTAGTTAACTTTAACCGTGGTAGAAAGTTAACCGCATTTCCCTACGAGGGGGAATTTTAGGTCACGTGACCGGCAGAGTAAGGGCTCATTCACACTACCCCCATTTTCTTACGTTAAGTTACGTGACGAAATATTACTTTGAAGTCACCGGGACCCCTGTGCTTCATATTAAGCGAGGCTATTAGTTCAAGGAGAAAGCATGACACGCGACATCCGAGACACGAATGTTTCGGTGACTTATACGTAGCGTAACTGAACATAAGAAAATGGGACAGTGTGAATGAGCCTTTAGGCTGGTAAGGCTGGCGGGGAAGCATGGCGGTGCACCTTTCAGCGAGCGTCGCTCGCTTTGGAACATATATGTCGTAGTTGCTGCACTATCAGGCACATTTGTCAACAATGAATGGTACAGGAAGCTTCCCCCTTGCCTTACCTTATTTCAATCGCGCAGTATAAGCACTGATTTCGCACCACTTTTTAAATTGTCGACATGGCAACGTCTTTGGAATCCTACTGAATTGTCTTGACTCGACCGCGACCGGGCATTGATGGCATGCCAAAGCAGACTGGGAAGGAAATTTTTACGAAACTTGTCTTCACCTGAGACAGCCAAATATTGAACAATTTGCCAAACACGGGTTTATTCGGTTTTACCCAGTATTTGTACCACGAACAAGAAAGCGTTTCTTCAGCTCTAATGTATGCCGCGCTGCGTTGCGAAAACCCAGCAGCGCGCGTACTCGGGTCCCTGTTTTCAGAAAGCTTTCTACGAAAGCCATTTATATTCGCTACAACTAGTAGGTGACACGAGCTACCACTCCATAATAAAACAGAGAGCTATCGCGCATCCAGCCCTCGTCAAACTTGGCTAGGTACTTGTACGTACCTATTCGGAAGGGCGGTTAACTTTTCACTGCGGTTAAAGTTAACCGGCTTCGAGTAAACGGGCTAGGTAATACCAGGACTGATGTATGCGGACGACATAGTACTCATGGAAAATGACCAGGATACATTACAGGAACTAGCTGGAATGTATGGAGAGGAAGGGGACACCTTGGACATGAGTTTTAGTAGTGACAAGTCTGGAGCAATGGTGTTTAACAATGAAATGAAGGAACCCCTGAAGATACAGGACATTCTAACAGACCAGGTAGGGAAATACAAATATCTGGGAGTCTGGCTCAATGAGGGAAGGAAATATCTAGAGGGACATGAAGATAATGTAATTAGGAAAGGAGAGAAATTTGAAGTGGTCACAGGTATATGGAAAGGAGTGATGGTAACAGGACTGTTTTTTGACAATGGGGGTACTGTGCACGAAATCAAAAGTTCAATCAGGATTAGAAATTCAACAAAAAAGCATAAGCAGTTTGGCACTGGGAGCACATGGAAAGACACCAAATGAGGGAATACAGGGGGACATGGGCTAGTCGTCTTTTGACCAGCCTCTTTTGACCACCAGGGAGGCAATTAGTAAGTTGAAATTTGAACAAAGGTTGACCAAAATGGATGATCAATGTGGGCACGGAAAGTATTTAATTATTTATACATGAACAGTTTAAGCCCAAAATGGACAAACCAAACCCAAAAGCTTACATTTAAATACTTACATACAAGTGATGAGGCTGAGCAGACTACTTTAGTGGAAAAGGGAGTGAGAGAGGCGGAAAGGAAAATGTGGAAGGGAAGAATGCAGGGAAAATCAGCTCTGAAAATGTACAGGTCATGAAAACAGGCCATAAGAAAGGAAATGGTGTTTGATAATTCACTGGGAAGTCCTTTACTGTTCGAGGCGAGAACGGTAGTTTTGAGGATGAGACAGACACATTATGTGCCGCCTGCCATAATGAAAGTGAGACACTAGAGCACTTGGTTTTGAAGTGCACAGGACTTCTTCCCGCCCCCCCGCTGGCACAGCGCGGTGCATGCACGACACTCATAGTCAGGACTGCGAGCTGAGCCTGATACAATGCAACTGACATTGAAGGGATTGTCCAGTGATATCGGAAAGTTACAAAGGCTTTGCGCTGGTCATGTAGAGAGGGCCTAAATATAGTGATACATATGTGATACTTATTTTATTAAAAGACGCCCCAATATTTGTTACATCAATTATGGACATCAATACGAAACTTCCCGCCAAGTTTCGCAAGTATGCATGGCTGGTCATGTCGTGACGTCACATCAGGCATGGTAACGTCAGAGTCGGGGGCATTGACGTATTCCCGGTTTTGATCAACATGGTTGATGGTACGGACAAAAGTCATTGTCGAAGAACTGAGCTTCTCTCAATACTGTAAACCTTATCTTTTTTAGAACGAAGGTATTTTACTGAGACAGCCATCAAAAGCTGACGTAGCTCTTTCTGTCAGAGCTTCCGCTGTTGCCAACAAAAACGCTGTGTTTTGCAGGGGCAATCTGAGCAGTTGGGCTCCGTTTAAAATTGAATTACTTGAGCGGTGGAGGATTAATCATTTGGATATTGTGCGGATGATATTCCTAAAAGCAATGACAATATAATTTAATAGTTTTCTGGAAGACAAAATTCTACCGGACAATCCCTCTAAACTTTACTGCTGGGCAGGGGTATTAAGGACTTCTAGCTAACCGTTACCGTGTTTCGCACTACCAGAGCCTTTGAAGCATGCTTTTAAGCTTGCACCCTGTGATCACGGTATCACCCGGGCGCACGCTTAAAAGCATGCTTCAATTGAGTCTTTAACCAGGTGGCTGCTAATTTTTCAAAATAACCTACGGCACCTGTTGTGCCCAAAGACCATTGCGAGGCAAGGATAGATTTATTATTGCTGAACGAGAAAAAAGAGACTTTGGAATAAATCCAAACTAGATAATGTTTCATAGCAAATTGAGAAATTCAGAACATCACTTACGAGTCGTAAATTGTTGTTATGAAAATGCAGCACCATTCAAGAGCAGATGGGGGTTGCTTGAAACAGTGAGCTTGTTTGTTAACCAAATGTGTCTTCTTTATTTACCGCTTCCTTTCTTTCTTCCAAAGGTAGACTGGAGCAGACTCTTTTGTGCCTTCTTTCACCTTCTTCATGGGTGGATGCTTCTTGTCCTGCATTAAAAATCAAGGCAAACACATTCCTAAGTTGAAAAAGTTTAGTCTCCTTGCCTCAATGCTTTGTAAAAAGAAAGTGTGTTTCAAAAATTCTCGGGAAATAATTATTGCACACAACAATGACATCACAGTGGGATAGTGCGGGTGCAAAATGCAAAGGTGGTCTACATTTCTTCCATTCTATCTCAAGGCAAATCGCTGGAAACTGCTGAAGGCACTTCTATAAAAGTTGTAGGCACCTGATTATCTTCAAAAGCAGTCCTTCAAAGAACAATTGTGTCATGTGCCTTACGTAACATCTGCAGAATAGCAAATTGCGTAGTCACAGTAATTTTACGCGAGAGATGCTACACAACAAATTACAAAGAGGTTTCATTTCAAGTCTTGGGGCAAATATAAGCAACTCTCATCAATAAAGACTACTTCTATTTACTCGCTAAATATCAGAGATAGCTCCCATTACTATAAAACTTAAACCTCATGGGAGCTGATATTGCAAGGCAAGTGAAGTGTTTGCCCAAGTTTAGAAAAGTGAATGTATATTATTTTGTCGCTTCAAGTATGACTGTTTGGTTTTCAATTCCTTGGTTTTATCTTTTAATACAGCGATTATTTTTTATCATTGATGTGCTTCTGATCGTTGGTTTACGGTAATCGAGAATTTTCTTTCTGTTTTGGTCATTTGCCAAAGCTTGCAGGATAATGTGACAGGGGGGGGGGGGGGGGTTCTTTCATCTTGTCATGCCTTCTGTGAGTCCCCTTCAGAGAGCAGTAAATACTTCTCATTAGTTGTCCCAAAAAAAAAAAAAAAAGACAGACGTTTACAAATTCCTGTAACGCCGAATTAGAGCGCAGCTATTGAGGAGGAGGTGGGGAAGGTACGGAGAGGAGGCTATGCCATTCCTCCTCTCCTGCTCGCTTCCCATTTAGGGGAAAATTTTACCGGGGAATTGTTTCCGCTAAATTTAGCAGGGGCATTTTCCTGCTAAATTTAGTGGGTAAATTTTTCCCGCTAAATTTGGTGAGAAATTTTTTCCGCTAAATTTAGCGGGAAATTTTTTCCGCTAAATTTAGCGGGAAATTTTTTCCACTAAATTTAGCGGGGAAGTTTTCCCGCTAAATTCAGCGGGGAAATTTTTCCCGCTAAATTTAGCGGAAAGTTTTTCCGCCAAATTTAGCGGGGGAATGTTCCCGCTAAATTTAGCGCGGAAATTTTCCTGGTAAATTCAGCGGGTAAATTTTTTCCGCTAAATTTGGCGGGGAAAAGTTTCTGCTAAATTTGGCGGGAAAATTTTTCTGCTAAATTTAGCGGGAAATGTTTTCCACTAAATTTAGCGGGGAAGTTTTTGCGCTAAATTTAGCGGGGAAATTTACCCATAATGCACCGCGCGGTTACGCCGACGCCGCTCAAGCCGGAAACGGGCTGCCTAAGAGCTGTGCTTTAAAACTTCAAAATAAACTCCCGACAAAAGACAAAGAATTAATTTCATTCAAAATGCTCTGGTGTGTGTGTCAAAACAGAGGATTTGAGGACTTAGCAGTCAATGCACTCTTTTCCTCAGGTGATGCCTTGAAAGAAAGGTAACTCACGAGCAGTTTCTTCTTTATTTCCATTTTCTGCCCGACCACCTTGAGCTCTTTTTCCCTCATCAGACGCTTTGAGAGTTCCTTATAGCTCCTCTTCATTTCCTTCGTAGCCTCCTGAAAAGCAGAGACAGAACATGGACATCACACCCTTTATGTTCATCATGAGGTGAGAAAGGTACTATGTGGGTTTAGAAAAATGGTGACTGGATTATCTAAAGGTCATATTTTTTTGTTGTCTAAAACGATGCAAGTAGTAGTCATAGACATGCAAAAAAATACCGCAATGCAAAAAAAAAAAAAATCTTTTCCCCATACGCACGCCTCCTTTTTATTTTTGGCGCTTATCTCTCCCGCTTTTCACCTTCTCGCTTCTTTTGATTCGTGACGTCAAATATCATGAAATTTAGAAGCTTTGTAGGCGACATTTCTATAACATTTAATAACAGCAATCGTAAAACATGTTTTTTTAATGCAATTGCGAACGCACTACGGCTTTTGTTTTAGAAATACCAAAAATCGGAGTACAGTGTGATGGTGCCTCCTGGATTTTTATCCTCCCTCAGAAAACATGGCGGCGCTTGACTGACGTAGCAGAGGATGATTGGCGAGTCGGGGAATTAAACGAAGTGGACGTTTTCAGGTGCCCTACAATCTCTCAGACTTCGAAAAGGAAATCGTCAAACAGTCAAAACAATTGGGTTTGGTGTCCGTGTATCGTAGTTTCGGCTGTGACTCCGCCGGGGCAGCCTTTCATGCAGAGCCGGCGCGACATCAAGCGTCGTCTGCTCGCAGCAATAAGCGGCACGGCATGCACGGAGGAAACTGGTTGTTCCTCGTACACTGGCGAACACGACACATTGGGTCGCGGCGGCAACGGCGGTTTGGAGCGGAGGCAGGAGAAGCATGAAAGAAACTCAACTCGCAAGACAGCCACTCAATATTTGACTTCACTGCACTGGCGCGGATCGTGCGGGAACTTCAAATTCGGCATTTGAAATTGATTTTTTACTTCATGAATACTGGATTCCCAAGTTTCGAATTTTTAAAGAAATGTCCAGGCATCGTTTTCCATCGTTTCAGATAAAAAAAAAAAAATGTTTTTGACGTGTCAGTGCCTTTTTAACAAAAATCAATTTGAAACGCTCGTGTAAGGGGCAAAAGTGCCAACCGTGTTCAGAAGTGCTTACTTGGATAACTTCATCAGGCACCTCGCCGAGGGATTCCTTGTTGAGCGTTTCGAGTCTTGGCCGGTTGAAGGCTCTGTCCAGCAAAGAAGGGTGTGTGCCAAGTTTCTTGGCAAAGTCAAAGTTCTTCACTGTGCGGAAGAGCAAATGGAAAATGTCTATGTAACAGCTGTCCTACCAAATAATTGGAAACCAAAACAAGGGTATCCTGCATTCAGTAGCATAGCCAGGGGAGGAGCTTATGAAGCTTCAGCACAAGCAACCGAGCGACGACCCTTAGGGGCACACAATGCAGCAGACGGAGCTGCTCCGACTGCTGGCATTTCCGCCGTGCGGCTACCAACACCGCTGCTGCGGCACTGTTTTGGCTGTTCTCTCTACCACTGCCACCCTCCAATTCCTCGCCAGCCCCAAGTACAGCATGAAGGCTTGTATTTACTGCTGTAGAGTACAAGGTAACCAATCAACATACTCTTCAAATGTAATAATAAGCGTAGCCCCAAGTAAAGGCGACTTCTTACACATTTTAATTGCACCACCGGCTGCTTGGCGAGAACGTCGACACCTCGGCACATTGCGTGGTATCGCTTCACCGACCTTCGAAAAGCTACCGTATTTACTCGAGTAATAGCCGCACTATTTATGAACAAGGCCTTTTCGTCTACTTTCCCACAGAACACATATACAGCCAATTATTGCGTTGCGCATAAATAACATAGCGGATAACTAGATCGAGAACACGATTCTGCATACAAATGCAATCTACACAGATGGTATCTTTGCGCAAAGACGTTATCTCTGTCCTGCAAACCGCTGGAATCATGCTGTCAATTGCAGTGATTGCAATCCGTGTGCTTTGCGGAAAAGCGAACCCTCAGGCTTTTTTCATAAACAGTGCAGCTATTACTCGAATAAATATGGTAGTAATGAGGCTTGTAACAGCACCGCGTCCCTTTGCTATTATTATAACTTTCTATCGTCAAGGGCCACTGGCGCAAACGTTGTTGTGGCTGCCACAACGCCACTAACAAAAATATTGAAACTGAAATGTTGCGAGTGACTACATATCAAACTCTCTAGAAAAGGCAGCGCAGAGAACTTCTCCGGCTTGCTTGACGTGCTCCTCCACTGGCTCCAGATCTACCAGCAGCACTAGAAAAGATTGCTCGCATCTGACGGGGGGCACAAGAATCCACTCGGCAAGCATGCACCCGCTATTTGCCAGGGGAAGGCACTAATACATGCCTTGCACCTACGTCGCGTGATGACGTCGAACACTGGTAACCACCATGTTGGTGGTCGAGTTTGAGCCAACAGCCATTTGCAGCAGGAGCCACGGTAAACTGCGCTGCGCTCAGCTGTAGCAATTGCTACGTATCCCGATGACTGTTTCGTCGGCGTGCCCCGCGACAGAGTAGCCGTCAAGTTAGAGAAAGTATGAGTGGCAGGGAAGGGGTCGGCTGCGCATTACCGAGTTTGCGGGACGCATTTCATAGTGGCGAGCGACAGCACTTTTCTACCATTGTTCATGTTCGCACATGCCTTTGCATCAGCCTTGCCCGTTCGTGATGTAAATGCCCTTTGCCTTTTGTCCGATCTTGCTGTTTCCATGCTTCGAGCGTACATTCAAGACTCTCTGCCAATTAAGGGCGAGAGTGTCGCGCTGTAAACTTGGCCAGACGGCGACGTCGGTGGCCCTTGTGTACACGCTTGCCGAGATGCCGCCGCCGCCGGAGCATAGGCTTGTGCCATCCGTAACACGGTAAGCTTAACAAGGAGCAAAAGTATGCAAGTGAGCCGGTTAGGAAATATCACAATCTAAACCCTGAGACAAGGACAGTCATCTTGTTTGTTATTTTATTTCTCCGTCTCAGGGTTTAGGTTATGACGACAACATTGCATTGTCTACCAGTACTTCGCTAAACCATAACAATTTTACTACGAGCGGCTCCTAGAGCTGCTCATCAAATTTTAAAGCGTGCAACGAAGCTTTTTTTTATTTTTCTGTTATGCCAACGTGACAGTTTTTTGTGTTAAAACTTTGTCGGCGGCGTATTGGAACTTTCTGCTCGTAGCGCCACTGCACCCACACCAAAGAATTCCGCGCGTACTGGCTGAACATCTTCATCGTAAGCTCTGGTCGTTTCTCAATGTCCAACCGTAAAAAACTATGTAGCTTCGTTGAAAATATGGTGCATGTCAGCGCATGTCTGGGCAGTCAGCGGCATCCTATGCCTTCGTAAGCGCATCTGTGCGGTGCAAAGTCAACTAGCAGCACGGTGTGGGGCCCCGTTCTACCCCAGCATCATGTCACGTGCAAGGCATTATGACTAGAGCCTGCACATAGAATTTTCTGTTATCCTAAAAATTTCGGTTAAAACGTTCTGACATCAACTCACCTTCCTTCTTAGAGTCTACAAAAAAGGTGTGGGTATTGACGGGCCCATTGTCGTCACCCAGCAGATGCAGGTTGGCTTGCAGCTTGTCAACTTTCTGAATCACATAAACGACAGTACAATCTTTACTGACTGCAAGGAGTGACTTTTAGCCCTTTACCCATTATCGTAGGAAATACGCTCACCCTCGCCTCTGCCACACGTTTCAAGGTGATATAGTTGAGATCTTGCGTCTGCATCAGCTTCAGTTGGGACGGTGTAAATTCTTCGCCTTTAAGCTTTTCATGGTGCTCGCCTCTCTTAAAAAAAAAAAAAAAAATGGACACATATTTTAAACTTTGTAAGTCAGCATACGCATCGTAGAAATGAGACATCTGCCATAATCGTTCAACGACAAACGTGCTGAAATTGCCCTGAATAATGACAAACTTACCTGTAGCTTAGAGTTGATCATATGAAAATAAAACTCATCGGGGTTTCTGGTAAGGGCTCGTTGCTGAAGACGCTTGAGCTTCTGCTGTTTGTTCTGGTAGTCTCTGCAAATGAAGGCAGACAAAAGGTCAAGATCTCGGCAAGGGATCGGCTGAACAGCGTGTGGCTGTTCAGTTGTAGTTTCTGTGGCTGCACCCACCTGGCCCTTAATTTATAATCTTTCTTTTTTTCCAACACGCCCAAGTGGCGCCGGGATTCCGGCTGAAAGTTTTACGAAACATCGTCAGCATCATTCGATCGAAGTGCACACGCACGCCACTGCGGTAGTTGGGTCGAAAGCTTTGACCCGCAAGTGTGAAAACTATGGGCAGCTCTGCAGCCTCCTTACCTGCTGGCGTTCTTTGTGAATCCGTTGGCTAGCTTTCGCAGCCTTCGCGAAGGACGACATGGTCCTAAAATAATAAGTTCCACGCCGAATGTTTCCCTGAAACACGCGTTTTCTACACAGTGGCGGCAGCCATTCTTGGTGTCGATGACAATCGGCAACTCAAAAGAACGTGTTTTGAATCGATTTCGGTTTCGTTATCGGACGTTTGCGTGCGTCCGAGTGGCATGTGTAGGAAACTGAAAATTGGACGCGCCATTATATTCAATTTTTAGCAATTGCACAGCCTACAGTTTTTAATCTTTCTGCTTAAACTTGAACAGCAGAGCGTTCATATTTTTAACTTGGTTATTGGGCCTTCTCTGCGAATAGATATTATACGCATTACCGTTCAGATCTGAAAGAATGACGGCATGTCTCGGGGCTTATCAGGGCTGTTCTAAGCAGAGTAGTGACTGTATTCTCTAGTGCGAGCTCAAATAAATTATATATTTTAGCCATATAAGCTTGGAAATACAAAGGCTCTGGGAAATACAATGCATTTTTGGGATTCTGGCTGAAAACGCGTAACTTGTAGGAATTGTACGCATTCATAACTTATGAACGCATACAATTTCTTCAAGTTACGCGTTTTTATCCATGATCCTAAAATGCTTCCTGTTTCCCAGTGCCTTCTCCTGGCTTATGACTGATACATACGTCAGAAGAAAAAAAATGAATAATAATGGGAGAAACAATCGGTTCGACTTCTTTGAGTGACTCGCGAGACGGAGACGCCGTTGAATAATGAGCCCAGAACATGAAAGCAGAGGAAGACGACTCTAAAATACTCCTCAACAACGGGCAGCGGTCTGGTGCCTCCGCCGCGCAATCAACGCTTGTGCTTCATCGCGCTCGGTAAGCAAACAAGTTTTCTCTAACCGACTGATGAGTGCCAAAAGACGCCCGCCAATAAATGTACATACGACGATGACGAGCTCTCATTGTAACAGAATACAATGCTCCACTTGCGTTTCCTCTTTCTTCTAAACTAAAGGCGTTAAGCAGAAGGTGCTCACTGTTGTTTTTATTCATTCTTTGTTATCGTTCATAATCATCGGTGCGGACTGCAGACTATGACGTTTTGTCCTGTGGAGAGGAAACATTGAAACAGAGTTGATACCCGTACTACGTGGCATTATCGAAGCACGAATGAAAGGGATAGTATGACTAGTTCAAATCTCACTTGATGTAGATCACTTCGGGTAGATCACTTGGGGTAGACCACTTAGCGTAGACGACTTGGAGTAGACCACTTGGCTTAGACCACTTTGGGTAGATCACTTGAGGTAGACCACCCGGGGTAGATCACTTGTGAGAACTAGGCCCTTACCAGATTGGGCAAGTTGTTGAACAAGGCTTGTAAACGCGTCTTGCACTTGAGGTCACCTCACCATGCAACTGGTCATTCGTATACTCGTTCTTGACGAAGAGAAAACATTCGGTGGTGAGAATTGAATGGTACCGAAGGTACGCGCTTAGCAGCAAGACCGCCACAATGGCAGCTGAGGTGACGTCAGTGCAAGTCAAGTTCCATTTTATAAGCTGGTAAAAATTCAAGTCGCATGGCGAAACGTCGGCCGCCACTCTAACCACCCAGGGGTTTTTAACAGTCATTCTTTTTTGTACTCCTCTCACCAGCCTAGTTTACATAAGATATTACATGTCATCTCATGACGAGAGAACCGCAAGTGAAAACTGGCTCCTTATTAAAAACATGTTAATAAAATTACTTCACACTTTTGTGCCAAAAACTGCTATTCCATCTGACCTTGCATCTCCTTGGTTTACCAACAGTCTAAAACGTATGTTAAACAAAAAGAAAAGACTATACTTTAAAGCAAAAAGACTGGACGACTTCGCTGCTTGGTCATCATATCGCTTTCATTCAAAGTTGTGTAAATCCGAAGTAAAAAAAGCAAAATTAACATTTTTTTCCGTCACCCTACCTAACATTCTTTCCACGGACCCCAAGAAGTTTTGGAAAATAGTTAATACAAAAGAAACTAAGAATAGCCCTTCGTTTCCAAACGACCAGGGGGAGGCACTTCGTGATGACCAGACGGCCAATTCGTTAAATTCATTCTTTCCCAGTGTATTTACACGTGAAATATTTCCACTGCCATCCTACTCTCTATCTCATCAGGAAATATGCATGCCTCCAATCTTATTCATTTCGGAAGGAATCCACAAGGCAATTCAAAACCTGTCTTCTAATAGCGCCCCTGGAAATGATGGTATCCCGGCCAATCCACTAAAAATGACACCGCACTCAGCATCAAAAATACTCAGCGCTCTTTTTCAACAAGTTTAAATTCTGCTGATGTACCAGCTGACTGGCTGTTATGTACGCACGAATTGGTCGGAGCCAACGATGAACGTTTTACTGTTTATTTGTTAACATGACTTTTGGCTAGGCGGGAAACCCGGTGGTCCTCCCGGGCAGCACAGACTTGTCGAACGCCCTCAAATTCCCGGCATACAGGCGGCGGCGCCACCAGTCAGTGGCGAGTACACAACATCTCCCCCTTTCAGTCATAGCCATAACGGCACGGTGGTCGCAAGGGCCTTCCAGATCGAGAGGCTGGTCCGGACCTTGACTGTTGGAGTGATGCTGGCTGACTGGCTGGGCAGTCAGGGAGCTCGGGCGAACAGGGCAAACTGCCGAGAGAGATGAGGTCCTCCTCAATGTTGCATCGTCGACGATCGATGACGAGGAACTTGGCATTGCGGCGAATTATGCCCTGGTCAGTGCCAATCCAGTAGGAACGAGGTGTTTCCGCTTTGTTGAGCACTGTCCCTGCACGCTTCAGATCGGTGATCCACACCCTCTGGGACGGCTGGAACTCTGGTCGATCCCTTACAGCATGTCGCCTGTCGTAGTTGATCGCTTGGCGTTTTCGAGCCTTGCGCTCAAAGTCTTCGACTTGATGATGATCTGGAACAGAAGGCCTCAACAGCTCCGCTGATATTGGCACATGTGTCCGAAGTCTCCGGCCAAACAACAACTCGGCAGGGCTGAAGCCGTTCTCTAAAGGTGTTGCTCGGTACGCCAAGAGTGCTCTGTAGGGATCAGATGACTTTGTCAGTTTAGTCTTCGCAATCTTGACTGCGGCCTCTGCACAGCCATTGCTCTGGGCATGTTTGGGACTTGAGGTGACATGCTTGAAACCCCATTTTCTTGCGAAGCACAGAAATTCAGAGCGAAACTGTGGTCCATTGTCCGTCACAACTGTCTCGGGGATCCCATGCCTTGCGAAGATTGACTTCGACTTCAAAATGACAGTCTCTGGTCTTTGATTTTCAAGCAATGCGATCTCGATGTAGCGGGAGTAGTAGTCCGTCACAACCAGGTAACACTTGCCATTAGCATAAAAAAGGTCCATGGCTACTCTTTGCCACGGTCGCTCAGGGAAGGGAGTTGGCATGAGTGACTGGTTCCGAGGTTGCCTCTGCTTCATACAACTCACACATTTCTCCACAGTGTCAGCAATGTCTTTTGATAGACCAGGCCACCAACAGGATTGCTGGGCTCGTCTTGTGCACTTGATGATGCCTTCGTGACCATCATGGAGAGAACTTAGCACTGAGGATCTCAGTGGAACAGGTATCAGGTATCGTTGCCCTCTCATGAGGATTCCCTCATGCAACGTAAGTTCGTTCTTGAACTGCCAGTAAGGCAAGCACTCCTGGTGCACTTGTTTTTTCGTCTTCGGCCAAGTTGTTTGAACATAGTTCTTCAGAGCTCTGCAAACAGAGTCTTGGTCTTGTGCATCTGCAAGGCTCTGCAGACATACGTCTGGGACACTCACATGCCGAATGAGGGCTTGCTCAAAGTCGGCGACTTCCTCTGCGAGGCGCGAGCTGTCCTGTCCCTGCAGTGGTTGACGAGACAAGGCATCAGCAACAACCAAGTCCCTGCCGGGCACATGTTGCATGCTGTAGTCATAGCGCATCATCCTGAGACGCAGCCGTTGTAGCCTTGGCGTAAGATCATCCACTGGCTTCCGTGTGAAGAGGGGAATGAGTGGCTTATGGTCAGTTTCAATGTGGAACCTTAGACCGATGAGATAGTCCTTGAACTTCTCACATGCCCACGTAACGCCAAGGGCCTCTTTCTCTATCTGAGAATATCCCCTCTCTGCCTCTGTCAGAGTTTTCGATGCATATGCGACGGCTCGCAGGCTTTTGTCCTCTTGGCGCTGCATCAGGACCGCTCCCAGGCCAAAACTTGAGGCATCAGCAGACACGATTGTCTCCTTTGTTGGACAGTAGAGTGCGAGCACTGGTTGTGATGTAAGGCAATTCTTTACATCTTCAAAAGCATGTCGCTGCGTGCTGCCCCAGCTGAATGGAACATCCTTGTGAAGCAGATCTCTCAGGGGTCCTGTCTTGACCGCCAGGTTCGGTATGAACCGTGCGATGAAATTCACCATTCCTAAGAACCTCTTGAGTTCTGTGACGTTTGTTGGAGGTGGCATGTCTACGATGGTCGCTATCTTTTCCTTGTCTGGGGTGACACCGTCTTTGTTGATCACATGTCCCAGAAACTTGACAGTTTCCTGGGCGAACACGCACTTTTCACGGTTAAGCGTGATCCCTTTTTCCTTCAGTCTGCCTAAGACTTCACGCAGGCGACTGTCGTGCTCTTCCCTGGTCTTGGCCCACACCAGAATATCATCGATATGACAAGCCACACTGTCAAGTCCTTCCAAGAGTTGATGAGTCATTCTTTGAAAATGCTCAGGAGCACAGGAGATGCCGAAAGGGAGGCGGTTAAACTTGAACCGACCAAATGGAGTGATGAAGGTGGTGAGCAGTGTTGACTCGGGGTGCAGTTTCACTTGATAAAAGCCAGAGTAAGCATCCAAACGGGAGAAGTACTTAGCTTGTCCCAAAGTAGCCAGAATTGGCTCCACACTTGGAATCGGATGATACTCTCTCTGCACACTCTTGTTCAACATGGTGTAGTCCACACAGATGCGTATGTCACCATCCTTTTTCGGTACTACCACGATTGGCGAGCACCAATCTGTTGGCTCACTGACAGTGGTGATCACTCCTTCGTTTTCCATCTTTCGGAGTTGACGCTCCACAGCTTTCAAGAGTGGAACTGGGATGCGTCGCGGTGATGTGACTGCCACAGGCTCTACCGGCGACTTCAGCTTGATTTTGCAAGTGTAGGGGGCTTCTCCCAAACCTTGGAACACCTCTGGGAACTCGTTGATTGGGTCGAGACATGGCTCTGCTCCGGCTCTACTCACTCGGCACAGGATACCGAAGCGTTCGATGAGGTCCAAGCCCAGAAGAGGCTCGTCCAGGTCCTTTGTGACGTAGAGGCTCGCCACGGTACTTTTCCCATTGTATACTACTGTTGCTTGCATCACCCCCACGATGTCCAGTCGCTGCTTCGCTGGTCCAAGAAGGAGCATGTCGGGTTTCTGGAGTGTTATCCCCTTGTCCAGCTTCGCCAGTAAACCTGTTGGAATCACGGTAACGTCCGCTCCTGTGTCTAGGCGGAACTCGACGTTGTGACCGCCTACGACGACGTTGACTTTCCACGGCTTTTTCTTCTGCCCAGTGTTGACCGTTCCTGCGAAAAAGAAGTCTGCCTCTGTCGACGTGCTTTCATTCAGCTTGGCGACTTGCCGGAGTCGCTTGGCTTTACAGACTGATGCAAAATGACCTTGCTTTCCGCACTTGTTGCATCGAGCTTTGGCTGCAGGACATTGCTGCCTCGGGTGCTTGACTGCATTCCCACACCAAAAACATGACTGGGTTGCGTGTGGCTGATCCACCGAAGGCTTTTGTGGACATTTTGGGTGAAACTTCTTAGCCCTCTGTTGTGGGGCCTGCAGCCTGTCCACATGTGCTGTCTCAGCGGGCGCTGTCTCGGTAGAATGCTTGAGGGTTTCTTGTTGCCGGCCAACAGTTTCCGTTTGCTTCGTTAGCAACACCGCTCGCTCTAAAGTGAGCTCGCTTTCCATCTGTAGCTTAGTGGACAGTCTTTTGTCTCTCACACCGACGACGATGCGATCCCTGAGAAGCTCATCCTTGAGGTTGCCGTAGTCGCACGTCTCCACCAGCGCGTACAGCGCCGTGATGAAATCCGCTGCTGCTTCTCCCTCACGCTGTGAGCGGCTATTGAACACTGCGCGCTCGTACACGACGTTCTTCTTCACAATGAAAAAGTTCTCGAATGCCGCGACAACATCGGGATAGGATTCCGTCCTGTCCGCAGGGATGGGGAGGGAGGCGAAAATCTCCTCTGCCTTGGGTCCCATGAGGTAAACGAACGAGTTTACCTGCTCGGCTTGGGTCTTCCCTTGTAGGCCCGAGGCGGTGCGGAAACGCTCCCATCGTCTCTTCCAGGTCGTCCAGTGCTCAGGTACGAACGTGAACGGCTCCGGTGCTGAAAGGTGGTATGGCGGTGGTGGCTGCGGCGGCGGTTGAGAGGCTTGTGAAGACGCGTTCATTGTTCCGACCTGTAGGCCTAACGGTGATCCGTTGAGTTGACAGCGAGTGGCAACGCCGAACGTTCGATGCTCGTGTGCCTGCCGAGCGTCTTGCCTAGCGGCGCGTGAAGCTGAACTTAGCTTCTGACACCATGTTATGTACGCACGAATTGGTCGGAGCCAACGATGAACGTTTTACTGTTTATTTGTTAACATGACTTTTGGCTAGGCGGGAAACCCGGTGGTCCTCCCGGGCAGCACAGACTTGTCGAACGCCCTCAAATTCCCGGCATACAGGCGGCGGCGCCACCAGTCAGTGGCGAGTACACAACACTGGCGATTCGCCCGAGTTCAACCCATTTTCAAATCAGGCAACAAATCATATCCATCAAATTACCGACCTATCTCACTCACCAGTGTGCCGTGTAAGCTTATGGAACACGTTATTTATTCTAATATTATCTCATACCTGAATCAACGCAACTTTTTTTTTCCCCAACCAGCACGGTTTTAGAAAGCGCCACTCATGTACTAGTCAACTGTTTGAGTTTGTCACGGATCTTCATTTTAATAATCATTCCTCACTGCAAACAAACGTTATATTTATAGACTTCACCAAAGCATTCGATACGGTCCCCCACCAACGACTACTCCTAAAACTTTCTCTCCTCCAGATTAACCCTGTAGTAATAAAATGGATAGCTTCGTTCCCAACAAATAGACAACAGTCAATTTCGGTGAATGGTTCTTCATCTAACTCAGTCCCAGTATCTTCAGGCGTCCCCCAAGTTAGCGTTCTCGGCCCCCTTCTTTTTCTCATTTATATCAACGATCTTCCCTCTTCGATTACCTCAACTATCCGCCTATTCGCAGATGATTGTGTTATTTATAGAAAAATCTTAGACCCGACAGACCATAACGTCCTCCAAAATGACCTTGATGCTATATCTTCGTGGTGCTCAGAATGGCAGATGACCGTTAACCCCAACAAATGTAAACAAATGACCGTTATTACGAATTCAAACAAATCATACAGCCAATATACATTACTCATGCAGCAACTTGAATGTGTTTCACTATACAAATACTTAGGAGTAAACATCTCTGAAACTCTCTCATGGAAACAACACATCGATAACTCAGTCACCAACTCATTTAAATCTCTAGGTTCACCCTACACCTGGCCCCCACTTCAACAAAACTGCTAGCATATAAAACAATTATTCTCCCTAAACTAGAATATGCACGTATCATATGGCATCCGCATCAAAATTATCTTTCTTCCAAATTAGAATCTGTCCAAAGCAAAGCAGCCCGGTTCATATCAAACGACTTTTCGCTTCAAACTAGTGTCTCAGCTTTAAAAACAAATTTGGGTCTCACTCCATTGTCTACCCGGCGCAATATTTACCGCATATGTTACTTTCATGACTTATACTCAACTCGTGCTTTAAAAACACCTATTGTCATTCCGCACATTATATTTCTCCTCGAACCTATAATTCCTGTAAGGTGCAGCAATACCAGTCACACACTAATTCCTTCCTGTTTTCACCCTTAATATTATCGATTACTGAATATAACTTGCCAGACGAGATGGTTACTAACACAAATCCCGTTGAATTTAAATCAATGTGCGAGCGCCTGTGGCATGAATAGTACTCGTACATGCTTGTTTGTTGTTTTCATAGTCGCTTTCCGTTTCTCCATATTGAAATTGTTGTTTTATACATAGTTACGTCCGGTTCAAAATTGCAGTTGTGTACGTACGATGTGATTCCCTTTTTGTAAACTGTGCTGGGCTGATTGCGATGATTTTGTTATACCAATGATTGTGTTTGGAAAATTGTGTTACTATGTTGTTACAAATGCATGTACCACCTACCCCCCTCATGTAATGCGTTCTCAAAGACGCCCTTGAGGTAAATAAATAAAATGAAATGAAAAAAAAAAACCTGAGATACTGCCCAAGCCGGTATGCGCTTACATCATTGTGCGCATGACGTCACCCTTGCATTAATGCCAGGATGTCACCCACAAAAATTAATGTCCTGTATCTTTTTGTTTACTTATCCAAGAGTGGGAGAAGAGCAGGACACATTCATGCGTGCGGGTCCAGCACAACCCGAGGGACAGAACGATATAGTAATCGGCGGGCCCTTGTTTTATTATTATTAACATTATCAGTTCCGTACTTCGTCTGAACTTTCGCTCTTTCCCACGAAAATTCCTTTGCATCTTCTAGCGCATGCTACATCGCTACACTACGCCACATCTGAGCTGTTTAAATATGTGCCAGGAGGACTTCCTGCCGAAGAAGGCGTCCTAAGTAAGTTCTTGAATTTGCCGATTGGAGAGTGTTAAAAAATCAATGCGTTCTTCTTCCCCCTTGGTCTGGTTATCCCAAGTGGCGGCGTGCGCGAACTATAGGGGGCGCTTCTCTAGCTATCATTATTATCGTTTGTGACGTCACAGGTAGGACAGATTGGGATAGACTGCGCAGATCTTGCATCCCTCGGCTCGTCAGCTCGCGTCATGCGCTGTTTGGGTAATGCGCAGCAAAGCTTGTTTCACGCGTTGTTTATTTGGTGAAGTGTTATTTGGTAGTAGGACATTTTACCAAAGCTTGAAACCGTGGCAGGCGTAGTCGTGCTAATAAACACTTTTGGCACTGGGGCGTCGAAGTGCTCGGATGTTGGTGTGCTGTTATCTACCAGAAAAAAACTGGATGAAGGAAATAGAATATCCAGCGCTTTACCCCACTACAACATCTACCACGGCGAATAGGGTGCCTTTTTTTTTTTTTTTTGGTTACAATTCGGACAAAGTAAAACTGTAAAAAGAACGTCTCATCAAATTGAAAATAGGAAAGCGAAATTTGAGAATGAAAGCGGCTCCCTGCATCCTTTTGGTTCCAATGTGTTTTGCGAGTGCTGGTCTCTTACTAGTTTCAAGTTGATTCGTTTTTGAATTTGGTAAACCAGTAAACAAAATTTTCTCAAAATAACTGGCAGGAGGAAGCGGTGGCTTGCTTCCTGAGTCGTTTCATTTAAATCCCTGCTTACTCACTCGGTCGACGCGAAACGCGCAAGAACCCCTCGCGATCAAAGTTTTAAATCTGGTAAGTCAGTGAGACTTCAGCGTACGATTTACTGCCGTTTGTATGTTTAATTTTGCGGACGTAAGATGCGCATAATGCGTGATGCGGTTCTCAGCGAACGATTTTAAATTTGTAAAAGATTCTTTGTAAACATTGGATAGAACAAATTAATCAATCGCCTGAATTTGCCGGGTCATATCCGACAATTTAAGAACTTATGGAAATTTCGGCTTTTCTTTCGGGCAGAAGTTGCGATGTGACAAACTTCTTTGCCATGTATTCAATGCGGGAGGAGCTAAGTGTCAATTGACGACGAGCATTTCCTTGTCAGCAATTGTCGAGTCACGCTTGTATAGAAGCGTCGGTAGCGCCAAGCTCAATGTAGCTAAAACAAGCGTGCGGCGCTTTGCAAAACAACTGCAACACAACTAAGAAGACAGCACGTCATTTACTCTTGTGAATGCAAAACATTTTTCAACAAAAGCCTCCACAGATTCTAAAAAAAAAGAAGAAAAGGGAATCAGAGAGACTGTGAATAGCCCTGACGGAAGCCGTGCAAGCTTTAATGTGAAGCTCGATCAAGGCTTGTTTTTGAACATTTTAAACTTTTTTTTATATAAAAAGTAAGTTTGAGGCCCCCCGTTGTTATTCATTAGACAGATCCGTCACGAAAAACGGCATACGTGTTTTTTTAATAAATAAATCGTTTTTAGTGGGCATAAAAGCGAACTAACATAGCCGCTCCGTGCTCTGACATAGCGCGTTCTTCGCGGACCCCTTGTGGATCGGCGGATATGGTGGAGGACCCCACTCGTGGTAAGGGGAAGGAGAATGTATAGGTGAATTATGATAGTGATTTTATAAATGGATATACCTAAGGGCTAGTGTGAGGTAGACTTCTCTTACTAACATACGCACGAGAAAACTCACCCGAAAATTGGGACGTTTCTTCTCAATCTGGGAAAAGACAACTATTACTGCCGAGCTTGACCGATGAGGCTGGGCTTCGCGGACCCCAGAATGCCTTCGCGGACCCCAGAGGGTCCGCGGACCCAGCGGCAGTCTCGAACAAAGCGATTTACAGCGCGCGTCCCTGGTTTTGAGAGTGTACGTCAGTGTTGCCCGACTGCGCTGAGCTGTGGAGTTTCTCGTCAGTGGGCTGTGGCAGCCTGCGTAGGCGCAATTCCGGACGCTGGTGGCAGCTGAATTGCCGCGTTTTCTTTTTTATTTTGTGTTCTGTGGCGAACATAATTTATAGAGGTCTTTAAAAAAGCAGTGCTCTATTTTTGGGCACAAACACAAAGAAATGAAAGCTGTTTTGGTGAGTCCGTGCGCGACAGAACAAATGCAACTGGAATGTTTGTTTCATTTTATGTTCATTGTTTTACGGCACCGTACACTCAGCTGTGTCAATCTATAAAGGTCAGAATATTTGATCACACAGGATATCCGAACTGCATGGATATTCCCCGTCCACAATATGAAATTCAGCGAGTCTCATCAATCGAACAACATATATTGTACGCACCCCACGGTGCCGCGTTATCCGAACAGGATTTGAGGAAGGTCTCAAATAACACAGCATATCCAATATACAGTGTCGACGACAGTCACTTCACGACGATCGGACGGAATCCGGCGTGTTTTGGGGAACATGTAGAAGAGAGCTCCTTTTTTTCACTGCTTCAAAGCAAATGAACGAACGTGTCTATTCCGTCCCCACACCCCGGACCCGACCCTATCAGCTAGTTTTCGCGAAGACCCGGAACACAGCCGGGAAGGCTTTTTGGAAATTATCTCAACGGAAATGATCCTCCAAGAACGTCGAACTGCCTGCGTCACGGGCTGCTTGAGGTTCGCTCTTTTCGTTCGTTTCCTGCGAAGGCCGAGCAGGCTACGAGCCCTGGTATTCCCTGGTTCTCACAGCATGGAAGATAACATACAAAGGGTAAGCATCCCAAACAGGCGAATAAAGTAAAAACTTCAAAGAAAAGCCGGCGAACTCCGAATGCAAAATGCAGGTGGGGAGTCACGCTGACCGGGTTTCCACAGCTCAGGCGGGTGCCAGAAATTTCTGGTTGATAGGGGTCGCTCGATTCGCAAAATGGCGGCGGCCAGAGCGCTCTTTTTGCAAAGGTCTATAGACCTTTCCAGCGGCAGTCTCGAACGAAGCGAGCGGGCAAAAAATGCTGAGTCACTGAGCTGTGGACGCATGCGCAGCGTCCGGTATACCGCACAACAGATCAACAGCGCATGCTTAGGAGGCGTTCCACAGCACAGCAGACAAAGATGGCAGCGCGCAGGAGGCGATTTCTGCAAAGGTCTATAGACCTTTCCAGCGGCAGTCTCGAACGAAGCGATTTACAGCGCGTGTCCCTGGTTTTGAGAGTGTACGTCAGTGTTGCCCGACTGCGCTGAGCTGTGGAGTTCCTCGTCAGTAGGCTGTGGCAGCCTGCGTTGGGCGCAATTCCGGACGCTGGTGGCGGCTGAATTGCCGCGTTTTCTTTTTTATCTTGAGTTCTGTGGCGAGCATAATTTATAGAGGTCTTTAAGAAAGCAGTTCTCTATTTTTGGGAACAAAAACAAAGAAATGAAAGCTGTTTTGGTGAGTCCGTGCGCGACAGAACAAATGCAACTGGAATATTTGTTTAATTTTATGTTCATTGTTTTACGGCACCGTTAATTCAGCCGTGTCAATCTATAAAGGTCAAAATATTTGACCACACAGGATATCCGTACTGCAGGGATATTCCCCGCCCACAACATAAAATTCAATGAATCTCATCAATCGAACAAAAAATATATTGTACGTACCCCTCGGTGCCGCGTTATCCGAACAGGATTTGAGAAAGGTCTCAAATAACACCGCATGTCCAATATACAGTGTCGACGATAGTCACTTCACGACGATCGAACGGAATATGGCGTGTTTTGGGGAACAATGTAGAAGAGAGCTCCTTTTTTTGCACAGCTTCATAGCAAATGAACGAACGTGCTTATTGTGTCGCCACACCCCGGACCCGACCCTATCAGCTAGTTTTTGCGAAGACCCGGAACACAGCCTGGAAGGCTTTTTGGAGATTATCTCGACGGAAATGATCCTCCAAGCACGTCGAACGGCCTTCGTAGCGGGCGGCTTGACGTTCGCTCTCTTCGTTCGTTTCCTGCGAAGGCCGAGCAGGCTACGAGCCCTGGTATTCCCTGGTTCTCACAGTGGAAGATAACATACAAAGGGTAAGCATCCTAAACAGGCGAATAAATAAAAACTTCCAAGAAAAGCCGGCGAACTCCGAACGCAAAATGCAGGTAGGGAGTCACGCTGACCGGGTTTCCACAGCTCAGGCGGGTGCCAGAAATTTCTGGCTGATAGGGGTCGCTCGATACACAAAATGGCGGCGGCCAGAGCGCTCTTTTTGGAAAGGTCTATACCAGCTCCGTCACAAAAGGGCGCCCGCGAGATGGCGCCATCAAAACATTTAAAGCAGCGGTCTATGAACACCACGCAATTTCACGTAACACTGAACTTCGCGAATACCACGTCGCCCCTGCTCCGCCGGTCGACGTAACCGCCATTTTGAAACTGGTACTCTCGCTGGGTCCGAGATCTCTCGAGCACTTTCCGCAAAGCCCGCTAGCCCGCAACGCAAAATCGCCAGCGCTGCGTGCGTACGGAGTACGCTAGCCCTTCTATTGCGTTCTGCGCATGCGCACTCTTGACCCACAATTTCCTTGGTACGCAAAGATGTAGCGTATGTTCCGCTTTGGATGCTGTCGACGTATAGTAAACACACTTTCAACCAACACTCTAAAAAAACAAAAAAAAAAAAAAACGCTTGTGTTTTTACTTTTTGCGCGCGGTATGCGCTTCTCTGCGATCTGCGTGAAGGACGAGACGAAAAGACGGTATGATTCAAAAACGAAATTGGCGCAAGGACAGTGAGCAGCATGACGTTTCGATCGTTCATTGTCTCTACTCAGATCGCGTTTTAGAGACAGACTTGTCTTTTCGCGCGTCGTTCGTTCGCTGGGCGTATTGGGGAGGAGATCGAGAAATGGCGCTTCCTAGTGGCCAACTCGGGAACTAACGCTGTGTGGCAAACAAACCCTCCGATCGCAGTCATTAGTACATTCGCTGCCATGGAAGACGACGACGCAAGGCTCGTGAAAGATATGCAATACTATTTTTTTCTTTTAAGCGCACCTAGATAGAAGTAATCTGGTCCCTTCTAGCATTCGATGTCATCGAAGTCCTCTTGGAAGGCAAAACAAGCGCATGTGTGGTCACGCGCGGGCGTGCTGGGCCAGCCGCGTCATGTCGGCCACGCGCGCTGGATCGTACGTGGCCGGCGCGGCGTCTGTGTTTCTTTGAATGATCCACAAAACACGTACTTCACTTTTCAGTTGCCCTATCTCTTGCAACAATCATGGACGACATCGTCGAAAGCAAGCGGTGTCTTGTTGGAGTGGACGTGCTAAACTGCGATCATGACACCGAGTGCAGCGTTGCACCATGCAAAGCCGACGACGGCATATATACCCGATACTAAAGCAGGCTTCGATCCCTGCTGTACGCAGCAAGTGCGCACCATTTCGCTAAAACAAATATGCTGCAAGCGCGGAAACGATGCTGCGTATACGCTAGACCAGTGCTAGCGTCGGAGTTGTTTGCCACAGGCGATTGTTTGTGGTGATGATGATGATAATGAAACGGCGCCCCCTATAGTTTGATCTCCTCGCCAATTGACCCCGTAAGTGATGACGTCACAACTTGGCGTCTGGGTCCAAACAAACCGTTGCTAGGAGCGTTGCTATGGACTAATGCATGGAGACTCCACACGAGGCTAGATTTTCGCTTATAAGTAAGTAAATAATTTTTTGGAAGCAACCTAACTTCTTGATATCTAATTATGAAGATGTCCTTGTCATCTCAGCCTCGTATTGCAACGATGAAAGCCATTTCTGAAGTGTTCCACTCCACTTTGCTTTGGTAGCAGACGACACGATAGATTTGCTGGCCTCTGTTGCAGCGGGCGTCTTCATTGAATTGCGTCAGTAAACGAGCAACACAAGCAAGTGCATCGCCCTGACCGCACATGCCTTTGCAATATGCGTTTTTTTCTGTGAAGAACCCAGCTTAGTTCAGAGGGGCGAAGATTCCGTAAAATCAAACCACGCCATGCAGATCAGTTACGACGACGACCTGAAGTGCATTATCGGCGTAGTGCAGGCCAGCATAAGAAACAAATCGTACGCCATCGAGATAAGAATATTTATTATTATTATTATTGAGGTCGTCAGGTTATTAAAATATTGCATGTCTACCGCAATTTCGCTTTTTTTTTTGTATACATTACATTTAGTGGATGTGCTTTTTCGGTGAAGATCTCCATCGAACCCGCGATGAGAGTACAATCTGTAATAAACTCACCTTATGTTTTTTATCCAGTTCTTTCGCGTTTTGGGGTTTTGCGGAAATCTGAAGACGAGCTTGCAAACAAAATTTGGGATCTCTACCGATCGCCTGAAGTGAGTTTCTCACGGGTGCATTGCGATCTTTTAGCAGCCGATCATCTCGATCGACGCCCGGACTTTCGATAAACCATATTTTGCATCGCACCCCACTATGAATTCTTTTAAGTGTCTAAAACTTTTTTATATTTCAAAAAAAAAAAAATTTTTAAAATATTTCAAACAGATGCAATATCAGAATATCGTCTTTATTCACCCGATTCAGACGTCGGCGCCGGCTTGGCCGGCGGGTGTGTGGCAGACGGCATACTTCTTGCATTCGTCGTCTGCTGCCGGCATCTTGAGGACCGGAAGTTGCAGTCGTAAATATTTCAGAAACAAGCGATTACCGGCACACTTATGTCGCAACATATATGACATTCAAGCTTTCTATATCTGTAATTTTTAGAAGTTTAAATCCTAATCCTGATTTTTAAACGGTCGGGTTTTCGTAGCGAAACCTAGCCACATGTATTTGTCCATAACAACGACCCTAGCAACGGTTTGTTTGGACCCATGACGTCACACTTACGGAGTCAATACTCACTGGATCCTGGGAGAGTAGCGCCATTGCCATCCCTGCCTGCTAGCCAATAATGCAGAGGTCAAGGAGGAAGTGCTCATTTCATGGACCAAAGCCGCGACCGTAGCTTTGTTTATTTTGCTTGGGAGAAGAGCGTGTTGGTTTAAGTCATGGATGAAGAAAGAATAAAACAATTAAAACGGGGACAACACAACCACATCTGTTAACTAGCAACAGACGAGTAAACTTTCAAACAGCGAGCAGCCGACTATAACCAGTAGGAGTAGGGGAGAGAAGGGGGAGAGAAGGGAAGAAAAGAAACGCGAAGTGCAAGTCAGGGTGGTAGTGTCATCTCGGATTTTAAAAATTCAACCTCAGTTTTCGTCAGCAGGAGGGAAGGGTTAGACACGTTGTTTTTTGCTGTGGTCATTGCGAATGATTCTATGATTTCCCTGCCGAATCTGCTGTCATGCCCCCCCAGGATTTTTGTGTCATCAAAGAGGGGATGACAACGCAAACACGAACGGGCATGTATGACTATGGCATGATAAGAATCTGGAGAGGCCTTAGAAACTTCGTTGTGATGTTCGCGGAGTCTGTGATTGGTGCATCTGCCGGTCTGTCCTATGTATTGATGGCCGCAGCTCAAGGGGCCATCAATACATAGGACAGACCGGCAGATGCACCAATCACAGACTCCGCGAACATCACAACGAAGTTTCTAAGGCCTCTCCAGATTCTTATCATCCCATAGTCATACATGCCCGTTCGTGTTTGCGTTGTCATCCCCTCTTTGATGACACAAAAAATCCTGGGGGGGCATGACAGCAGATTCGGCAGGGAAATCATAGAATCATTCGCGATGACCACAGCAAAAAACAACGTGTCCAACCCTTCCCTCCTGCTGACGAAAACTGAGGTTGCATTTTTAAAATCCGAGATAACCCTACCACCCTGACTTGCACTTCGCGTTTCTTTTCTTCCCTTCTCTCCCCCTTCTCTCCCCTACTCCTACTGGGTATAGTCGGCTGCTCGCTGTTTGAAAGTTTACTCGTCTGTTGCAAGTTGAAAGATGTGGTTGTGTTGTCCCCGTTTTAATTGTTTTATTCTTTCTTCATCCATGATTGTTTATTTTATTACTATTATTATTCGACATTACTGCCAAATCTGTTAGGGCCAAAGCAGGAGGAAAAAATACAAGAAAGGCAACTCAACAAATTAATTCTATACAGTGTTAATATGTTAGAGGAACTCATCTCCTCCAACAGGGGCGTACAAAGAAAACGTTATGACGATCTTGCTCTTCAAACAAAGTGCATAAAACATTCTCAGATTCAGAAATGAAGTGCGGAGCGACAACGGAACCTGCATGGAAGTTTGTTCCACAAACCCATTCCCTGCACAAAAAAAAAAAAAAGAAAAAAAAATGTATGGCAGTTTTTGTTTTTATGGCGATTTTTGTAGCAGCGTTATCAGAAAATATTTTCATTTTAAAGGTATTTTTGACGGCTAGAAGCCCGAGGTCACAGCTTTGTCTTCAACAGTTGCTCCTGCTGAGCGAGAGTTCGTGCAGCCGAGGTGCCTCATCGAGCGAAGGGTTCACACTTGTAGCCTAGTAGTTGTGGTGCCATTCCGGTTGATTTACATGAGAAAGGGCTGAGAAGCAAATATCCAGACGGAGCAGTACTGCGTCTAAAGGAAAACAGAAGAGTACAAAATGTGTGAACACGTTTTTGAGTAGAGGTCAATTTTGAGCGGAAATGAGTCGAGGATATATATCTATTATTTATGGATCATGTGGCGCTCGAGGCATAGGAACAGGGGCTCGTAGCCGCGGGATGCTTGCGGGCCGCATGCGGCCCGCGGGCCACGTGTTTGAGACCATTGCCCTATATTGTCGCAACGGAGATAGCAAAGCTTTATGACAAAATACCGGGGATCGCATTTTTGGCGTTGTCCGCGCAACTTCGTCACCAAGTTTTACGAGGGAGAGACTGAAAGAAGACGACCGCTTTTACCCCTTGAATTCCACCGTGACGAAAACGCTTCCGTCAGTGGCGTTGCGCTCGATTATTCTTGGGTCTCACCGGTGCCAGTAAGCTTCTGTGAAGTGAGAAACATTCCTACCCACTATCGTTGCACGGCCCCTTTAAGCTTGGCGCTACTTTTTCAGAATTCAATGTCTTTAGCTGAACGCGCTTCATCAGATCTAGAGGCACCCTAATCAGATCACAATGACTGGCTTGAGCGTGTTCAGCGGGGAATTGAGACACGGAGAAAACTTTTTTTATAGTGTAAACGAAGTTCAACACGAACGCGAGCACGTGAGGCACACATGTTCTATAAGGAGCGCAAGTTCGTCTGCTTCTTGAGCAGGGGTTGCAGTGACGTCAGAATGCCCAGCTCTGATTGGCTCCTATTGGAAGCATAGTGGGTACACCTAAAGGCAGCTATCATTGAGGTCCCACTATCCCTTCGTGCGAGCTAATCACTGAGCTCTGCGTTCTGACGTCACCGCAACCCCTGCTCAAGAAGCAGACGAACTTGCGCTCCGCATACAGTTTTGTTTCAGCATAAGATCTGCAGGAGAAGCTCCGTCCCCGAATTCCTGCAGAAAAAAAAGAAGCTCTGAATAGACATCAATAATTAAAAAAAAAAAAATCTCTAGTTTCCTAACGTCTCAGAGTTTGACAAAGCGATACATCTGGTTCTTACCCTACATAGAGCTGCTTGGGAATTAACATTACATAATCCATGAATTGTTAGATTGATTAGGTTATGCAACTTCTAAACAATAAATCAGGAAAAGAGGAGGGGGTGAATATTGTTGTAAGCTTACACCAATACGCAGTTTACGAACAAGCCCGCTTTGTCCACACCGGATGTAGGCACTGCGCGTGCGCGGAAACCAAATTCGGGAGGAGCGTCTGCGCATGCGCAGTGCCAACAGCAGCACCACCGTATTGGCGTGACGTCAGAGAGTCGATTTGGTCTCTACTCCGTGTTAGTCACCGACAGCATAAAAAGGCATATTGCTCCGCGGCCAGTGTAATAGGCCCTTTCCAAAATCGTGAAATGATGCATAGATTATGCGCAGCCGCCATTAGCTGGTCTCATCGTTTCCGGTGTGAAGACCGTGATTGGTTCCGAGTTCGCGCCGAGCACTGACGTAGTACTCGTGTGGGAGTGCGTTTCGATCCAAGTACACTCCGAATGCTGACGAAGCGCTCGTGTCCAATCCGTGCTCACAGTGCGTGACCAACTAATGTCGGCCACAGATGATCTATGAACCATTTCAAAATTTCGAAAAGGGTCTGTTAACCGTTAGTCGATAAGAACTGAACGAATCACGAAGCCAGAGGTGTGGACATAATGAGTTGAACGAGCATGTCTGTAAATCGTTGCTTGGAAACTTCCCTATACCTTGAGACTAAATCGACTGAGCCCCTGAGACTATTTCTTGCTTCCGTTGCAGCGTCCCGGTCGGTAGAGAGGAACACGGCGACATCAGGATGACGAACTGCGCCAGCAAGACGGCGGCCCGGCGGCTGCACCTGGAATACACCAAGCTCCTGTGCGAACCCGTGCCGTACGTGACGGCGCACCCGCTGCCGTCTGACATCTTGGAGTGGCACTTCGCGGTGCGCGGCCCGGAGAAGACGCCCCTGGAGGGCGGCGTCTACCACGGCAAGCTCCGGTTTCCCGCGGACTTCCCGTTCTCGCCGCCGTCCATCTTCCTGATCACGCCCAACGGGCGGTTCCAGTGCAACACCAGGCTCTGTCTGAGCATCTCGGACTTCCACCCGGAATCGTGGAACCCTTCCTGGTCCCTGTCCTCCATCCTGACGGGGCTGCTCAGCTTCATGGTGGACGAGACGCCCACGCTGGGCAGCCTGGACACCACGGCCGACCAGAAGCAGAAGCTGGCCCGCGAGAGCGTGCGCTTCAACCTCGAGGACAACGTGTTCTGCGAGCTCTTCCCGGACGTGGTCAAGGAGTCCCGCGCCCAGCTCGCCCTCGACGGCGTCAAGGGAGACAACCAGTGACGTGCCCGCTTGAACCCGCTGAATTATCTGTCGGTCTCCCGGCAGGCATTAAATGGCATCATTAGGAAACAACACGTTTACTTTAATTGCCAACGAGTTCTATAAAGCCATGTCAGGCTGCTGATACGCCGTACAAAAGACAGCCTGCAGACGCTGTCCGAGGCGTGCTTCTTCCTTGTAAGATTACCATGTCACAGAACCATCTACAGAGATGTTCAAAGCATACAAATGCATGAAGCAAGCACGCTAAGCTTGAGGCGTGTTCGCAGATGATAATTCTGTCATCATGTCTGCAGTCTGACTGCCGCTCATTTGCCTTGCTGATGTGTACTACCGGGCTGTACCTTGTTCACCCTTATCATCTCTCAGTTCATTGCCGGATACGGCTACACACCGTTTTGTCTTACGATGAGCTGAAGAGGATGCTACGGGCCATGTTAGCCAATCCAATGCCGTAGAAGCGTCACGTGACACCCGAGAGAGGCGCATACGACTCGTGGGCCGCGTGGTCACGGAATAGGTTAGCAGTGTTGGATTGGTCGGGAAGGCACGTGACTCGTGGCGTCTACTTTGGTCCATCGTAAGGTCGAAGAGAGTATATATAGCATGCCGGTGTGTATGCATATATTGACAAAGCTTAGTTTATAACTCTTAGTACACCACTATGCAATAGAGCCCTTACACGGCATCGGTGCCTTAAAATGCGGTAGTGTTTTTGTCATTTGTTTCGGCAGCCACGAAACGTACACTGTGTGAATAATTGCGTTGCATGCTTGTTTAGACTGCCGGAAGAGCCACCTTTAATGGGCGCTTGGTGTCTGAGCTGTAGATGAAACATTTAACCAATGCAGTATAGCACTGCCAGCCTGGGGTCTTTAACGTGCACCAGTGATACACGCCCGCACGCCGGTATAGGATGCTGATCCAGCTCGAAACGGGCGGGGTTGGGGTTTGAGCCCCGGATCCCTGCACGGGTTCTACAGCGCGGGTTTTCGCTCCACTCGCTCCGAGCTGCAGTGCGTTAATGCACTCGGCCACCAATCGCCCCATGGGCACCGTGTGCATGTTTCAGGGCTGTCGTGAAACGTGCACACGGTGCATTCACGGCGCGTCACGATTGGTACAGCATTCTGCGCTCTCCACGGGAGTTTTAGTAGATCGTTTTCAAAGGCCTTCTACCGCTACGGGCCTGCGCTTCAGAGCATGCATCGAAGTGGTAGCGCGAGTTCCCTCTACAAATAACGTGGCCTGAAAACACCATCTAAAACTTTCTATTATTAGGGAGTTTTAGTAGATCGTACGTTGGGGAAAGCAGCGGGTGCGTGCTCAATCCACGCATGCTTGAAATGCCAGCAAGAGCTCCTGCTAGCAAAGCGGAGCGCTTTAGCGTACGATCTACTAAAAGTTCCTATTAATGCAACCTTGAGATCCGAAGGGCGCGCTTCCGTGGAAGCGGTCAGCGTTGCGGCAGCCTGTTCCTCGCTGTCTGCGACGACCGCGCGGATCGCCTGGCTGCACATCGCTGCCGAGTGTCGAAGGAGGGCGGAAATGTGCACACGGCGGAGGTGAGGAGCGGCGCAGTTCCCCAGGAGTCGGCAAGAGGGTCGAGGTCCCGCGCTGTCCGTTGGCTGTGCCTGGTGGATGCAAACACCGCGCTGCGTCGCCCCAGGAATCCCGCCGCGGCCGCAAGCAGTTCCTCAAGGAGCGCTGCTCCGGCAGGCGACTGGAGAATCAGCGAGTGTAATGACGCGTGTACGTGCTGGGCGCGCAGCTGTATTAGGTTACTTTGATACTTACCGTTAAAACCTTTCCCAGAAGGTGTTCTCATTTCTTCTTCTTGAATTTTCGGTACTTTCTACGAGTAATGCAGTGCCCAGACACGCGTCCGTCTTCTCGCTTTTGAGACAAAAAATTAATATTTATAGGGATTGTTCTCCAGAACAACACCTATACTCGGCGTCAACTACTTTGCGCTACATTATCAAGGCAAGCGTAGCTTCCACAGTGATGCAGCTGTTGCGGCCGCAGGTTACTTTATTTTTTTCCCCCTCATTTGTCAGTGCTCGCACAACTAATTGCAACAGAGTTGGAGCACGGCGGAGGCTACGCCAGCCTCAACGTAGCACAAAATATTTGACGCCGACTTATCTGCCTTCAAGACACGATCGGCTGTGAAAAGCTTCTGTGCAGAAGGAGCATTTACGAGAGGCGCAAGCTCGCACTTCTAGCCTTTGTTGTGGTACATGTGAGTCACTAGATTTTAGATAGTGAAAATTCTTTCCTTTCTTTTTTCTTTTAAAATGTTTCACATTCCACATCTCACATCTTTGGGTGTGATCCTAACTCGTGTCTAAACAATCAAATATTTTGTAGCCTTTTCTTCTCTCAATGTTTTTTTGCGGAGACTATACTCAGTTGACCCGATTCCCAAGAGTCTCCCAGAGACTTCGCACCAGAATGGGCCGGCGCAAGGTTAGTGGTGTCCTCGCGTTTCTCACGGTGGATGTTCTGGCCCATTGACTTCAGCTGGCGGGGAAAGCATTGACCGACAAACTGGTTGAATTGGAACCCTACAGGAATTGCTTCGCACAGTAAGTTTGAGAAAGGGAACGCACATAGAGAAAGAAGGGAGAAAGCGGGTGATCTTGAGATGTCTGCAGAGTCTTAACTCTTATTATATCCTCGGGAGTTATTCTTTCCTGTATAAATATGAAGAACTCGAGGAAACTACTATACCGTAGAAGATTCAGTTAGAAACCAGGTCCAGACACAAATTTTGTTTCTTCTGTTGTCCGGTGACAGAAAATTATGTAGATTAGATGATGCATGTAACCAATGGAGCCTTCACATGAGAGAAGATAGAGGTGGCGGGCCAACAATAGCAGGTTTTAAGGTATACAGTTACTGAAAGAGCAAACAAAAACGATGCGATTTATTTTTAAATTGGTACTGGCACTTCGGTAGTGGACGGTCTAAGGGGAAGATGGGCTTAGGTAAGTAACAGTAAACTATGCAGAAATGCGAACACTATGCTTCCGATCGCCGTTTCAAATTGCAGACCGACGCAAACGATTTCTTACGGCGAATGAAGGCTGGCCGTGAGACTTTTGTAATAACCCTTTCTGCACACACCAGGCCGTTCCTCGCGCCGCCTACACCCAGATACGGCTGTGTCATTTCTCTCTCGCCCTTACTCTTTCCCTTTCCCACTCCCACGAACCTTTACCCCTCTCAACTTCTGCGACCATCTTGCGAGTCCACCGGTGGCTAGGTCTTGCGAGAGCAATGGTCCAAGTGCAGTATTCCTCGGTCCCGCGCCTCGACTGAACGGTGTTGTCGGTGACATCGACGTCGACGGGCGATGCGCCGCGGCAGGCATGGCTAGGCTCGCACAATGGATGTTCGCCGTCAACTCTCTTTGTTTGGCATGGGTGAGCTCTTGGCTGTCTTAGTGAGGATCTTGCTTGTGGAAGGAATGGATACACTAGAGGTTCTCCATAGAATAGCATGTCGAGCCTTGGGGTTGAGTTCTTTGAGGTGTGATGAAAGGCTATGTGTATCTTTTTTATTTATTTATTTAGAAATACTACCAGTTTTCATTGGGAGTTTGAGTAGGGTGGTTACAAGGTAAAATACAAGTTACACAGTTTGTAGTGCATAACTGAAAAAAACGAGAAAAAAAACAACAACAACAACAACAACAGGAGGATGGGGTTACTCAGTGGAGACACGGGAGGATCTTAATGCAATGTATTACACTTGTAATTGAAAAAAACAAAACAAAAAAACACTAGACCAGTAAATAGGATGAATCGATGGGAACAAGTAGAATACAGATCATATCAGGTGATTTCCCAGGGCAGTTGAGAATGATTCTATGGATTTGGAGTGAACAATGGCGTCAGGTAAGCTATTCCATTCAGACATTACTCGCGGAAAAAATTACTATTTGAAAAGTTGTTGTTACTCTGATATTCTATGAGTAGCCTTCCATGATTCCTTCTCGTAGATCTGGAAATGTGCGAAGTAATATATTTAATTTTGTCTATAAGCGTTTTGTCATTTTTTATTTGAAACAGGAACCTTAGTCTTGAGATTTTGGCCATTTTCTGGAGTGGTGCTAGTTGAGCCTTAGTGGGACGGTGAGTCAGTGTAGCGAAACTTATTAAAAATAAATCTTGCAGCCAAGCGCTGCGCCTTTTCTAGTTTAGCGACGCGTGTTTTATAGTGGGGGAACCATACGAATATTAGCCTATTCCACTATGGGACGTACCAGTGCCTTACAGTCTACCAACTTTGTTTCGTTGGATGCTGATTTTAAAGCTCTTCGTAGATACCGTCGTTTGTTAATTGCTTTTGTAGTAATGAAGTCGATGTGGGTTTTCCCTCTAAGGCTCTGCTGAAAGTGGAGTTCGAGGTATTTGTACTGTTCGACTTTTTGAAGGGGAGTGTTGTTAATGCTTTAGGGAAATTGCAGAGTACTTTTTTTTTTTATTACTGATTGCCATGTAAACAGATTTTTTTCTTTTTTTTTGCGTTTAATACCATTTGTTCATTAGAACACCAGTCACTGATCACTTGGACTGCACTGTCTAGTAAAAGCTGGTCGTTTTGAGTTTTGACTTCGGTGTACAATATGCAATCGTCTGCGAATAGTCTAATGTTTACATCAATGTTGTCTAATATGTCGTTAATATAGAGTGAGAAGAGAAGAGGTGCTAGCACAGACCCTTGTGGGACTCCAGAAGTAACTGTGGTTAATGGTGAACTGTGCCTGTTAACTTTGACGAACTGTTTTCTATCAGTAAGGCATGCTTCAACCCAACTAACAATTTGTCCTAGGCCAAGTAAGGTTTTAAGCTTTAGCAGTAATTTCGGGTGGGAGACTGACGAGGACTTTGGAAAAATCTAAAAGGATAACGTCAGTTTGGCTACGATTATTAATTGTTGAGGATAAATCATGCACACATTCTGTTAGCTGCGTTACAGTTGGAAGTCTAGATCGAAAGCCATGTTGACGGCTGGTTAACAGGTGACTTGTTTCAATAAATGCAGTGAGGTGTTTTAGTACAACACGCTCAAGGATCTTGGAACAATACGAAATGGGCCTACAATTTGACGGGTCTTTCTTACCACCTGATTTGTGAATAGGTACCACTTGCGCAAGTTTCCAGTCAGATGGTATTTGGGCTGTTTCTAGGGATTTAATAAATATTAGCGTCAGATACTTAGCAGACCATTCCGCGTAACGTTTAAGAAACACGTTTGGGATATTATCTGGGCCACAGCTTTTCTTAGTGTCTATAGACTTAGTAGGAGGGAGAGAATGCCAGGTTCAGATATAGTGATGTTATCGATGAATGGCGTCTGGCTGTGATCAAAAGGGGGTGTCCCTCCATTATCTGTTGTAAATACGGATGCAAAATAATCATTAAATACCAGAGGAAGTTCTGAGTGTTCGTTAAGAGTGATATGGTAGCGCTGGAGAGGAGAGCGATGAATGAAGTTAGCATGGTCACGAATTCGTGGGGCCTGAGAGGCGTAGTCTTCCAGCTGACCAGCTTTCAGCGCATACGTGTGACTTCAACCGTTCTCTCCTGCAAGTGATGCATCTATTGGCGCTGCAGAAAACCAAGAGATTGAGTTGGTCACAAAACCGCAGAACATTGCCAGTGTAGGCGTATCAAAATAGACACTCACCGAAAAACGGTGGCGTGTAGGGGTGCGTCAGGATAGCGTTTAACCGATATTACGCGGATATCGACTGAATCAAAACGATATCGGCCAAATTTGGTTTATCTGAGGCCGACATCGGAACGGAAAGCTAGCCCTATGAAAACGTAGTTCCGGCAGTTCAACTGCTTCTCTGTCCGTATTTTTCCTAGAGTCACTGACAAATGTAAGAAGCGCAGGGTATGGTTAGTCTCTTGCATCTCATTAACGCTTCTCGGCTAATGAGATTGCGACATCAGTCGATAAGAACGCAGAAGAACCACTCACAAAGCAAGAAGCGTGATCATATGTCAGACCATACCCCGCGCCTCTCAAGCTGAATTCAGTGACTATGACGCGTACAAGTAAAGTTGGCGTCAGGAGGTATCTCCTGAAAGTTTTTTTCTGAGCGAGAGTTGACGACCTTGTGTAGTTAGTATTTATTGTTTTCATCAGAACATCGCACTCTCAGAAAAAAAAAAAAAAAAAGAAAAGCGGAAAGGGGGTGGGGGGGGGGGGGGGGTTGGAGTCGTCTTACACCCCTTATCCCATATAATGAACACTAAAACTTCAGTTCGACGTACAGCGCACTGACGTCGACCCGACGGTACCAACTTTCGCGAGCGGCTTGATAGCCGAGTGGTACAACTTACTAAAATAGGCAATGTATGTGTTACTAAATGCAAAGAAAAAAATTAATCGCGGTTTTACGGCCCTATTGCAAAACCTTGTGTTTTTATGTAGTCTTTGATACGTGCTTTATCTGTTTAATAAGTTCTATCGCACAGTTATCAACCCCCTTGTATAATCTGGGGCCGTCAGTTTAACGTCAGTGCGTTGTACGCCGAACTGAAGCTTTAGAGTGTAGTATATGGGACAAAGGATGTGAGACTACACCCTTCTTTATGAAAGAGCGTACGGTCCAATGTTATTATATAAAGCGGGCGTTTCGCAAAGGATTTCAAACATTCCTTAAACTAGGGTATTTTAGAAAATAAGAAACTCTTTTCGGGGAACAAACTGCAAGCCACGGTGAAGGTCAGGGATTGCAAAACAACACCAAGAACAAACAAACCAAGTAGCGAAGCAACTACCGAAATGGACTACTATAGTTAACTTTCTAATTAGTGAAGATAAACATATGCTTCAAATTAGAAGCTTGCTGAGCATCACCGAAAATCTCTAATTCAGTCAACTTTAGGACAACCTGAACTATGTGGGTGGGAAGCGCGGGGTTGTGCTAAGGTTACCACTAGCGCTGCATGGCGCAAGGCTGGCGATGAAAAAAATGCGAAATCGGCGCCGATCCTAAGGCTGCCAATCTCTCCACAGCCTTGATTAATTTTTTCTCTCTCTCTTTTTTTTTCCCCGGTATGTACAATATATATATATATATATATATATATATATATATATATATATATATATATATATATATATATATATATATTGCAGTCGGTGTTTTGACTCCCAAATCCTACGCCCTTGGGGGCGGACCGATCGTCCTTAATTGATGCGAAGGCATGAACAGAAGATGACAAACTGTGTTTAGGCTCAGCCGAAGTGCATTGCGTATTAGTGCCGGTAAAATACCTAGAACATCAACCGCGCTGACGCCTTTTTTCAACGGTATATACCGTACACCAACCTTTTATAAGCACGGTGTGTAGGTACAGGTCGGTCAAACATATATGGAAAGGAACATACCAGTTGAATCAGTCAATCAGAAGTCTACATTTATTGTGTTTTTTTGTGACCATCTGTTATAATCACGTAACGAATAACGAGTTCTCTCCCGCCTATCCCCCTGTTCTCTGGACGACATCAAACAAACAACACACCAACTAACGAGTTGAAATAATGGTACGCCACCGTTCATTACCTTTTTTGACCTGTCGGTTTAAGTTATGTGAATTCAAACTCTCATTATTTCGCCAGTATGAATCATTCCGCCTTTTAGCATAAAAAAAAAATTATCTCAGCCGGTTTCACCCGTTAACAAGCGCTTCTTGCTTGTTGGAAGAAAGGCTAGGACCACTCCGTGTCGCCTGCGTCCATTTGTTTGACCACACACAGACACGCACGCACGCACTCACACACGCACGCACGCACAGACAGAATGACTGTAGCGGATTTCGAAGAGGAGCAACTGCCCTCTTGAATACGGCTTCGTAACACTACACGAAAAAGACGCGGTGAAGCAAACGTAAATGGGGGCGTTGCCCAAGTTCCTTCAGGAAAGAACAATTTTCAAACGGGAGACCACGCCTAAACGAGAACGTTTCCTTCAGAAGTAGAGTAGAGAATGGATATGCAGCCACTTTTTCTTGCCATCTAAACAATAGGGCGAATTTCCCGCTATTCAAGACAGCGTTCTTGTTCTCTGTGAGAACAAAAGAACGAAGTCCGAGACCGCGTACGTCAAAAAAAGAAAAAAAGAAAAAAAAGCCAAAATGGCGCGCAATGCAACAACAACATCGTGGAGCAGCCAGCGAGAAAAGGGAACGGAAATTACGGCAACGAAGCCTTTGAATAACTTAACGGAGTCGAGGAGAACCCAGGGAACACTAAAGGGGCTGTCAACGAAACTGCCACGGTTGCGCGACTTTGCGAGATAACGCACTGTCGTTTCTGTTCGCTCAGGCAAGCCCGCGGGCTTTTTGTTTGTTGATGTACTTGCGCTTACAACTCTTCCCGTCCCGGACATGCGATCGAGCTAGAAACAAACAAAACACCGTAAACTATGTATTAAAAGAAAGAAAGAAAAAGAGACGGCAGCTTGCATACGCGATTGCGTTTTAAAGCAGCCATGACTGGAATAATGACCGCAGGACGAAATTGGGTGTAAAACACCTTTTTTAAGTCATGAATTCTTCTCTTCTTATTCGTTTAATTAAGTCCGAAGATGAGTGTATCACGTGTAACAATGAATAACTGAAAGAAAAGGGCTTTAAAATATTAATGACGCTTTGTTGAAAAGGGTTATTAGTATTCACTGCAATCCTCCGTTAAAATATAGTACGTTGACTTAAAAAAAATAACAAAAACATTACTACTCGGTGGAAAGAGGTACTCGTATTCACAGCAGTCCTCAAATTAAAATTACTTTGTCTTTATCGTTGTTAAAATGTTATGTGAACCCCTTGTTTGAACAATCGAATGAGAAGTGAGTGGAAGAGGATCGTTAATGTTACGCGAAATAAATGTGTGGGAAGTGAAAGCGAATGCGGAAGGGTCATCGAAAGGTCCCTGAACATTCATACAAATATCTTTAGTATTTATGGAAAATACTGGCTTACACTGGGAGTGAAGAGTCCCGAGTATTTATAGCATTAGTCGATAACACCGATTAAACCATCCAAGTCTCTTTGAACCTCGGTGGCTTATTTATACACACACACACATTATATATATATATATATATATATATATATATATATATATATATATATATATATATATATATATATATATATATATATATATATGGGTTGTTTCATCTCAAATCGTGCAGGCAAAAAGGGTCGAATTTTTTATTTCCATGAAAAAAATATATGTTATGGCGCCATTTCTAAAAACGCAGTCGCCGCAGACCGCAAGTTCGTCGGATTTTTTGTTCGCGACTTAAGAATTTTTAAAGAGGCCGCGGCGAAAAGCAGTGTTTTTCACACCCGTCGTGGGTTGGATGTTTCGCTTGATCTCCCGCCGTGGATTTTCAGTCCACATTATATTATCTTTTTTAAAGCACTCTGTGGACACATTTAAATAGCTCCAATACCATAAAATAATTTTAGGCGTTTTGCTTTTTTTCTGTAAAAATGTCAAAAACGCCCCCTCGGTCAATTGTTGACGAAATTTGACAATTAATTACTGGCGATCTACTTGGGTTACATCAATACTTTTTATGTCCACGGAGAGCCCAAAACAGGTTCTTTATATGTATTATAAAATGACGTGGCTGTATAAGATATTCTTTGCGGTACGTTTACGTTAATGTTATGTGAAAACCAAAAAGTGCCATTTTTGAAATTGATTTTCTCAAAAAACCCATTTTTTATTTTTTTTATTTTTTGTTCAAATGTAGATGTGATAGTTTTCTACGCGAAATTAAAGTCTAGAAAGTGTATATTTTGTTTGTATGTTTTATATTTAAGCATCAATATCGTACAAAAACGTGTTTTTACGGCACGAAATGGACTTACGAATTGCGCGTCTTCACAAGCTCGGAAGTAGTTTTTTTTTTTTTTCAACGTTTTCACATAAAAATAAAATACAGTGTATCCACCCTGTTATATTTACTAAATATTTAAATTTTATTATAGGCGGCAAGCTACATCGGAGGAGTTCCAAAAAGAGAAAGCAACACTTCTTAACAGACCAGCACGTGTCGTAAAGTTTTAACGTGTAGGAGTCGGCAGACGTCGTATTGATTCGGGGCCCACATTGGCCTGCATGAACGTCCCGCCCTTTCGGAGCCAGCAGATGACCACGACCTTTCGCGCTCGTTGTGTTAGATAGGACGGCCCGTGACAGTAAAGCGAGCAGCGCACCCTGTGTCACGAGGAGTGAAATGGTACGATTGTGTCGTTGACGCGGCGAACAGTGACAGCCACCCAGGAGGAGTCAGTCAGAGTATTGCACAAGGGAAAGCAAAGGAATCGTTGCCTGAAAGGATGAGGACACCACGGCCTTACAATATCGACGGTCAACAACGGTTCTGCCAGCCAAAAGAACGCCGCGTGCGCGCTAAAACCGACGGCGCGGGACAGAAATCCCACAGACGCACGCACGAAGATGGGCCGGTTTCGTTAGGGATGTGGGGAAATTCGAAACCAGCCATCCGTGCATGCGTGAAACGATACCGCCTGTTTGCCCCAGCTTCGAGCGCCCTATCCTTACCTTGAAACGGCCGTGCTCTCTCCCTCTCTCCGGAGAGATCCGATAGCACCGAAGGGTTATCTATTAAACTTGAGGAAGAAAACGAGAAGGGAGTGTTGAAGTTTAATTATCCCCACCAACCCGCTCATTCTGTCCTTATAAAGGGTTATCTCTTTTGGAAACAGCAAAGCCCGGAGACTGACATTAAAACGGGCGTGTTGGTAAATGTACTTGTGTTTGTATTTTGCCCGGAGACTAGTTGGGTCGAAGTCAGCCTCCTTGTCAACTATAACCGTTTGTGAAGAGTGGGCTTCTCCCGAGATGAAAAGTCAGCGCCGGCTGACGTGTTCTTTTGAAAAAGGGAAGGGGAAAGAGAAAGTTTGAGTAACTGCAGAAACTACCTCGAAAGCTCCTCTCCCGATATGAAGCTTCAGGCATAGTCTCGGTTACCTTCTCGCGCATCGCCTGCTCGAATCTATTCTTCACTTTGTTTCGCACAGCCACTGTTCCGCACAGCCGTGGAGGATGTGCGTAATAGAGGGAGGAACAGATTCGAGCATCATCTGGACGCCGTCATCCTGCCAGACTTTAGTGTCGTGGGACCGACTCGTGTGTGTTTCTTCGCCCCGCTGAACTTTGTTTCTCGGGTGCGGTTTTTTCTGAACGTTTTTTTTTTTTTCAATGTTTTCTTACTAACTGTTTGTTAGCACTGTTCAGTTGTTGGGTTTATTTCGTCATGGCGTAGCGGCCTGGCGGTGATGTAGAGAGCGTGTTCGCACGCATTTGGTTGCGTCCCGTTTAGGGAATGCCCGGAGGAGTTGGTTTTTGTTCTTGCCATGTGCGGCTGAGTTTTCCCGTCTTTATTAAATTATTGATTTTTTTTTTTTTTTACCTTTACGTGCCGTCGACTTCTTTGTCTGACTCTCCACCAGGCGTGGACCTATCGCCTTGCCACCGCTCGAACCTAAATACTTTATTTTTTTTTAACGCAATTTTCGTTAAGATCGGAGTTGGGCAATTTATTTCCTATTTATTTATTTTTATTTCCTACCCCTCTCCATGACACACTCTCTGTGTGTTTCAGACCGTTTCTGTGTCACCACTTTTGTGTATTACGGAAGTGAAAGAACATTCCCTGGTGACCTGTGCGATGTGCGGTGAACAAACCCCAGTGTTTGGTTTCGGAAAGAATTGTATATAATATATCGACGATGTGGTGACTTTCTTTGTCTTAGTAATATGGCAGCTAATAGCTAGTCGTGCTATTTTACTGTGAATGGTTTATAAATCGAAACAATACAACGTCTGTGCCTTTTGCTTATTGAAAGTCTACTAAGCCTGCTGATTTGGTTAGATATGTATCTCGTGGTTCCCGCTCTTATCAAAACATACATAAATATTCAATACCACAAAATTCGTTTATAATTGATTGCAAAATGCAGAAGAAAATTCAAGAAAACTCTTTCACAATTCATAGAGACGCATGGATCGCTATGTCTCACTTAGGTCTTGCAAAACAAAGACGTCTTTTTCCGATATTGAGGCCTAAATATAAAACATACAAACAAAATATACACTTTCTAGGCTTGATTTTCGTGTAGAAAACTGTCATATCTACATTTGAAGCAAAAATAAAAAAAATAAAAAATGGGTTTTTTGAGAAAATCAATTTCAAAAATGGTACTTTTTGGTTTTTGCATAAAATTAACGTAAACGTACCGCAAAGGATAATTTATACAGCCGAGTCATTTTATAATAAATATAAAGAGCGTGTTTTGGGCTCTCCGTGGACATAAAAAGTATTGATGTAACCCAAATAGATCACCAGTAATTAATTGTCAAAGTTCGTCAACAATTGACCGAGGGGGCGTTTTTGACATTTTTACAGAAAAAAAGCAAAACGCCCAAAATTATTTTATGGTATTGGAGCCTTTTAAATGTGTCCACAGAGTGCTTTAAAAAAGATAATATAATGTGGACTGAAAATCCACGGCGGGAGATCAAGCGAAACATCCAACCCACGACGGGTGTGAAAAACACTGTTTTTCGCCGCGGCCTTTTTAAAAATTCCTAAGTCGCGAACAAAAAATCCGACGAACCTGCGGTTTGTGGCGACCGCGGTTTTAGAAACGGCGCCATAACATATATTTTTTTCATCGAAATTAAAAATTCGACCCTTTTTGCCTGCACGATTTGAGATGAAACCACCCATATATATATATATATATATTGCATGTTTGACCCAAATGTAGCCCTGCCGGTTCAAACCAGATGTCAAAGTTTCAGCACTAACCGTAATCTCATTCAAAAGTTATCAGCGAATTTTGGAAATTTTAATGAGAAAAGCGCAGCCGACAAAGCTCTTGGATACATGGAGCTGATATGATACCAGTTACCGAAAACGTGTCGACGTGCGTCTCTTCATAATTGCCTTCCCTCTCTCTGTTTCTCTCTCTTTCGATCTCCGAAACATCTTGCAACTCGTATTATCTCTTCATTTGAAAAAGAGGAGGCTCTGTTCGAAGCGTCGAATAAAGCCTCTGCTGCTGCTCACAATTTTTTCTACGCCTGATACACTCTTGGTGAAGAATTGCTTATTACCACTCCGAACCCATTTTTCTACTGTAATGTAAGAAAAAAAAAAAAAAAATAGCCTATAATTTTTGACTGAGATAACGTTTAGCTCTGAAACTTCGGCATCTGATTCGATTCACGAGCGTTACATTTGGGCGAAGAATAGGGAGTTTCCGTAGACCGTTTTTCCAACTCCTCTACGCTCTCCGTAACGAAGACGCCACTACTGCGCATGCGCGGCAGTAGCCTTACCTGCACGAGTCCCGGATCTTATAGCGGGTTGCGGAGTACGTTAAGGGACAGCGGAAACGATCTACGAAAACTCGCCAATGAGCGTTCAGCGATGCGTAGTTTAGTTTTAGAGTAAAAAAAAACAAAAAAAAAAAAAAATACTATTTTTTTTTTTGGCGGTTGGGGGGGGGGGGGGGGGGGGGGCACGTTGTAGAAGCGTAGACTTGTGGTTCTCAACCATTGATATTTCGCAAAAGCCTTGTGGATCGGCGGAGATGACATGGAGGACCCAGTTCGAGGTGAGGGGAAGGGAAAGGTATAGGTTAATTGTGATAATGGTTTATTAAATGGATATAACTAAGAGCTAGTGTGAAGTACAATTCTCTCATTGACATATATATACACACGAGAAAACTCACCCGGAAATCGGATCGCTTCTTTTCAATATGAAAAAAAAAAAAGACAACCTTTACTCAGAGAGCTCGACTGATGAGGCAGGGCATCGCGGACCCAATGCTTTCGCGAACCACCCCTTTGAGAACCACTGCTGTAGACCACTCCAGGGCTTCTGCAAGGCGGAATATCAGACACCGCACGGGCGCGTGCGTCTAAAGCCAAGTGACTCGACATTTTTTGCTTGGGCGATGAGTGCTGGGAAGGTTTTAGGTTTAAGCGCACGTATATTAACGGCGTCGCCTTTTGTCGAGCTCCCTCCGCATGCATTGCATTGATGGGAACGCCGAGTGCTCCGAAAGAAGTTATATTCGGCGGAAAAGGGTGAACTAAGGAAAAACAAAGAGTATATATCCGATTTCTATGGTAGTGTTAGGGGCTGAAATTCATCGGAGGTTTACAACAGAATAGGGGGACAGTGCACTACCACACAGAAGTGTTTATGAGTGGACCGAGAAGCGTCCGGACAAGCGTGATACACGAAAAGGGGGCAGGATGGCCGTCAGCCCGGGAAGCGCTGCGTAAATGACTGGGCAAGCACCCGAAAACATTTTTCTTGGAGGGAATACGCAAGCTTGTGGACCACTGGACCAAGTGCATCGAGAAAGAAGGAGAAAATGTAGAACAATTACGTAATTGTTCAAAACCTACTTTTGCGTAAATGAATAAAATAAAATAAAATAAAGGGCGGGTAATATTTGACTTACGCTCGTATGTTTCATGAGCGTTTCAGTTAGCTCTGTGGCTCTGAACATAACGTTTCACCGTGCTCAGTACGACAGCGCAAACTGTTTCCTTAGGCCTAAACATATTTACAGCCTCGACGTTCACTCCCTCTGTAAATTTCAACGATTCACTATCCCAAGCGCTTTGTGGAAAAGGAGTGACATATTTGTTTTTGGACTGTATAGACGCGCGGGTATATCTTTGAGTTCTTTCTGCATGAACGCGGACGCAAAATATTTCCTTTTCTACCAGACGTCCTTGGCCAGTGCCGGGAGCCTATCGCCGAATCCTACCCCAGAGGCTTCGACAGCTGTGCCCTCCAGCCCGGTCTTCACGGAGCAGAGCGTGGAGTCGATTCCCGTGGCTGCTGCCTCCTCAAACTCCACCGCTGACGTGGTGAACGTGACCATCCCAGACGAGAACGCCAAGGTTCTGAGTCACCTGCTCTACCTGCTGGACAAGCTGAACCATGTGCCTTACCTGGAGGAACTGGCTAGGGAGCCAGCACAGGCGCAGGACCAGATCCCGGTCATTCAGGAGGCCATGCAAGAGCTCAAGGGCGGGATGCAGGACAACGCGACGCTGAGGGTCACATTGTACGCATCGCCGGAAGAAGGGGGTAAGTCGTTCAGAAATACCAAAAGTTTCATAACTAAATAACTCCAACTAAAGTATGAAAGAAAAGGAAGCGGGCAGGAAGAAGTTGAAAGGTACCCCGCTGACTATGTGAAGTGAAACAACCGATTCGGCCTTTATCTGCGTCTGCGGTGCTTACAAGTTCTATTATCTTTCAATCTGTAAAGCCGCCCAAAGCATGGAACCTAACTTTGCATTCTATATCAATTTTGGGACCACAGCTTTCTAAAATACTGTCAGGCATGCTGAAGAAGCATGAAGGGCTGTTTCATCTCATATTGTCCGCGATAATACCATCTGAAGGCGTTAGAGTGCAGCTGATGTGGCTCTGTGAGAGTCTCTTCAGCCGGGCCCTGAAAAACACTAGCCTTTCAGCAAAAAAGGATGAGGCAGTGCTCAACCTACTTTACATGCTTTCAGCATGTAAAGTATGTTGAGCACTGCCTCATCCCCTTCACACATTTATATTGTAAGTAATGTTGGTCATACACGATTTCGGTTAATGGCAATATGCTTTCAAAGCTTCTGCAGTCTGCAACCTCGCGAAGTTGACATCAAATCACGGGATTTGCAACTACACGTACGCAATTTTTGGCGACCGGTTTATTTTGTTGTCTGCGTAGGGGACGCCCTTCCAACGATGCAGAAGGAGTTCGTCCTGGTGAGACCATCCAACGGATCTCGCGACCTCGTCCCGGCTGAAGGCAACGTTCACGGCCACGTATCACCATCGGCGTATCGCGACAGGTGTGCGACTATTTCAATTCGTACGTTTCTGCGTTCATGAAATCATCCAAACTATTGAAGTTAAAATCAAACGTAAGGGCTGAGTACGATGAATACTGATCATAAAATCATAAAGAAGTCAGACAGGGCTGTTGTCACTCAAGAGTTAGCCCTTCGTATAAGTGTTCGCAAGGGGGGTCCTCCTAAGCCGGAATGTTATGGTATTTTCAATTAGCAACGCGGACCAAGAGAGTCAGGGTTACCGGTACGGCAAGTGGGCCTCGGGGGCACGGGCCAAGTACCACGAGCAGCATGGTCTTCAGAACGCCGACGGCGGTCACCACCACGACGAGAAGGCCAAGTCCACGAGCCACAAGGAACGAGGCCACGACAGGGCAGGGCAGGCGGAGCGCAAGTACCGCGTCCGCACCGAGATTGAGTACTTCGAGCGAGGTGAGGGGTCTGAAGGGCCGGACGTTTCTGGCGGCATATATCTAGATTGTCGCATCTGGTCATTCATGGACAGTTCTCTCGGGCTGAACTGGTTGGCTCGTTTTGAACTCACCACTCATGTTTCAACTGGCAAACTGCGGTTGCCGTTGTCCCACGAGATGACCTAATTATAGCTCTCCCATGTATTAAAAAAAAATGTCGAGATATTGTTATTTTTAATTGATTAAAAAATTAAAGACGTTAGACGTTTAGAATCCCCTGTAACGCCGAATTAGAGCGCAGTTCTTGAGGAGGAGGAGGGATGGGTACTGAGAGGAGAAGGCCATTTTTCCCCTAACTTTAGCGGGGAACTTTTTGCACTAGATTTAGCGGTAAATTTTTTTCCGCTAGCGGGGAAACGTGTTCGCTAAATTTAGCGGGGAATTTAGCGTCATCGTCATCTTCACTGTTGACGTCACACGTGACGTCACTGATGACGATGACGTCGTCGTCATCGTTACTGATGATGTCACACGTGACGTCACGTGTGACGTCGGCAGTGACGATGACGATGACGTCACTGATGACGATTACGATCAGGTTACTGATGACGTCATCAGAGACGCCACATGTGACGTCACCAGTGACGATGACGATGAGGATGACGTCATCCGCATCGTCATCGTCATCGCGCGGTTACGCTGACGGCGACGCCGCTCAAGCCGGAAACGGGCGCCTAAGAGCTGCGCTCTAAAATACAAGATATTAAAATTTGGTTTGAGGAGGAAGGGGGGGGGGGGGGGTTAGAAACCTTAAACTCAGATATATCGTATGCGTTTCAAGATCGCTCATCTTCACAACAGTCGCTAGGTTTTGTTTTTAATTGTGCTCCATGTTAAATCGCCCCACTCTTTCCTCAGTGGAACAAATTATTTATTTTTGGGTGAAAAATGCCTTGGTTTTATTTCTCCTAACGACAGAAAAGTTTAAGGACGACGAGCACGACAAACTCAAGGCTGCGCATCACAGCAGGTCCAATACTGACGCGGTGAAGACTGCGGAAAAATTCGCATCCCAAGGACACGACGCGCATCAGAATCAGTACGGAGGTCACTCCCAAGACAGCCACGTAAGTACTTTATTTCATAAAAAATGAAGGTTACGTTGGAAAGCGGTTTTCTTTTCCCAAACGAACTCGAGTTCCGCATATGGTTAAAAATGTTAACGAGGAGAGTCACACGAGTGCCTAGCTGTCATTCAAGGGAAGTGGTGGGTGGAGCTTTATCTGCCTATACAAGACTAAAGGAAATATTGCGGTTTTCACGAAGCAACTTAACTACTTATAGTCTATAAACGGCGCCCCAAAAACTCCTTTGGGAAGGGACCACCCAGGGGTCGTACTTCACTGTGTGCGCTTCGGAGGCTAAAACGAAACGTCATGAAGGTGGTCGCGCCAATACAAAGGTCGCCGTACAATTCACAAAATGAAGTTTTAACAAAAAAATATTTTTATATACTAGGGGATAAACTTTTACCCGGGTTCTTTCATGGGCAGGAACGGAGTAGTCAAATGTTTGCTTATAATTCTCGTAGCAGGTTGTCGGCAGCGGATACATACCACACTACTCGCACGGAGTACTGCAGCCTCAAGGCAGCGAGAAGGGCCTGGAGGGCGGCAGCAGCGGTTTCTCACAGAAGGACGCCCGCAACCACGAAGAATATCACCACCAGGCTGGGTCTCGAGGATTCACCGACAAGGACAAGGGCCATCAACGCGCCGGTTGGAGGGAGCGGGGATACCGCATTGTCGCTGAAAAAGAATACGTCGATAAAGGTACGGAGAATCTTTTCTTTCTCTTGATTCGTCGATGCCGGAATTTTTCAATGGTTACGTTACATGTGGTTTTGTAAACCCAACTATAGCAATGGCAGCGAGTGTCCATCGTTACGTGAGCAAAATAATAGTTATCAGAGTTTACAACACTGGCTACAGTTAATCAAAATGTACTGGAATATTATACTCATGGCGTGTATTCTTTCTATGCATTGGGAAAGTGGGCTGGCAGTTCATAAAAGTTTGTAGAAGACCTTCTTATGACATCAGTGCCGAAAGAGTGCAAAGCGTGAGGCATGCAACGCACACCTCAAGGTTCATTATGATGTCTTTTGTTACTTCTTCAAATTTGAGTGGTATGTTCAAAAACTGGTTCTCCCACAACTCTGTTTTGCGAAGTGTCTGGGATTCTCAGTCAGACTCTGAGACAGTGGCGCTCCATGCAAAACTAATAAGCTGGTATAGCATGGAGTGGCGTAGCAAAAGGAAGACTTACGACACTAAAGCCCCCCCCCCCCCCCCCCCCCCCTCCCCCTTCCCCGCATTCCAAGTCATGAATATCCCCCCCTTTTCCCGAAAAAGAATTTTGATTACGCCACTGTATTATATCTCTCAACAATAAGCCTCCATGTTTCGTTTCTAGACAAGCACCATGACAAGGCTTATGGCGTGGACAATCAGGAGCAAGGTCACCGCATGCATTCGAAGGAGCATCACGCACACGAGGAGGGTCACGACGATGTTGAGAAGGCAAAGGAACACTACCAGAAGGGAATACACGACTCGGCACACCAGGAGCGACTGCACAAGAAAAACAAGGGAGGTTACCACCAGGACTACGCCATCGTGGGCTCCAGTCACCCACGTGGGCCCAGAGATTATGTGTCTAGTTCGACGGACGAAGTGTCGGCTCTGAAGACTGGCAACGTTACAAACAACTCGCCCAGAAACGCCGATAAAAAACGCAATATGGTGCGAATACGAGTTAGGACTAAGGATCAATTAGTTCCAACCGTTACGGTAGGTCATATGGACGGGGCGTTGATCAGGAGTGTTATTGGAGAGTCAGGAACTTACGCACGGTCTCCACACGCCAATATAGTGACTGAGAAGCACAAATCTTTCTCAGAGCCAGATCGAGGTTCGGAACGCGATGAAAGAGGAGGCGACCGTTCTTATGGTTCAGTACCGTTTTCAGAAGCACAGCAAACCAGGCCGCAAGATCTACGTCAGCACCTAGCCGCCTCAAGGCCGGCTGAAAGTGCTGGAGGAAGCGACCAGTACAGTGGACAATACTATACTACAAAAGGTGAAATTATTCACAATAGGCCTTATTCCGCTCGTGATTACAGTACAACGGAATATGACCCTCAATCAAATCACGGAGCGGGACCGTATCTAGTAAACGCGAATGAAAATAGCCCTCACAATCCACAGCCATATTCTACAGTAACAAGCAATCCTTTGGCACAACCAGACACACCGGTTGGTAATACGCCTTACAGTCCAAGACACTACATTCCAGGAGCTGTCCTGGGAGGAATAAACCAAAATAATCAGTACATTCCAGGAGCCTACAGTGCAACAGGGCAAGATGCGAAAGCTGTTAACAACAACAATCAATACAATCGAGGAGTATACCCAGTGTCCCAGTACACTGAAGCAGTTCAGCACCCAACCCATAGTAGCCAAAGTCCACAGTTAGGGACAATAGAAACTGCCAGGGCACCCTATAACACGGGATCACAGGTGCCAGGCGGTCAAGACGACACAAGAAGTAACGATGGAATTCTGTACGACTCTCTTCCTCCTTTGAAGCGAAATGAACAAAATTCAGCAAACGGTTTTCTGTATCGTCACCAGGTTGAGCAACCACACTCAGGACAGCTGACTCCCCAACAAGCGTTAACACATAATGCATATCCCTACAGCCCTGAAGTTCAGCACGGAGTTTCGAATCAACAGAAGGGTATTACTACTAACGCACAAGTCATAGCATATCCTCTCTACATCGACGGAAGGCCATTAACCGAAGAAGAGTATAGAACTCAATTTAGCAGAACTACAGGTCCTGAAACGTACGCCTCGCAACAGAATCTGCCAAACAACGCTTTCGTAAGGGATGGTGCGGTAGCCTCTCCGTATGCTGGATACGCCTATATCCCTGGAGAACAAAGTGTGCAGCATGTTGTTCAGGCGGATGAAGGAAGCAAGGCAAGTAATAAGCATATTTTCGAAACGTTTCGTGGAAGGGAAGGTGTACCGTTTCGTGGTCCGGTGAAACCGAAGAAAAACCAAGGACTACCGCGTAATCAAGGATCTCGCGGTTCATACTCCAATACAAAATTGTCCAGTGGAAGGGGTTCGACTAGTATGGGCTTAGAAGACACATTTCCGTTGAGTCGAACAGCTGAATTAGGAAGAGGGGGCCCTTGTCCCAAAGGGAACTGCACGGGAGTACGAAGTGTACCCACGGAAAACGCATTAAGGTACGTGAAATCGGAAATTCTCCAGAACTATTCTAAAGAGAGAGATATTCCTTACAAGAAATGCGCTAAAGGAAAATGCCTCACCGGTGCACAAGGACGCGGGTATCTGGAGTGCGATAACAAGAGGGGTAATACACGATGTGCAAGAACGATTCAGAACGGCAAGAGGCAACGCCTCACAAACCTTCCCAACAGAAGTGCCATGGAAAAGCACATTTCCAGAAGCACGTCCTCGCTTAATGGTCGGCGTTCTACTGACCAGCCGTCGAAGCCCAAGACAATGGAAGAGCAAGCGGCAATGGCAGCGGACGCTGAGCTGGACCTCGCGAGACCCATGTTGGAAGGCATGGGTTACGTGTTCGACATGGAGGGGTCGGCGAGCGTTCCTTCCAAGGTTCACGCTTCCGGCAGTCCTGACGTGCGATTTAGTCAGCCGTTGGTGATGCAGTCTTCTGAAACTGTCGGGGACAGCGGGTTGTGGCGCGCCAAGACATCTGCCAGCTGACCAGGGGCACCAGGCGTTGGATTGCGTTCATCACTGGTGGTGCTTCATAGGCGTGTGATGTACAGAGTGTAAATAATAAGTTTGGTTGAAACCGTTTAGAGGGAAGCTGAAGTGGTTCTTGAAAAAAGAAAAATGAGTTAGAGGTGAATTCTAGAGTATTTATATACCGAAAATTTGAATATTATGTTTGTTTTCGCCGATGATGTAACTCTACGCGAGAAAGCACAAAAAACCTCCGACCAGTCGGTACGTCATATCGAGATCTTTCGGCCGCCAAGCCCCTGTTGCTCGAGTGGGCAGCGCGTGCAATTGCAAGCTTCCAATACTTACAGGTGCTCAGCCCATCGTGCGATCTCCTCAGCCCAGCACGCGCATGTTCGTCGCTTCGGAAAGCGAGCAAATCACGTACCATACGCACGAACATAGAAAATAGAACCGGTCAAGAGCCCTTTTTTGGAAAGATCTATAGGGAGTATTCACTGGCGGCCATAGCCGTGTGCACGACTGCTGAGCGCGTGCTCATGGCGAGCTTCCAAAGTTCTTTGGCAACGTGCATTCCACACCATCAAGATTGTCGGTCTTAGCAACCTAGAAATGTGAGTTCGTTCTGAGCATGCGCTCTAAACAGCACCCACAAATATGGCGCCCAGTCAATACTCATTGTATTCTCCTTTACTGACGCCAGTCGTGGCGTCTTTTTCTGACCTTTTTGAAAATAGCAAGAGTGCGCGTGCATATAGCTTTGATAGGGGGTGAAGATGCGCGAGAGCGGAGATTTCGAAAACTCTGAATATGACGGCAAGATCCAGGAAGGAGGTGCTTCAGCGGTACTTTGAAAATGGTTTTCTGCAACCTCCGTGCACACTAAATGGAACAAAAATTTTGATATTCATGATCCTGGAGGCCAAATGAAGACGATTTAAGTGTTCTTCCTCAAATACAGAACCGTTTCAGTTTCCCTTTAAACAGAAGAAATGGTGTGCTTTACTGCGGTTTTACACTTTGATGTTGCTCTTGCATGTGGTTACTGAGACCTAAATAAAAACAACCTAACCCGACACTAGATAAATTACTTCTTTCGGTGTCAATGTCTTTCTATCCTGGGAGTCAAACAGGAATCGATACTAAAGTTGAGGCTTGGGCGAGTTGGTACATACTTCGGAAATTAAAAACAGCGCGGAAAGACGAGGACCAGACAAAGAAGTGACACGGACGTAGCGCTGACTTACAACTGAGTTTATTGAACGCAAACTCGCAATATTTATTTGCGGTGTCACGAACAAAAGAACATAAAAAATTCATAAAAAACATAAAAGCTTACTCGGGAAATTCTAGAGGCTGTTGAGATAGCGAGGCTGGGTGCAGCATGTGTAAGCAGTCCTTCTGTGGCCCTATCAGGCAAAGAGATGAATTTTCTAGTTCCGTGACTTGCTCGATTTTTAGCACATACTCTGTACGGCTGTGTCATGGCGCATTTCATTATTATTTTTTTCAATGTTTTTTTCAATGTTTTTTTTTCAATTTTTTTATCATTGTTTTATTTTTATTGGTGATACATCACATGGGCTGAATTTTTTATGTTCTTTTGTTCGTGACACCGCAAATAAATATTGCGAGTTTGCGTTCAATAAACTCAGTTGTAAGTCAGCGCTACGTCCGTGTCACTTCTTTGTCTGGTCCTCGTCTTTCCGCGCTGTTTTTAATTTCCGAAGGAATCGATACCCAAAGCAACGACCGAAAAAAGAAGATTTTTGCTGACAACTTGTGGTGTTCGTCAGCAAACCACCTTGTGGAACAAAAGCGGAGTGGGGCCTGCTGGGATTGGGAAGAAGAGCGCGCGCAGGCTCCGCGATCGGACGAGACATAAAGCGATGGAACAGTAGGGACGTTGACTAGGTGGCATCCATCATGGCTGTAACCGGGATATAACGGGTATGAAAGAGTTTTAGGGAACCGTTTTTGGCATATCCGATACGGTACGACATGCACTCCGGTATACGAACTGCGCATAGACGAGTCTTCTGCTGTAGCGCATGTGCAGTTCGTACCGGAGGGTCCATTGTACCTAATCAGATGTGCAAAAACGGTTCCCTAAAACTCTCTATTAGACCTGTCGATGAACCAAAAAAGGGCAAGAGACAACCGGTAACTGGTATATTTTACCGGTTCAGTACATAACAACTATACTTGGCAAATAAAGTCCAAGAGGCGTCGTCTTCAAAAGCCAAATATATTTTGTATAAATACGTATATACAATGGGCGATAATTGAGCGCTGGTAGAGTATTCCTGTATTTTTGTAGAAATATATCCGAATGAGCGAGAGGTCGGGAATGTTACAGTAAATAATAATTTTAGTTTCGGATGCAAGCTGGGGAAGATATAGGACTCGCCATTAAAATACATCGCTTTATGCCTATAGGGGTATAGATCTAACGATGCTGGCCTTGGTGTTGGTTTTAGCTTTAATTTTGTAAGACCTAAAGTCGTTCGGGATATGTGCCTCTAACTACACTTGCAAGTTTTTAGAACATACGATACAGGTGCACCTATCCCGTATATTACTTACACGAATGGGTGAAAAGTAAGTCCCAGAACAGCAGATTGAATCTTCGACGAGTATACATTCATTTGTGGATTTCAACTCGTACGTGAGGACTAGATATAAATATGACAGCTGCTCATGATATTTATGCCTTTTGAGTGACCTCAAAGGCTGAATCAACAACAACAACAAAACAAATGTTTTGTCATATGCCACAAAGTTTAGACTCGGGGTGCTTGTTGTTTTTTTTTGCTTGTTCACAGTTTACATACTTTGTTTTAGCTCAAGGCCAGACGCAGCCGAGGCTATGAGGTACTGGGACCAATCAGACAACGTCAAAAGCGCACCATCATGGTGCTCGTCACGTTTCTGTAGGTGTTCTATCATCGCTGAACCAATCCCAAACAACAAAAAAAGGCCTAGTGACTTGCGCTTTTGACGGCGCTTGATTGGTCCATTACCTCGTAGCGTCGGCTGCGTCCGAACTTAAGCTACAACGAAGTGTACAGCAACACAGTGTTTACAAAGAAGCCCGCTTTGCCCACACCAGGTGTGGGCACTGCGCCTGCGCAGAAACCAAATTCGGGAGGAGTGAAGCGTCTGCGCATGCGCACTACCGACAGCAGCGTCACCGCAGTAGTGTGACCTCAGTGAGTTGAGTTGGTCTATAGCTTACATGTTTATTGTTTCCAACAATTGTACGGCCTGGAGTTGGGTCCAAGTTAAGGTACAATTAAATCGTATGATTTTATTGAGGTGTGACGACAAAAATATGAAACCTGACCTTAAGAACGTCGGCCATAACAGCATCAAGATATAGCCAAAAGGCCGTGCTAAAAAAATTGCTAGCAACCACCTGACTAGTTAAGTAAAGAAGACGTAGAAGACAAATCGTTTTCTCCTTCAAGGGTGGTGAACAACAGAAAATGGTACTCCTTTTCGCATGAACAAATAAAAACACTGGACCGTTGCGAAAATCATTGCGAGTTTTAATATATATATATATCTACAGCTGCGTATGAAGCCAGTGAGCAGTTTTTATTTTTTTTATTTTTAAGGAAAATAACGTAAATTAGAATGAAGATTAGAGCAAGTCAGCTTCAAAGTAGCGAAAGGACAGTAGGAATGCAGGGTGCAATATTTGACATTTTACCCCGCCTGTGAACTGCATGGTGGGTGTAGTGACTAGTTATTTTAGACTTATTTCTTTAGTCTCACTGAATTTCTTGTATAATTGATGACGAGAGACCAATACAGATAAGTTTTTACTTTCTTTTATTGATATGGGTATTCGATATATATATATTTTATTATGGTATATCATCTCAACATTCTTTTAAATCATTCGCGAACTTCGGTTTCGTAAGAAACTAAACTGTAGCTTGCTCAAAAGATGTGGATTGTCGAAGCATTTATAGTATGAAAATATTTAAGAAAGTATGTTGCCTCAATCAATAATTGATAACGAAACTGAGCGTTTTTTTATTATCTAGCTTATTGTAGTGTCGAGGTGAAAAAAAAGAGATCGCTTCAAATTATTGGGGCATTTTGATCAATATAAATAAAACGGTATATGATTATACTATGAAGTTCAGCACATAAAGGCAAAGTGAAGACAAAGAAAGGCCAAGCACATTGCGAGCATTTAAGCGCCATTTTTTAAGTTGAATTTTAAAAGCACAGGAACCTTAAAACGTTTAAACAAAAAAGCAATACCCATTAAAACAGGAAAGTGAATATTACAGCTGCGAAGAGCAACAGTGCTCGGAATTGGGCTAATTGGTTTTTCATGCCTTGATTAAACTGCGCAGCGAAGTGCGCCTATTTCTTTATGCTGCGTCGTCTTTCTCTTCTCAGTTGTAATCTTTCGCATCTCAGTTTAATAAAAGCATCAACAGTCACATCCTCGTTCAATGCACAACTTAAAGAAATGACCAACATGCGGCAGAACAATCAGAATAATATTGTGATCAAACTATTTGAACTATTTTTGTTTTTGCTGAATTAGGTTGATTTAATATTGCCACGACATGGTGGTTTTAAATGAGTATTAACTACTATATGAATCCCCTCTGCTCGCATTTGATTTGAAGATTAATAATTGTTTCATAAGACTTTCTTTTTATTTCTTTATCAGTGTATAATATTGATTTATATCAATATTATAAACGATAAGTTGCCTATTCTTTGAGTCAACAAACATACAGTAAATCATTTCAAACACAACATATCACTTTCGTTACAGCAGGAATATGAAATTTAAATAGAGTGTTTTGAGCGGTACCTGAACTATAAAGCAAAAGTTACTTTTGAACGACAAAAATGAAAGGCGAAACTATCTGTTGAAGTTTAAACGCATTGAACAAAATCCCTATAATCAAGACACAACTCCTAGCCTCGTACGTAGACCTTTTTGTTTGAGGTATTGACCTTTATCTAGTGTTTAGCTCTTTCCTCAGTTTCGTTGCGTTCATTATGTCTACCTTTCACATGTATATAGTGGGTGGTATTTGGAAAAGAGAAACCATTTGTTCCAGTTTGATAAACATTTAATGAAAGAAGAGCTGCTTTCAGGCAGAGCTTGACATTAGAATGCATGCGATGATTTTATTCCAAAATGGCAAAGGCAAAAATAAAGAAAATATGCCCATAAAATGTCAGTCTTACTTTTAATCTATCACAAGCGCACCTGAAACATTCACTTACCAAACCATGGCGTCTAAGAGGCTGCAGTTCTTGGATTTAAACTTGCACTTCAACAACGATCACGCATGCTGGAAGTACCAGCCACGCTGGAAGAAAGGGCTTTTGACTTTTTCGTCTGCCCATTCCAAATTAGTGAAACGAGGCGCTGTGTCGTCGTTGATGAAAGCTTTAATAGATAAGTCGTGCAAGCAAACTATGGCCGATGGCTTCTTTGATTCGGTGGGTCGCCTTAATTTCGCGGACTATCCAAAACGTTTTTTGGAACAAGTTGCCGACATCTTTGTTTCAAAATATGAAGAAAGAAACGGAGAAGAAACAGCCGCCCAGAGGAAAAATACCAGATCGGTGGTAAACCCATACGCCCATAGGCTGTCCTGCAGCTTCAAGAGAGTTGCCGCACACTTTGAAGCGCCTATAGTGTTCTCTGCCCCGTCAAAATTCTCTCGCCTGTGCTCAAAAGTAAAAAAAAAAAAAGCATGAAAAAACAACTCCGAGGCATGTGCTAACAAATACGGAGCGCAGTACGTTCATTGTACAACGTCAGTTGTCTACGAAATACCCATGACTTGCGGTAGGGTGTACCTAGGGCAAACGGGGAGGTGTATAAACGACAGGGCACGTGAGCATACCCTATCTGTCAGAAGCTCCCCATCGGGCAATCTCGCCAAAGGTGCGCCTAATCTCGAAGATACTAAAATGGTATAGATACAAAATGGTATAAAAACTTACAAATAAAACAGAGAGAGAATTGAGGCCTATTGCATAAGAGTGAAAAGCGATGATAGGTGAGTAAGCGCACCGTCGGTGCACATAACTGAGGAAGAGTTTTTTTGTTTTTGTTTTGGGAGCCTGAATGCGTGTACAAACAGTGAGTGTTTTCAATAAAGGTTAAATTGTAAGTAGTGCTTGGTCCTGTCCCTTCTTTCTCCTGACTACGTATGTTTGAGGCGCTCTTCCAAACTCATCGGAGTAGAACGCACAACCTCGCAGCGCCCCACTCCTACGTGGTTGAACCTTCAAGCACAACCTAAGCCTGGAAGCAGAGCCGGTAGTGGGCTCGAAGCTCCGTCATTGCTCGCGTTTCATTCGAACCCAATGGTACCAAGTAGTCCACTTGGCCATTTTACGGAAATTTCCTATAAGCCCTTTTCTTAGGCGGTGCTTCAGCCTTTGACATTCCAGCGAACTTCCGGTTCATCAAAACAATGAACAAAGGCCACCTTAACGCCGCTGCCTGAAACGTTGATTAAACATTTAACCATCAATTCTCTAAGTAAAAGCTAAAAAAAACAAAAAAAAAAAAAACAAGAAGCGCGAGATTTGTTTAAATTTTTTGAATATTCTTGTAAACCAACTTGTCTCCTCCAAGACGTAAAAATCGCACAGCCAAGGCCCTCGCTATGTTTCCCGTGTAGCATTTATGCTTTCTAGCACTTGTGACATAAGCAGGATTGTCAGGCTTCCAAAGACAAAGCGACCGAAAGTCGCTTGGGACGCAAGCAGCGGTTCATGTTTGCAAACAGTAAGCGGGTCTATAGCTTCCATACCTTTGTCACACCTTCCAGATACCCCAATCAAAACCAAGTCAGTAGACGCTTAACTCGACGTGAGGTAAGGCAGCTTCTTCCAGGATTCGGGCATCTTGAGTCCCGCGAGACGCAGCTTATCCTCCAACTTGTCTCGTATCCTCTTAATCTTCTGGTCATCGAGCGTCTCCGCAGACTTTCCGACGGCTCCTCGGCGCACCAGGCTCAGCGAGTCGGCATCGCCTTCGGCGAAGCCCTCCCGTATGTTCTTGATGCTCTTCACCCATGTGGGATGGTTGAGGACGTCCTCGCGCTTCATCTTAAAGAACTCCCGCATCGTGTCGTTGGTGTGAACCTTCATGTACTCGATGCTGGAGCAGCGCAGGATCTCTTGGAAGACCTTCTCGTCTTCGCGCAGCATGTCGGCGTACTCTTCGCCCATGAACTCCGCGACGCGTAAGATGGACGATCGGACATCAGCGTGCATCTCTTCGTAAGATATCGCGAAGATGTTCTGGTCGTTTCTTCGAGCGTACCATCCTACTAGATGGTCGAAGTAGTCACCGTCCTCGCAATGGCCTTCCATGAACGCCTCGAAGAGGTCGTCCAAGGTACCTTGGAAGCGGTACAGCGGGATCGTCTTTACGTGGTGGTAGTAAGAAACGACGCAGTCCCACGGGTTACGATAGACGTAGATATACTTTGCCTTGGCGTCGTAGGGAACTCTGTCGACCGGGAGGTGGGTCTTGATGGCGCGTGGTCCCGGAAGGCTGCCGACGACGTCGGAGCCCAGGAGTTCGATGTAAGTGCTTGACCGGAAGAAGTCGTGGACCGAGCTAGGGGGCTCGCCTCTGTGCTGAAGGAGGAAGACGATGTGTTGCATCCAGGTGGTTCCGCACTTGGCGTAGGTAGCTACGAAGACGTCGTCCTCGCGTGGTTTGTACGCCATGCCCGACCGCGCCGTGTCAGGGTCGAAGAAGAGAGGCAGAAGGATGCCTTCGACCATCTGGAGTGCAGGCGTTGGACGTTTGGAATGGCTGCTTGCGCCTTGATCACTTGTATCTGCGGAAAAGAGAATTGTTCCGCTATCTGTAGTCTTCACCTGATATGCACGTTTTGAGAAAATACAGAAAGTGATAAAAACTAAGTTTCTATGTGGAAATTTACAGGGCTTCGATTCAGCCAAAAATACGTGGAATAGACATAATAACTTGTGAATGTAGTTTTTTTTAGTTTTTTTTTCAATTTATATTCATTGTGCACCCAATTGGATAGATTACAGGAGTGGAGCATTATTAAGTACAAACATAAGCCATAAAGTACAACCGCACAGGCTCACATCATGCCACACAAACAACAAATGATGTTTTTTTTTATAACAGTTACATCAACAGAACCAAAAATGTAATACAATTTCATTAGACATTATTCAAAAGATTTTATTCTATTACAATTGGCAACATTTTCAAAAAGGCTGCTCCAAGTTTCTAACGATCAAACAAAAACAGAGTACTTCTAGGTGTCAGTACTAACTTGCGAAGCAAACGAATGTAGCACTTTGGAAATCTTTCACAATACACAGCATCACACGCTAAATAAATTCTTAAATTTTTTTCACATTTGCACGCAGAGGTTACATTGCTGTTTAAAAATTACGACCAAATCAAATATAAGAACTAATGTCTTACCTGTCTCATTTTCTTTGACGGGTGCCATTGAAAATTGTCGGGAGACCTGAGCTGAAGATGTGAAAATAGAGATGCTGTTAAGAAAGAAAGTGGAAAACAGGCAAGAATAACGATAAAAAAATGAAATAATACAAAAAGTGAATTATGTAGACATTTAGTTAGTCACTTATACTCTTAGGCGGTACAGGCAACTGAATAAGCCGCCTCACAACTCCCAAGTCACATTGTTTTGCAGAACATATTATTTTATCCCTGAAATGTCCGACTGTGCGTGTGTTGTGCTAGAGGAAGCAATTCGGTTATAGTATTTCCCGATTAGTTTAGCGCATTCAATAAATCGCAAATTTTGCATGCAAATTGCCACTCACAAGCGGCGGCGCTTTCGAAACAGATATTTGAACGACCACGCTCCTAGAAATAACAAAGTACTCCCAACGCTGTTTTAGTGCAATTGTTTTGGGCTTGCACTGTAAAAAGGATTTGGTCGTAAGATAACTCCTTGGGTTTCTTCGTCTTTTACATATCTTACACTCTAAAAATAAATCCTTTTAACACCCATGGTTCTTCGTGAAAAACCTATAAGGAGTCCTTTAAGCTCCTTTTTTTTATGCGAAAGAGTTCTTCATCGCCCAGTTGCCTTTCTAGTACGCGGAGGTGATAGTGCGTCGAAGAACCTTTCAAGAAAGTATTTTTTGTTAGAGTGTGGCTGTTCTGAAGAAAGTGAAAGGCACCCAGGGATTTGGTTGTACACAAACTGAAGAACATACAAAACTACGTTAAGTATTGCGGAATGTGAGAACATTAACTGGCGCGAATAACTCCGGGAGTAAAGCAATCTAGCGGAAACGAGGCAATCAGATTTCTTAGTACACTCTAAAATTGCAAAGAAGCACCTGGTCCTACTTCACTGACTGCCCTCTAAACCTTGTGAGATCAGACTTCGATCGTTGACAACTGAGACAAGCACTCTGCATAGCGATAAAGTACGCATTATCGGCACTCGTTTTTCCTTTGTATACTTTTTAATAAAAATGTGCGAGCTATGTAATTTTCGAATGAAAAATACATTTGCACTCTAAAATGTAAACTGCTGCGTCTGCGAGCTAATCACTGTGACCTAAAAAAACCCAAAAAACTCGGCAAACGAAAAAAAAAAGTATAACAAAATTAAATCTGCCGAGTGACTCTAAAAATAATGTTTTGCATGCTCACATTGTGAGCATGTAATCGCAATCACTGCGCTCCTTACTCTATTAGTAACTATAATATACTACCTGGGGCTGACACAGGGCCAAGAACTCACCCACGGAACTCAGACGAGGGTCTTATTCGCTGTAGCGTTCAGAACAGTCTGCACGTTCACCGTGACAGCCGAAACTAAGGAACGCGCAAACGAAAGAGATATCTGCGGTGAAAGGTTGAACTTTTATAAGTCCATCGACCGCATGATTATGAGCCATGTCGTTGCCTCACTGATATACGTTATCTGAATGAGTCGGTATCACCAGCTCGGCCCATGGTAACCGATCGAAATGCCCTAGCTGCGCTCTTCCGATAACCTCTTGCGTGTAAATACTGGAGAGGAATGCGAAAGATAGGCAAACAAATAATCATATGCGCGCTTAATCTTCTTCTTATTTTTTCTTGCGTTAAAGAGAGGTTTTATTCTAGTGCGGTTTTATCCCATTGCGGGAAAGTACAGGTGCGCATTAAGTGCGTTTACTTTCCCCCCGACGCACTTGAAATATCTAATCGCTGAGATCTACACAGGTAGTTCGATGAATGACGAGGCACTCTCTCAAATGGGACGACGACGAGCTCTGGTGAGACTGATCTTTGAAAGCTCTAGCTATCTTTCCAGTTTTTTTTCGCGTTGCTTAATATACTCGGCGACATCTGTATTATCCTGCAACGCGACTTAAAAATATTGCATGTCCCGGCCTCCCGGCAGGGTGGGTCGCTGGCACTGTGCTTCGAGAATACACTAAGCATGCAACGTAGCCGATGATAGAAGCCATGGACATTCCAATCCATCCCAATCCATATAACGAGCTTTCGGATGCCACCGACCAAGAACTCGCGACATGTGGCCAAAAAGATCAACTACAACCCAGGCCTCCGGGATCCTGTTAACGGAACGCCTGTCAACCAATGAACGACCAACTGGCACTGAGTCAGAGGACACGGACATGCAACATGAAGAAGACATAAAAGAAGTTACCATCATTTCAAATGACAAGTCCTTCAGCACAGTGAGGTCCCGGGAAGCCAACGACCAGGCACGAATTCTTCGAGTAACAACACTGTTATCTCGTCCACATCCGCTCTAACCTGCATTGGACATACTGTAATATTTACACCACAAGATGCCTCAAAGCAGCTAAGAACCATGAACAGCATTCGCTTGACATCTTTCTTCGAAAACATCGCCCCTTCCTGCATCCTAGAGATCAAGATAAACAAGAAACTGAACCTGATCGCAGTGGATACACGAAATCTGCACACCACGTCAACACTACTGACACTGACAGAGCTTCTTGGAATACCGGTCTACGTATATGAGCCACAAAACAAGAACCCTTCAGTCGGAGTCGTTCATGACATTGACCCAGACATCACGATACCACAGCTTCGAGAGCAACTCAATTGCAACGCAACAGTTGCACAAATACGACGTCTGGGAACGTCACACACTGTGTGTATAACATTGGTTCTCCCGTGCTACCAAGTCATGTACTTGTCGGGTGCGTTAGGCACAAAGTAGACGCCTGTGTACACAGACACGCGCAGCGCAAAAAATCTGCAAAGCTAGGTCATGTCCTTGCTGCTTGCAAGCGCAAAGAGGCCTGCACCTGATGCTCTGGGGATCACACACTAGACAAATGCAGCGCGAGAATCCCACTTTGCATTAACTGCGGAGGGGAACATGATGCTTTCTTTTCGAAATGCCCAAAACAAAAGTTTGGCGATGCCGAAGAAGTGCGTTCAAGGCCTGAAAATGTAAAAACTGCAGCTGTGCGCCACACAGATTCACTACCTCAAAACCACCCACAAAAAGTACCGCATCAACGTGAGAACCTTGCTACTACAGCAACAGCGAACAAACAAAAAGAGCCCCCAAAAGCAGACCTTGCGAAAGATCACTACGGCAAAGAGAGAGAAACTCTCAAACCGCAACCAGATGAAACAGTGAACAATATAAAATCCAAACACCGCTCGGGGCCATCGGTCCTAGTAGATGGTGAAAACGCGTCACCTGAGACAAGCAAGTATAACTACGTAGATGCCCTGAAGGCAACATACCAAAAAATTACAAACCCGCATACAGAACCTTCCCCCACTAAGCCCGAAAGAAGGTATCAAAGCCACGAGCGAAATGAAACTTCAAAGCCAGACGATTCAGCTGCACTTGATTGGAAAATGATATTTAGAACAGTAATCAAGGCTATCACAAACTTTCTTAGTCAGTTCACTTCACCAGTAATGCAAGGCATCGTACAGATACTTAAAATTACGGAGAAGATGCGAGCGAGCTGGTGAACTTTCAACATTGTAAAACCCGGATTTGTCAATGTCAAATACTTAACTTGGTATTTCCCACACTCTTAGATATCTTTTAATCAGCAACTGTTTCTGTTTTACAATGGAATGCACGAGGCCTTCAGTCAAAAGCCTCAGACCTTCGCCAATACCTTAGAACTAATTCTTGTCCCGTATTAGCTATATCAGAACATGGCGTTCGAGACCACTTCAGGATCTCAGGATACCAAATATTTCACTAAAAAAAACATACTGGAAACAGCTGAACTTTATTATCCATCAGAAATGATTTAACTTACGTTGCAGAGGATATTTACCCACATGACGAAAACGAACATGTATCTGCAACTGTCAAAAATGGAACGAACTCAATAACTTTCATCTCTGCCTTTTAACATTTGATGTTAAAAGGTTAAAAAATATTCTTCTAGCAGTACCAAAGCCATGCTGCTTCTTAGGGGATTTTAATGCTCATCATGAACTTTGGGGTAGCCTACAAAACACTCGTAGGGGACGCGAACTTCTTGAGGTTGCCATTAAGTTCGATATCGTCAACATCAATGATGGAAGACCCACATTTTTCAAGGGAACAAGGGTAAGCAGTTGTTTGGATTTGACCTTTGTGTCGAAAGACTTTATACAAAAATGCACCTGGAAGCCAGCCCTCGACACATGGGGAAGCGATCATTTACCGATTATGATATCTATAACTGGTTTCAGAGCACGTAAATCGCGGAGTAAAATAAGAAAAACGAGCTGGGAAGCATTTCAGTTTGTTACAATAAGTGCCATAACAGCTGCAACGGAGGATGAAGCTATCGGTCCAACTATTGCTTCTGCTTTAAACAAATCTACTAGATTGTTTAGTATGCCCGCTGGAAAAACAGAACTCGATGCGGAATATGATAGGTAGAAGAGCGGAACGACGGCTAAGACGAACTCACAGTACCAACGACCTCCGTGAGGCACGTAAAACACAACGTCACGTAAGACGTCATTTGAACGTGTTGGCTAAACGCAGATGGATGAGCTACTGTGAAAGATTAGACCCTCGAAGTCCCATATCACAAGTATATCGAGTTGTACGGGGACTGAGAAAAACACCGGAGCAATTACATCCCTTTCGAGCATTGGAATGCGGCCTGCATTCCACATTTTGGCAAGAAATGCAAAAGTTGCATAAAGAAATTTCTTCGGTGACAAAGCACAGCGGATAAACTCCGCCACCGTATTGGATTTTGCCCTCTATGAGAATTAATACCGAGATACCTGGAATGGGGGCAATCAAGGACACAGCGATACCCGTTCGATTTCAACAAACTATGCTTCACGTATCTATATAAATATACTGTCACCGCTTTTATCTCGCATGATTCTTTCTTTATATTGGCTTATATTTACCCTCCCTGGCCGTAACTTTACCTGCCGCTCCTACAGTATAAAGGGGTGATCAATTGGACTCCAGTGGAAAGTCCCTGCAGTCAGTTTCTGCGGGCGAAATTAGGCTTTTGTGCTTGAAGCGATACGGATTTCTCCGCCATTAGGCAGGGACGCTAGGTACTTCCTTGTCCCCATGGAGCTGGTCACGTGACAGAAAAATCCCTCTTGGTCGCAGCCGCAGCCGCGTCCGCAAGATGAGCAAACCGGCCCAGCTAGGGGCCTCTCCATTTCCAATGGAGCGCTTTACCGACTGGAGGAGTTAGACATCAGTAGAGCAAACGGGCTTTAACAGCTGCCACCAGTCTAACATCAACAAGGGTGAACGGCCTGAATTTCAGGGCTATGATTTTAATGCAATTAATGCAAAGGTGCAGCATCCATCTGTCCAGCTCGCTGCACCTTTGGATTAATTACATTAACGCACTAACGGTTGGTCGTCTGTCTTTTTTCATGACGAGAAAATAATTAACGCAACACATTCGCGAGTGAAAAGAAAACGGTCACAGAATTGCCCCGTTAGTAGTGTAATATTCCCCACATCTTCAACCCACCCCCTACCCCCCAAAACGAACAAACAAACAAACTTATTGGTGAAATTTGCTGAAAAAGACAACAGGTTCCCTCCCGCAAAACAACCAAGCATGCAGAAAAAGAACCTATAAAATCGATCATAATATGATTCCGATGGTCGCTTAATATTCTCAATAAACAAAAGAAAAAGGAGATGCAAAGGTCAGAAACCTATTAATCTCATTTGATAATAAGGTCATATTTTACTAACTGCGTACTGTTTCGTTAGGCAACAGAAAAGTAGCATGCGGGGTTAGGAAGTCATAAACGTATATTTTGTCATGAAATTAAAAAAAAAAAAGTAACAACGCCATATTTCTTTAGTTTTATCCTTATCGAAGCGTTCGCCCTTTCTACCCTTACGGATCCGACGCAGTTTCCAAACACGTCAGCCCAATTAATATAAAGTACTTTAGGGGTCGTAAAAAATGGGCCTGCACTGTTGTTTTTCATTTTAAACATTTTGACGAGTCATATTTGAGCTCATTCTGACTCACAGAAAGCAACAATAATGCCATGTTTTGTGATAACGGTTTGAACACGTGCGGCTCTACTGAGTAAGACCACCTGCTCCGGCTTGCACTGGATACGTATTCACACTTGTCTTTCTTTTTTTTCTTTTTTTTTTTCTAATAGATATAAACAGTAGATTGTAAAAGTCTCAAAGGAATGTCGTGCCGAAAAGAAAAGAAAGAAATGCTTTAGTGACAGAGAAGACGTTCAGACTAGGGGTTGGAGTGGAAATAAAAAAAAAATAGTCATTGATCCACTGCCTAAGGGGGCAACGTTGTTGAGCGTTCGCTAGATTTACCGTTTTGTCCCGTTCAGCCTCAATTTGAGCAGATCCACGGAACCTCTTCGCTCAGGAGCTCTAAGAAATGCCAAACCAGGAGCGTAAGCTGTGGTAAACACTAATGCCCCATAACATTCAAAAAAAAAAAAAAATGTTGACAATTTGCTTTTTTGTGCGAGCTAAGAAAAATAACGACTCTCTCTTCCTTTTTTTTTTTAGGCATTTTTTTTTGACCGAATTAGTTCGGTGAGTGAGATACGAAAGCCTGCTTAGATATTAGCGAGGTGTAGATCGTGCCGATGACTCCGATAACGATACCTGACACTCAGCCGCCGCCTTTGCGCGTGCATAGTATCGTTGTCGGTGGTATCGGGACGATCTACTAAAACTTTCTATTATAAACATGAATGATTGAACAATATTTTTGCGCAATACAAAAAAAAAAAAAGAAGAAAAGTTTCGTTTTTTTTTCTGTGAAAAACAGCTTGCGACTTTGTACGCAGGTATTATCATCTTCCCTTTTTTCTTTCAGTGACAATAACGATGATGCCTGTGCCATTATCACGCGTGCGTTTTTGAGCGAAATTGCTTCGGAACAAACGGCCTCCAGTCTCTCAAGCTGAAAAAAGACATGTGAGAGTTTTACCTGACATTTTACCTGCCGGCTAATTTGTGTCAAAGAGGGAGTTTGTTAAACGGGGACATCTGCTACGCTTTGTTTCATCATTGAGGTCAGAGTGGAGCCGACGCCACGGTGCCGATTCCAGCAAAGTCGAAAGCTCACCGCCACGGAATTTCGTCGTCTTCCGGTGCGTATATCTCCACCGCCGGATAACCTATTCATGGAGCGCACCGTGATGTCGTGATTTTATTGCTTGCATATTCTGTTTCTTACCTTTTGGTTGCACTCATACACACGATGAAGCACCCCTTGAATCATCGTACACCGCGCAGAATCAGAATATTATACGAAATAAGAGGGTCTGTGGCAACCTGGAAGAAGAATAAGAACTTGTAGAGAGCGGTGGAACCAATTGACAGTGCCATCAACCCGTCGAAGAAATGAGTGAATAACGGGGGCGGACTTATGAATCGGGCTTGGGGAGGGCGCTGCGCATTTCAATGGCCCAGGGAGGGGGGCTGGGGGGGGGGGGGGGGGGGCTGCAGAGAGATGACGTCGCGGACGAAGCGTTACCCACATCTATTTTGTTTACCTAATATTTGTAACGTCACATTAAACTAAATATTTCTTTCTAAAAACGACTGGTCGTTTTTTCTATTAAAAAAGTGACCTTGGAAGGGGGAGGGGGAAAGCGAGCCCCCCCCCCCCCCCCCCCCAATCCCCCGTTTTCCCCCTTCTCGAATTCGCTCATGGGGAATAGAGCAAAACATGTTCCAGAATATATCCGTTTTAGAGATCCTTCTAGAAAAGCGGATCAATTAAAAAAAAAAAAAGAAACATTAATTAAGCAATGCGTTACGTTACTTACGTTACTCGCCTCGGCCAGGATAAGTGATAATGACATCGCCTACTTCTGTGGCAGAAAACTACACCCTAGTGACCGACCGCTTCAGAAACGCAGGGCGTAGCTTCTTTTCTTCACGCTTTCTGCTTTGTAATTGGTTCTTCGGAGTGTTTTTATGCCGCAGCCTGATGAGTCACGGAGCGATAACGATATGATACTATGCTAAGTCACGCCCCGCGTTTCTTGAAGGCCGACAAGCAACCAGAAATTATTGTGGTTGCTTGTGTTCTTTCTTTCTGCATGGACTATAATAGTTCAGAGCATCTTTCAGAGACGCGCTCTTGTGGGGAGAGGAGGAGAGAAGGATATTGAGAACATTTTTTTGCCCCGCAGGAGACGATTTTGTAGGTCGGCCTTTAAGCTGTCTGTGACAACAGTAGGATGTGACTGGGTAACTTTATATTTCATACCCAAAAAAAAAAAATCAAGTTATTTCTTTTTGGGAGCACCTGGCAGCGTGATGAATATTTTTGGCCCATGCCGTCGTTCTTTATCAGAGCCAATCGGTCGGGTCGATACAACCTAAAATAACCAAAGCCTCTGAACAGCCTCCTAGGCATAACCTAAACACGCTTTCTTTTTGTCTCAAAATGCCCCGTCTGATTTTTTTTTTTCGATTTAGCTTGTTTTATTCCTGCACCGATCTTACACCTCCGAGCACCTTTGATAACATATATTTATTAATTTTTTTGGCTCATCTCAGCCATTCTGGCAAATTGTGCCAATTTCCATTGTCAGCTGTCTTTTACAAAATAACTATACATTACCCTTCTATACACAAAAAGACTGCACTTCCTGGCCACACTTTTTATATAAATGACATTAGTAAGTTGGCAGCAGCCACTTCACATTCTCTTTAATCCAGGTCAACAAGAAAGATAAACACAAATGAATGAAAATATTTCTTTTTTCTTTTTGCAGAAGCTGACCAGATGTGAACTACGCACACGACATTCGTATTGAAGTTTGTGACTTAGTTCTTGCAGCGTATTCATAAAAATTGCCACGATGCGCCCAAAGCTCCGAGCTGTGTGAACCATTCGGAACAACTTTCCAACTGAGGTGTTAAGAAATCCTCTCGAGGTTACCTTCTTTCTCACTCTAAGGCTTAGATGCCGAGGAAGGGCGATGAAGTGGTCATTCGACAAAAGCCTGCTACTGCTCAAGATTCATTACTTCTTTTGTGGCGGTGAGTGACTGCGCGTTCCAAACTTTCGAGTGTTTAGAAAGCGTGGAAAATGTGAATCTGCCTTTCTCGTGATAGCGCGTGGTGGCGCTATCACTCCCTTCCCGAAGTAACGTGAGTTTTTGCGTACGGACGCCGTCGAATTTCGTACGAAAGGGGTATCAACAGCTACCACAAAATATGTTGGAATTAAAACCAAGCACGCTTTATGTTAAGTATGGATGATGACTTTCCCCGTAGTTTTGAAGTCTAGCGTAGGCAGTTAGTTATATCTTTCAATATTTTGTCTGATAGAGATATGCTGAAGCACGGAATCATAAAAGAAAACCAATAATCTTATCAAAGTGTTTATACGGACCACAGAACGTTCTACTATTCTAGAAATATACTTAAATGACTGTTTTTGCATCCTTTACAGCCCACATCTACGTACGTGTTTACTACACATCTGTCGGTCGTCGGATCGGAATCTCGGAAGAAGCCATAGCCTACATCTTTGGGATTCTTCCCATAGTCGTTATTCTCGTTAAATTCGTGATTGCCTATATCGTTGACAAAACCGAGAGGGCCAGCGCAATGCTGATTGTCCTGCAGGCGACCTTACTCGTTTCAAACGGAGTGACGTTTTTCAGCCACTGTTTTCAAAATAAAGTAAAGCAAACCAACGTGTCAGTAAAATGCCTCGAAGGCACACCATTCTCGCCTATTGAATTATCCAGCAGTCTCATTTTTCAAAACCTGAGTGAATCATTTCTATGCAATGCGTCCTGTCGTGCGAACCAATCACACACGGAACCAATAGCGACTATCATCAACTTTCGTCCAAGAAATAGTTCTATTTTTTGCAGACTTAAGTCCTGGAAAGAGACGCCTAGCGACAAAAGTAGGTGCGAACTGAGCTGCATGAACAAAGTAGTTGCCGTGAACGCATTTAGCCTGTGGTTGTACGTCGTGTTCGTTGTAACAGCGACGGCCGTCAGCATGGCCACTATGGTTGTGACAGACTCTGCAACTTGTGAAGTGCTGGCCGAGAAAGGAAGTTTCGTGGGAAAGCTGAGGCTGTGGGCTTTCATTAGCATTGGAATGAGCAGTCTACTGATCGGAGCTTTGATTGGCGTAGATAACAGCGGGATAGAGAACAACGTTGGCTTTACTCCGTGCTTCTACGTTGTCGCCGTCTTTGCGCTGCTGGATATACTGTTCCTCTTCCGCGCACCACGGCTGAAGATGTCCAATCGGTCCACCAGCTTCTTCAAAGACACGTGGACCGTCCTCAAGAGTATAGACATGATGGTCTTTTCTTTGTTTTCTTGCTTCATCGGTGCCTTTGGTGCCTTCCACGTTTCCTACAACGTCTGGTTTCTAGAGGACATCGGTTCATCCCAACTCACAATCGGGCTTGCCAGCGCAGTCCAAAATCTGGCCGTGCAAGCTCCTCTGCTTTTTGTCTCCGGGCATATCTTCAAAGGGCTCGGGTATTTCTTAACGTGTTCCCTGATTTTCCTAGCGTTCGCTTTGAAATTCGTAGGTTTTTCGTTGATTTACAATCCGTGGTACGCGGTGGTTGTCGATGTAACATACGGTGCGGCCCACTCGCTGATGACGGGCGCAATGCCAGCGTTCGCTCAGGATCGTGCCCCTGGAGGCACTGTGACAACCCTCTTGTCTGTTCTCATCGCCTGTACAGAGGGCATCGGTGAGTATTTTCCCCAACTTATAACACCGGATATATCGGGCATTACGACATATATGACATTATCCGCCGTATGAAGAGACATATGCGACGACTTTCATCAATATATAACATATATATAAATATACTATATGTATTGTTAGGTTGACAGTTTCATAAAAAAACACAACTATTTTATAGTATTATATAGCAACATTTCCCCATGGAAGTAATTGAGAATTACCATTTGAAGTCTACACTCTAAAAAATACCTGCGCGTATACTTACCCGCAAAAAAACTCAAAGAACCAATATCTGAAATCTACGAAATCAGCTCAGCGAATGATGAGGCGGAACATCCGTTTGGACCTAAAGATAAAGTGTGCGCTGTGGCATTGCGCAATGCAAAGCGTCATGCTTGCATTGCGTAATGCCAGAGCGCAGACCGAAGCAGATGTTAAGCCTCATCATTTGCCGAGCTGATTTATGAGATCGCAGAGATTGGTTCTTCGAGTGTTTTTAGGGTGACCACTTTCCTGCTATCGAAATGCGGGACACGCGGGGCAGGGCGGGGGGGGGGGGGGGGGGGGGGGGGGGGGGGGTAGAGGAAATTTTTGAACACGCGCACCACGAACCGAGGCTCTGTTAACACATTTAATATCCTGCTGTTTATACACTTGCAAATTTTATAGAATCAATTAAGTTTAAGTAATGTTCACTCCCAGTGATATTTGTTTTTTTAATGCTAAATATGTTATTAAATGTGTCGAAGTTGATATCATGAAAATCGACTGCAGAAGAACTCAATGCCTCAAAAGGAAATAAGAGAGAGTAAATCAATTTCGGGTTATTGTTCCCAGTCAGCGCAACTTTTATCAACATTATCCTACACAAATATTTAACACTTTGTTCCTTTTCGACTGATGTGAGTTGCAGGATTTTTGCCTCCTATGACTGTATTCACTTAAAATAATTACCACAGCAACCCTTTCAGCAATTTGAAAATAATTACAATAATTAATATTTAAACTTCTGGCGAGAAATTATCTCTCACAATATTTTGTCACCAAGGGGCACAACGGCGCACGCGTGTCGGTTCTCCTGCAAGAATGACGGTCGATTCCCGCATTGCTTGTATAGAAAATGGCGTACCATAGCGATTCACACGATTATCAACAACCTCCGCGCTTCCCCGTGCCCCGTTGTTCGGCACCACCATCATGCAGTTGCAGAGTGAATTTTACGACAGTGTGAAATGCGGGACATTTTGAAGATTCGGGATTTCTCGCGGGACGCGGGACACGAGCCCTCAATGCGGGACAGTCCCGCGAGTCGCGGGACGGGTGGTCACCGTAAAGGCCCGTTCACACTCTTGCGACCGAGTACGACTGAGAGAGGCGAGATCTCTTACAACTTCTTAAATGTTTCTAGAATGAGGGAACACACTGACATTGTGGCGCCATCTATGCGGTGACCCTAGAACTGCATTTCACAAAAGCGAAGGTTTTGCGGGATTTCCGAGGTCAAATGTGCGTAATACCCATAGAAAGGCTCGTTTATAACATTGACAAGTTTTTCGAGCCAAAAAAGAAAGGATATTGCGCGAGAAATAAAAAAAAATATGCCGGACCGCCGAGTTTACACTGCTTCCCAATAGATGGCGCCAGTGTGTTCTCTGGTTTAAGAAGTTTTAAGGAACCCAGGTTTAAGAGGTCACAAGCAGTCGCAAGAGTGTGAACGGGCCTTAAGTGTTTTGCGGGCAAGTAAGTAGACGCACAGTCATTTTTAAGACAGTAGCTATTTGCGACGTGAGCGACCAGAAGTGTCGCTGTGGTCGCAATTCGCTATTCATAGCACAAGTTCGTCTGCTTCTTTTGCAGGGGTTGTGGTGACGTCAGAACGCCGAACTCTGACGTCACCTTACTTTGAGGTCTATCCACTGTCCTTCGATCAGAGCCAATCAGAGCGCGGCGTCTTTGTGACGTCACCGCCACTCCTGCGCAAGAAGCGGACGACTTGCTCTCCGTATTGTCCAAACGCTCACTGTGACGTGTTTATTGCATTAATTTTGATTTTATCGCTGGAAATCGGCGCAATGTCAGAGTGTCAGCTCTTTCCAATGTTATTTTTTAAAGACACCGAACTTGTAGTTTTCAACTGATGATATGTAGTCAGGATTATACAACTCATGACGTCACGGCGAGGCAGATTCTCATCGTGACGTCACGAACGGAAACCACAAGAGGGCGCCACCGAACCATCTCGGCGCTAATAATTACTTTTTCACGGAGTATGTTGTTGTTAAAGTCATTGGGATGCTTAAGAAACGCAGACTGTGGCCTATTATGACCATGCTTCTTGATTCGTAATTCTTTTTTTTTTTTTTTTTTTTTGCGTTGGTATACGTTGATTTTGCAATGAAAAATGCGGACAATAAAAATGCCCTGGGCCGTGCATTTCTCAAGCTGTCAGACAGCAAGTCAACTAACGCATCTAAGGCGCTTTAAACGACCCGCACAAAGCGATTGCTCAACGTATCACGCTGTACTTTAATAGAGGAGCAACCCGATGTTGGAAGCGTGGGGAGGAAATATGCACGAATAAGCTTACCTTGTGCGAAAAAGAAAACAAAAGCCTGTCTTGGGCTATCCACCGCGGTATTCGCAGACGACGCCATTAGAGCGTGCTTGCCTAGTTAAATCTGCCGCACCGTTCCAAGTTGGGCTTCCTGGGCGGCGCCATTTTAACGAGTGTAGCGCCGTCTACCCTCATCCGGGCATTTGGAAGAATCTGAACCCGTCCGAATGACCGACCGCGGTTACTGAACTGCTAAACTGATCACCGAGTCACACCGATCGCATGCAGCCGCTTCTGCCGGCTCGGCTGCCGTATTTGGCGCCCTCGACTCATCGTCTTCGTCCATGGAGGAAAGCACTATCCTAATCGGTATGTCAGGTGTGGGGAAAGTGCATCCTGCTTTCCTGGCATCTTTTTGTGGGTAATTTTTAGCGCGGTTCTGGGGCAGTCGTCGCTCCCAAACCGAACTCGGCGTTTCGATCGCAGCGAAATTGGGGATCGCTAGGGAAATTGAGGATCGCCAGTTAATTTGAGGATTGAACGAAGCAAGGAATTACGGCGTGTGAATTCGCGCTGAACTCGAGTTGTCACAGCTTGGGGGCGCCGGGAACATCAGACCTGCGCTTTGAACATGAATCGAAATATAAATACCGAGTACAAATAGCAAGTGTGACGGATCCCTGTTTTTTTTTTTTTTCTGATTTGGAATTTACTGTCACAATACTGGCACATTGATGTGCCTCTCTGTAATCGCCTCGCGTGAAAATTATTTGTGCGCAAACTGTGTTGCGGCTTATTTTTCGCGCGCTCGATATTTCGCGATTTAGGTTAAAGCTGAAGTTTTGGAATAATTCGCGGGTTCTAATTTTCGCGACGCGGTAGGATTTCAATATAGATTCCAATGTGTTTACATATTACCGGAATAGTTATATATATATATATATATATATATATATATATATATTGTCACGGGTGGTGGCCAATAAACAATAAATAAACAGAAAGAAATAAACGTTTAATGTGGCGAACTTGTGCCAAAAAACAAAAGGGTACAAAAGATAATAACGGAGCGTCGCGAGCGTCGAAATCGGCGTAGCAGCAGAGTCGAACGCTGGGCGAAAACTGACTGCAGATCAGCACGCGGAGTCCCTTATGGACGCGCGTTGGGTTCTGGAACAATCCGTCTAGATTGTTCGGCGACTGGAACATTCAGAACTCGATCTGACGAGAATGTTCTCGAACTCACGAGAACGCAATGGAAGAACAAATAAAAGAGCATTCCACTGACTGGAATCGAACCCAGACTCTTTGCACGACAGTCAAGCACGGTAACCACTCGGCCACGCGCGCGGTCGCTCGCTGACGAGCGTGGCATTACTCCCCCCCTTTAAAAAGGCATCGTCTCGATGCCACGTAAAAGGCAACAAAACAGAGCGAAACAAACAAAAAAATGGGAACCCACGGAGGCTCGCAAAACACAATCCTATCAAGCGGTGCACAAGATCACAGTTCGCAGTCTTATCGCGCGTAGTACGGCTTGAGGCGCACGACGTGGACGACTTCCGGTCGAGGAGCGCGGCGTGATGAAGTCCGTGTTCCGTCGGGCATCACCTCGTAGTTCAGATCCCCGAGTCGACGAAGTATTTTGTAGGGTCCGAAGTAGCGCTTTAGGAGTTTCTCACTGAGACCACGGCGGCGGATCGGTATCCACACCCACACCCTGTCTCCGGGCTGGAAGTGGACGTCCCGATGACGAAGGTTGTAGCGGCCAGTGTCGACACGTTGTTGGGCTTGAATACGGTGTCTGGCGAGCTGGCGGACTTCCTCTGCCCGTTGGGCAACCACCTGGGCGTCGTCGCTTCCGTCGAGAGCCGGTTCGTGGGGTAACATCGCGTCCAGCATTGTCGTTACTTTACGACCATGAACCAGTTGGAAGGGTGTCACCCCGGTGGTCTCTTGCACGGCCGTGTTGTATGCAAATGTGACGTACGGCAACACCTCGTCCCATGTCTTGTGCTCCACGTCGACGTACATGGAGATCATGTCGGCGATGGTCTTGTTGAGTCTCTCCGTCAGCCCGTTGGTCTGCGGGTGGTACGCCGTTGTGCGCCGATGGCTGGTGTGGCTGAGACGAAAGATTTCTTGCGTCAGCTGGGCCATGAACGATGATCCACGGTCAGAGATCAAAACTTCGGGAGCGCCGTGCCGGAGGACGATGGATTCGATAAAGAACTTGGCGACTTCCACAGCAGTCCCTACAGGAAGGGCTTTCGTTTCGGCATACCGTGTGAGATAATCTGTGGCGACAATAATCCATCTGTTTCCTTGCGTCGATGGTGGAAAAGGATTAAGTAGATCCATTCCGATCTGCTGGAACGGTACGGTCGGGGGGAGCGATCGGATGCAGGAGACCTGCCGGCTTCGTCGGCGGTTTCTTGCGTCGCTGGCACTCGTGGCAGGACCGTGTGTAGAAGTGAACGGTCTTCGGCAGCTTGGGCCAGTAATACCTTTCACGAATTCGGGCCAGCGTACGGCTGTAACCAAGGTGTCCGGACGTCGGGTCGTCGTGACAGGCTTGGAAGATCTCCGCTCTAAGGTCGGTGGGGATTACCAGCAGCCATGGTGTGCTGTTGTCTCCGAAGTTCTCCTTGTAAAGTACACCTTGTCGGAGGACGAAAGTCGGCAGGGCTCTCGAGAAGACACGGGGGACAGTACCCCCTCGTCCTTCGAGGTGCTCGATTAGCGCGCGCAACTCAGGATCGTCTCTTTGACGTCGTGACATGTCGTCGGTGTTCACTGCACCTAGGAAGCACTCGTCGTCTTCGTCGTTGCTGCTGCCCGAAGGTGTTTCGATGGGGGCTCTGGACAGGCAGTCGGCGTCGCTGTGCTTGCGGCCTGACTTGTAGACCACAGTCATGTTGAACTCTTGTAGTCGTAGACTCCATCGAGCGAGGCGTCCTGACGGCTCCTTTAGGTTCGCAAGCCAGCAGAGCGAGTGGTGGTCCGTGACTACACGGAACGGGCTTCCGTACAGATACGGACGAAACTTCGTGATTGCCCAGACGACAGCAAGGCATTCTTTCTCAGTCGTGGAGTAATTTTTCTCTGCCTTGGACAGTGTCCGACTTGCGTAGGCGATAACTCGCTCGGTGCCGTCTTGCACTTGAACCAGTACCGCGCCAAGTCCAGCCTTACTTGCGTCCGTGTGAATTACGGTTTCCGCATCTTGATCGAAATGTCCTAGAACAGGAGGAGTCTGCAGTCGTCGCTTCAGCTCGTCGAATGCCTGCTGCTGCTTCTCGGCCCATTCGAACTTCTCGGCGTCTTTCGTGAGATTCGTAAGTGGTGCGGAAATCCTTGCAAAGTCCCGGATGAAGGGCGCATGTAAATTCATTTCCCAAACTCCCCCTTTCAAAACATATGGCTTTACCCAAACACACGTTTGACAAACTGGACGTTACATTTTTACAATCCAATTTCAAAAGCAACCGTGATCGCGAGCAGAGAGAATCGTATCTTATTTACAAATTTAATTCAATCCGGGCCGGTATTAATGAAGATCCAGGTATAATGTCATCTATGCATGCAATCTACCTTGATCCCCTTGTAGCGGAGTGACTGTAGCTAATTCAATCCCATTCGTTCAACCCTTTAATTTTTTCGTGTACCTTTCTGTATAACCTGTCGATGAGTCAACGGGTCATGACCTTCAACAGGCATCTTCCACCTGTTGCTCCTTGTTGAATGTTCTGGGACTTTGGTTAACACTGTTATATTTACTTTTTTTTTTTTTTGTTTTTTTTTTAGTGCAGGGGATTTGTCTATGCGCGTTGGCATTGATTTACTCTGTGTGCTTATTTCACCTTATATTTCTCTATGTAGGGGTTTGTTCTATGCGTTTGGCGTTATTTACTGTGTGCGCTTATTACATTCCTCCCCCCCCCCTTTTTTTTGTTTTTGTTTTTTTTTGTTTTTTTGTTTGACTTTGCGTCTTTCCGCGGCGTGCGTTGCTGGCCATCTGGGCCGATCCAACTATGTGAACGTTACTGCGCCTTCCGCACGTGACGTTCCTGGGGTCACGAAGTCTGACGTGGCCTTTGGTTTGCTCCGATGGCTGGCGGCGTCTGCTGCGGCCGTGCGTGGAGTGGGGGGAGTACAGCAGCGTTTTTTCACTTGGGCTCTTTTACTTGGGCATTTTTACACGTGATCTGACAGGTGACGTGGCCGGGGTGGGGAAAGCGAAAACAACCATGTAACCGACTCTGGCAACCAGTCTTGAAGAAGGCCTGTCTCAGGCCGAAACGTCGACTCACTAAATGCTTTAAAACTCCAACAACGTTTCGAAGTGCGACTTTATTACTTTATAGTCTTCGGCGTCCTACGCTATATTTTCTTTGTCTATATATATATATATATATATATATTCGTGATGGAGAGCCTACCACAAAGTCTGAGCTCTGTGCCCAGTCTTGCTGTTCACAGTGGAGTCAGAACGCTTGCTGCCAAAAGATGTCGATGCTGCGTGGACGTCGCGGGTGTTGCTGTTGCTTTCCAATGTCTGCAGGTAATTGAAGCGTTCGGCCATTCGAACTAACGTATTCATGGTAAATTGACAATTTCAGAGACTCCTTAAAACGATTGAGTTACGCATACCTGACGCTTCAATTTCGGCGGCTCATTTTCGTTCTGCACCAGTCGTCGCCTGCCAATTACCACCTGAAGAAAAGTAAAGTCATTAAATGAGTGAACCAGTAGTCACGCAACTGTTTTCTTTTTTCAATGTCTAAGCCGCCCTCCACTTACCTTTCGGTCGTAGCCCAGGCGAAGGAACGCACGGGATTCTCCGCAGTTCACCGGCCGTCCAAGAAATGGTCGGAGCACACACGAGTGCTCTTCGATGGCAAGAAGTCTTTCCTGTTTAAATTCGCCAGCCACTGGCGTTGTAGGTCCGGAGCAGCGGGGAACCGGTGCAGCATAAACATGCCGCACCCACATTCATCCTGCTTGACAGCAGGATGGATGTGGTAATCGCACACTGAATCAGCGTCTATTTTACTTTTTGTTTTTTGGTTATTTGTACAACCAATTACAGCACAGTGCTGCCCGGTCGATTCTTTTCTTGCATAGGCCATGTCACGCGCAAAAACTTGCTATAATATCGAAGCGGCGCCTAACATTTTTGAAACAACTTGTACGCGTACACTGCGCATATGCTTTCTCCACCCTCTGGTAACAGTTCACAACGTGAAGCAGACGAGCTTTCCAGGGGAGGGTAAGCGGAGCGTTGGCGCAGCGCTCTGGTTCGAGTGTTTTTCTTTTTCTGCATCGTTTGGGTCAATGGGAGGAACAGGCGGTATCCCGGGTGGAGCGGCGTAAGCGTCGCCGCCGCCAGCGCCGGATATTTCCCCCGTGATGATCCTTCGAAGTAAAATGAAGCCGAGATGACCTTGAAGGAACTGCGCACCGCGGTGCAAGTATTCTTTGTTTCTGGATGCGGCCGAAAGTACATGAAAGGGTAATTGTAAAAAATTGGTGGAAACAGGGAGTTTGAAGGCTCTGAGTGCGTTTACTGAGCCAGGAAAGGTAACATTGACGAGAAACTTTTTCTGAAACATAATGCGAGACTGCGAACATGAGGTGCGAGTTGCACGCAATCGCTTTGAGTAACTGATAGTAGCACACGAAGTATTGTGAAAGTGTAGATGTAGGGCCGAGATTCAGCTCCGCCGTTTTAGGCTCATGTTCCACATGCTTCTCTTTTGCGCGAGAAGATAGCGGACCACTTGGAGAATGAAATGTGAACGCTTGGAGAGCAGGAGTTACTGCGACGATGGCGTTCCCGGTTTTTCACAGTGAGTAGAAGCAGGGTTATACAGCGCCCCACATCCGTGTTTAGGTAAATACAATGTAGCGTCTGTGTGGCCTCCGCGCCACTCAACTTGTAAATATGTAAATAAACTTTTATTTCTGCAATCAAAAGTGAGATAGAGTGCATTTTGAATGTCGCTGTGACTTAAACGTCACGTGAGTTACCCCTTCAGTTACAAAGAGTAACAAATTTCAACTCTAGCGTGCTGAAATGAAATATTTGAAAACATCCTTACCTAGAAATTGGGAGTGGAGGGTATTTGTTAAGCTCATAGCCTCCCCTAAGGGGATATTTGTGGCTAGTGGTTGGTCACAAGAGCTGTCAATCATCGTCCCCAAGAATATCAGCCATTGACGCTCCCTTAATTTCGCCCTGTTCTTACGAATTAATGACCAAACTGTCTACATATACGGCTCTGGCGCGCCGGCGCCGAGCCTAGGAGTCGATCTTCGGAAACATTTCACTATGCCGGCGTACGCCTCTCTAACGTTAAATTCTAATTGTGCGATAATTTATTATTTGAAAAACAAAATAACCAAATAATAAACAGTGATTTAAATAGCACATGGCTCCCTATATTTCGTACGAAGATGATCGGTCGAGGCGCTGCATTACGGCATTAATCTTGCGACTGACGTCACGCCATCTTTCGGCCGCACATACAACTAGACGAGCACGACCATGACGTCGTCTGCAAATGCCGTGGCAGATAGCATAATACAGGTTTTATCTTGTTTCTTTTTTTAACAAGGTAAGCTCATTCGTTGATATTTTCACTCCATGCTTCCACCACCTAGTCGCACCTCTGTAGTAAATCGCAACCCTATACGGCGAGAAACCGTTTTTTTTTTTTTTTCGGACTGTCTACAGTGCGTTAGAAGCGTTGGTTTACATGCTGTAGCAAATCTACAGAAAGTTTCAGAGAAAAGAGAGCCGTGTTTTACGGCCCGGATAATTCGGCTACGCATTGCAAAAAGCTCAACCTACGTGCGAATGTGACGCTACGGTCGGAATAAAACGAGAAATTTTGAGAACATGACGCTGCCTGGAGAAAAAAAGTAACTGAGAAAAACTAAATTTATTTATGAGGAAATGTCCACCTAGCCTATTGTCGTAAAAACAAGAGATGACAACGTGGATGCCTGTAGCACCTATTTCAACGAAAACGACTTGTCAGCAAGGAACAAAAACAACATTTCTTTTCATGTTGACAAGTGTTTTTCATTGATATAAATCCCACAAGCGTCCAATATGTCATTTCTTGTTTTGGCGATATTAGGCTTAGCAGGTGGACATCGGCTCATAGGCAAAGACATTTCGTGTTTCTCGATTATTTTTTGATACAGGTAACGTCATGTTCTCCTAAACGTCGCGCTCTATCCCAATGCCTATAGCGTTACATTCTCACGGAGTTCGAACTTTCTGTGATGCATTGCTCATTACCCGGACCGAAAAACACGGTTTTCTTTTCTCAAAACTCACTGTAATTTGAAAAACAAAAAAAACAAAACATGCCCCGTGACATTTTCCGTGATCTACTGGATGACAAAACATTCAAATCGAGTGCGGGGCGTACTATACTTTGTTTCACCTTATGTTGTACCGCAGCGAAGGCTAAAAGCGCGAGCTCTTATAGCGTTGGCAGCTGCCCTTTATGCACGGGAGCTTGTGCCGCCGGGATGTGCCCTGGAGCAAGGAGCTCGCGCTTGTAGCCTTTCCTGCGGTACATGATAAAGTGAAATAGGATATAAAAGGGAATATTTTGAAACGCAATCTTAGGCGCCGAGAATAAGAGGGAGAGGAGGAGATAAAAGCGCGCGGGGACGACAGAACGCCGAGCTCTGGTTGATATGATTAGTTGATATATGATTAGACATAAAGCTGCCTTTGTCTCCACTGCACTCGTCGAACACGTTGGAACGCGGAAGGCCGCAGTTCCGCGTTTTGCTTTCGCGTACGCACGCGTTCGAGGAGAGCAGTGGAGAAAAAGGCAGCTAGCTTTAGGCCTACCCCCTAATCAGTCCAACCAGAGCTCGGCATTCTGACGCCCCCCGCACGCTCTCATCGCCTCTTTCTTGGCGTATACGTTTGTGACAGAAGTAACTTTGAAGTTAAGGTGAAAACGTTTATACTCGTAGATAAAAAAAAAATAAAAAAAAAGTACCGGCATTTTTTAGGGGAGTATTAATTTGGGTTATCCTTGTATGAAGACGCCGGAATCTAGGTTCAAACACGATATGGCCATTGTTTTATTTCAGGTGTTTTATTGGGGAATCTCGTCGGTGGCCTGGGCTTCGGCAAATTCGGAGGGCGCCTCATGTTTCGCTACGTCGGGATCGCTGCTGCTACTTGCATGCTGCTCAGCGCCCTCTTCGCCGCTACCCAGCTGAAAAAGAGTTGCACCTTTTCTCCGAACCGCGAAGCGAAGAAAGGGGAAGGACAGCCAGGTACGTTGAGACCATAGGCCGTTTTCGTGTATATATATATATATCCAGGGTGTTTCAGAGAGCGCAGGCAAATCGCTCCTGCAAAAACTACTCATTGCAACGAAAAAAGGCTTGTAGCGTTTTGGTCCAGGGCCAGGAGCCCATATAGGAAAATTATTAAAGTCATGTATAATTAAGTTGTTAATTATTTTTGCGTAATTAACTTTTTCAATATTGTGTTTAAGGGCATGATTTAAATTAGAAAATTGCTCAGCATCATCGAAAAACACCAAATCAACAAATTGCAGAACAAGAAAAGGCCCGCGAAGCATTTTACGGCTTTCTGAAAAGCCGCACAAAATCGACGAGTTTTTAAGTTTTGATTTGCTATTGGAGCGCATCTCAGCCCCGGTGGTACCGCGCCCCGTGGAGAGATAGTGCAACCAGCCTCTGCTGCATGGCGCGATGACATCTGACACTAGACTGTCGCAGAAAGAACTCGTTATGAAACCATTTGCTAAGAATCAATAATTATGTAATCAAGTGGAAATAAATACATTTGATGCACTAACCGAATAAACATATTTCCGCTTGCCCTTACGCCTTCAGACAGAGTCTATACACCAAAAGTTGTGTTCACTGCACGCGCTGGACCTTTTGAGGACACTCGCATCTCTGACCCATCAATAGTAATTAATGTCACATACCAGAGTGGCAGACTTGTTGCATTGGGCTGCACTCGCTCCACCTCTCCTGAACGTGTGGTTCATCCGAAAACAAACTCCATTGATGTGAACATGTTATTTATTAATTTATTCCCTCGATGGGCCTTTGTAGGCCTTGCAGAGAGGATATTGTAAACTACACACATGATAATAACATCAAAGCACACTGACATTATTGAGCACCAAACGGGCCCAGCTACCAAAAGTAAGTACTAAACTCGTAAGAAATAATTATGGCTGTAACTTGTTAATTGCAAAAATAAACACACCTCTGAGCATCTAGTTTAATAGTATGTGTTGATGCACTGTTATATAACAGGACACTTCCTATACGTATGACACAATAGACCCTTTGCGAAACCCCATCAAGCCACACAACTGTCACCATTCTTTTTTCGACGTAAAGCACAACGAATGTGCCTTAGTTCACGTCGAACGTTAATGCAGCATTCGAGTCCAATAGACGCCGAGCCGAGTTCACAGTGATGGCCGACATAACATTCTTGTCGAACAAATGGCCACAGCATGAAGGCCTTGGGTAATGAGAGTAGTAGCTACTGTAATTCGTTTCATCACAATTTGGCAAACGGCGAAGGCTGCAGTCTCGGTGAGTCAATATGCACGTTGGAGAGAGGCACACGACAACATATCATCAGAGTGCTCATCTGCACAGATTTGTCACACACTTTCACTCCGTCTCTGCGACTGACTCGAGGGGGCTGTGGCAGTTGCCCTTTTCCAAGTCACAATGAAACGAAATATATATAAGGCAGCCAACACTTTTCAAAATGTCCACTGAAGAGACTGAAAGGAATGGTAGTCAACATTTTTCAACAAGACTGCTTTTCGGGCAAGGGATGAACATAAATACGAATCATCTTGTCCAGGTAATTAGAACAAGTAAATAATTGACTGGCTAATACAATGCACTCTTGATGAAAAAAAGTATTGCTGCAATAAATCCCACGAAAGAGAAAAATGTGCAGTTAATCTTCTATTTCCGAGTTGCATTACATTTAAAGGGGCGATGCAACGATTTTTGTATTTCGCGCAAATACCGCTTAGAAGGGATCCCTGACGTTAATGACCAGTGAAATACCCGCTCGTTTTTCAGCACACGCAATCGAAGTCGCAGAAAAAAATAAAGAAAAACGAGCAGAGTTCACCCACTCAACTCGTAGCCAGAACAAGCAGCCACGTGATCTGGAGCCGATTATATGCCGCCAATGTTGATCATAGCCACGCGCTGGGGTTGGCAAAGCACAGGACGCGAGCTGAGTTCCAGACATTGTTATGGTTCGGTTGTTGCCGTCATTGCAGCGATTGGACACAAGACACTACCTGAATGCTTCTCGAGCTATCGATTATCCCGAGCCCAAATCGAGTGTCCACGCCATGCTCGGGTCCAATCTATGAGCCGCATTCGAATATCGTCACTGGGCGGTACTGCTACCGCCCAGCTACGTCATCAGGTTTTGCGAAGGAGAGATTGAATGAACAATCTCGGTTTTGTCCTCGAAATTACAGCGCAACAAAGGAGTTTCTTGGTCAGTGGCGTTGCGTGAGAGTATCCTTGAGTCCCACTAGCGCCAGTAAGCTCGTGTAAAGTGAAAAACATTCCAATTGAATATCGTTGCACCGCCCCTTTAACGAATTGCTGATATACGTGGTTCTATCTCTGGACCTCTAAAGACTGAAGTTGCATTTTTTTTAAAGTTCTAGATGTTAGAATGATGGATTAGACAACCATCTAAGAGGAGTATGATCATACACATAGAGGTTACCGTAAACTATTGATACCGATCGGCAAGGTAAAGAGCCTTCTAATACTAATTTCTAAGGGACATGGGATGCAACATTTTGTGCACTGATCAATCAAGAATGTAAATACTTGCTGTGTTCTGAGTTACAAGAGGACAAATAAACTGTTTTATAAACGTAAGTAATGAAATTTGTTTCGAATGATTGGTTCGAATGCTTTGTAAGAGTTCGTGACAAACGCCAGCTTTTCACTTAAAGAAAGTATTGGGATCGAATGTAGAATCGTCTATTAGCACAAAAGGCTAAAGATCGCAGGAGCTTTCTCGCTAAAAGTTGTTGTGGTTATTCGGTGACGCAGGGCTGAAACCAATTCCCCTAGGACCTACGTCCGACACATACATTTCGCGTCGATTCTCAGACATTCCAACGTTGAAACAAAGCTAAGAAAATGCGAGAATTTTATGCTAAAACCACTCAAAGGTCTATCGGCCCTCGAACGCATCCGGGAATCCGAGCACCGGTACGGTGATTCGGCTGATGCTGTCTCACAAGCCAGATGATCCAGAGCGGTTTTGCGCAAAAAGGATATAAAGTCTCATTCCTTCATACTTTCACATTATACCTGCGTCAGCGAGCACGAGGACGTCCGAAGTGGTCAGAAAGCAGCTGCACATCACGGCAACCGCGCACCGAACAAACTCGCATCCGCCAGCTCTGGGCGCTGCCATCCTACCGATGACGTCACGGCTCTTGTGAGGTCACGTGACGAGTGGTCACTTTTGCGTACAACATGGCGGCGAGGGAGGGGGGGGGGGGGCAGAGCCGTGTATAGAGAGCGTTTGGTTAATGGGAGGCGCGGGCACAGACAGGGCGTGCACCAGACTCGGAAAGAGGGCTTGGCATGCTCTCTTGACCAACCAGAAGCCGAAAAGAATCCCCTAGCGGTGGTAGCGAGAAACAGTTCTGATCAAAGGCCTATGTTCATATATGGTTTTAATAAGCGCGTAAGAGTGAGGTGTAGCAACTCTTTGTGGTTGAAAATAGGGTGTATGTGATGTTTTGATCATGATCATGCAGAAAGGCGTAAGAAACAAATGCGCCGCTCAACTCTGTTTTGCTCGAACAGAGTGTGACCGCTCGGGCGGCAGATACCCGGCCCTCGGCGCTTGGCGTAAGAATTATATCGATCGTTCCGCTAGCCGCGAGCGTGACCATATTTTCAGTCACCGAGAGTTGCTCCGATCCACTTAGCAGGTTTGCTTCTCGCGACTACCGCCAGAGTATTATTTCCGGCTTCTGGTTGGTCACATTCGAATTTCTGAAGACGCCCTGGAACATGCCCAGTCCGCTTTCGGCCAATGGCGCCTCCTGATTTGTCTCCTATACTTCCCAACCAATGACCAAACTCTCTACATATACGGCTCTGGGGGGGGGGGGGGGGGGGGGGGGGGGGGAGTGTGTGCCGCTTCCGAACTTCCGGTTTATCACTCTAAGCCCCTCTACCTCGTTGAAGCCTATTTGCGACTCCAGCGAACTACATGGGGCATGCTGGTCAGACAAAATGGCGGACGAAAGGAGGTCGTTTTCGTCGTTCAGCACGCGGACCACTATAAATTTTTTGCCCTGCAGCGTGAAATCTAAATTACATATGAAAACAAAGCGATTTTTCGACATTTGCAACTTTCTTCTAGGCAGTGCGTATGACTGACACTCAAATAATTCCTGGAAACGGTGTTTGTTTCTATGCTGCCTACGAGAACCAAGCGGCGATGGCAGACGACAGAGTCGAAACAACCTACTCTCTGAACTTCTCGGCGTTGCCGCTACGCGGCGTCGATTTCGCTGGAGTCGCCAATACACGTTTGCAAGTCCGGCTTCAGGGCGCCGCCAGTTTGCTCGGTTGGGGTGCGCTTGGACGCGTGAGAGTCCGATTACGAGGCTTTGCTAAGGCCAGGGGTTTCCCCAGGATTCTAATCAAGGGGGGGGGGGGGGGGGGGGGGAGGCGATGCTAGATAAAATATAAAACTGTTTCTTTTTTAGTCCACTAGCTAAATTACAGACGCCTATTAACCAAATGCTCATACCCGTAACGTATGTTTCCCTTTCTCTAATATACACCTGAGAGGTTGTGTTTTCTACTTAATCTGAAAAAAATAATTTTATTTTATTTTTTCCTTTTTTTTTTTAGATTTAAGGGGGGGTGTCCAGGAAAATTAGGGGGTGTCTAGGGAAATCCCTGGCTAAGGCGTCGTAATCGGATTTAGGCCGTGCCCAAGCGCACCCCGCCTGAGCAAGATGGCGGCGCTCTGAGACCGGACTTGCAAACGTGTAAGTGACTGCCGTGACACGGCGTTGGACAGCGTCCGTCTTCCGAAATTTACCCCATCTTACTCCAGGGTAAAGGTTTCATACCTTGGCGTTCTAAACCTAGCCCCATCCAGCGTTTTTCAATCTGTGTTGTCACGTGACACGACCCGCCGGAGTAACTCGGATCCATTTGGGTGAGATTTGGAACACAGCCAGCGCCTGCTAGTCGTGAGAGCGGACGCGCGGCAGCCTTCGTCCGTCTTCTATTCCGCCCCCATCTAAAAACGTCTGCAACGCTCGCAAGACACAACCATGAAAGTGGCGTTTTAGTGTTCCATCATGCATGAGCCACGGTTCAATATAAGCGTCTGTCAGCGTCTGTCGATGTGCGGTAAAATACGACCGAGAGGACTAAAAAAAATCAATGTAATAAGTTTGCAGTCCTTTCAACTTTCCTGTTCTTTGTGGTTTTTTGTGGGTTTTTTTCGTGTGGTATTCACGAGCAGGGTGGATGAGTGTTCGCAGTGCCGAGGTGATGGCTTAGAGTCCCGTACGCAGTCTGACTTAAGAAATAAAATTTTTAAATAATTAATCTAATATTTTGGGCATGTTTTGAACTATCGTGACATGTTTTTAATTTCTGAAATGGCTAGATGATACCAGCAAACCATCCTGTCCTCCAAGCTGAATGATGGCCCTGTTCAGCTAGTTCATCGGTGGCAAAGGTGACGACATGTCGCCACCGAGACACCTCCCGAAGCGTTCGAAGTTAAAAACATATTTAGGTAACAATAATAATGGTTATAAAACTTATCTTTTCGTGTTTTCTTACTGAAGCATGGTGTGCTGAAAATGCAGCTTCCTGAGAACCAGGAATCAGCAGCCGCCATTTTGGTAAAAGACTTGGTTTCATGAGTGCATGTTTTTTCAGGCGAAAAGTCGGCTGCCATATTTAGGTTCTAGGTGGGCCCTTGGGGTCCGTTCCGAGGTCTACGCAAGAATAAATTTACTTCCATATGACGCCCTGTAAGCGACAACATGGTGGCCGCTGACAAAATCCGCCTGGTCCGTTTCACTCCCGTGACCTCTTCATGACACACGGAGCCTTCTACCGACTGAGTTAACGAGGAGCTAGCCGTCAGTAAAGCAACCAAGCGTCAACAGTTGCCCCCAAGACTGGCAGAAACTGGTAACATTGATTTGCTCAAAAGGTTTTCTTACTTGGTTTTCTTACTTTCAATAGGTTTCTTTCTTACGCTTGAAGACCAATAGATCTTCAAGCGTAGAACATCTAACGGAAGGGATACAAGTCGGAAACAATCGCACGACAAACGGTGCAGGCAAATTGGTCGTCGTCGTAGTCTGTTTCAAACGCCAAAAAAGCGGAGAAAAAAAAATGGTCGGATGCAGTCACGTGATTTCCGGCCATGAGCTTCCGTGCTCGTGTTTCGGATAATGGGAGCTTTCTCTATTATAATAACGTTTTATAATAGGGAGTTTTCGTAGATTTTTTTTCCGTACCGCAACGCTCTCCGCCATTCGCGGCGAGATCCGGGACTCTGGAGTCAAAGCCATGGCTGCGCGCATGCGTACCATCGGCGTCTTCATTGGGGAGGGCGTAGCGGAGTAGGGAAAACGATCCGCGAAAACTTTCTAATAACAGCCTGCCCAGATCACCAGCGGATTCTGTGCGAGTGTAGTAAATACAAAGAATGGAGCCACAACAAAGTTATGCTAAGTAAAAAAAAAAAAAAGTAAAAACGAAGTTTTTTGTTTGCGTTATTAGATTTCAAACTAACCCAATCTGCTCTAAAATAAGAGCGAGCTAACGAACAGTAGGAGCAAGAGAACGCATCTTCGCTAAAGGCCGCGCGCATTTGCGAAGACTCTGAGCGTATAATCCCGCGGCGCAGAAGCAACGTTGGTCCTGCTAGGCCCATAAATTACGCGAAGAAACCTATCTACAGCTCAAGAAAATGGGGAGCGCGCTTCTTCCTTCGACGCCGCCGTTCTAAATGCGCGGACACCCAACAGAAGCCGAAGAATGCTGGCGACGACAGAGGCAACGGCCGCAAAGACGATCAACAATTTTTGGAAGCCGCAGAGAGTCGCGTCGAAAATCCCGAAAAGATGATCACGTTTGTGGGACGACTAACGCGGATCATTAATCACTCGACCCGGAGCTGTTTCGAACTCGCGGTCACGGACGCTCCTTAAGCCCAGTTTCATCCTTAGCGGGGTGGCTCCTTTTGCTGGGGTCAGCGCAATTGCGTTTACAGCAGTTGTGGCTGAGCTACGCCTCTGGTGCCGCTGAAGCTGGTGAGACCTTTTAGATTAGGTGTGCTGAAAGTCAGAGAGGAGCAGGAACGTTGCGCGATAATATCTCCAAGTTGTTTGTGAAGTATAAGTTTCGTGGTCGTGTATTTACTCGTCTCAGTAAAAAGAAACTTCGAGTGTAACTCTAGTCTAAAACCGACAACTGGAAAAAAAAATATTATTTTTAATATCGACATTAACAATAAAAATTTTATATTTATTTCGATAAGAGTCGACGTGTGAAAAGGGACCCTTTATTTTCTTCAGAAAACGTCCGAATAGAATATAGTTTAAACCTTTTATGAAGGGGCTACAAAAAAAGAAAGTCAAAATATACGGAAACCTTTGCGAAATGGGTGAAATATGTACCCCTAATATCCGTAAACGTCAATCGCACGTTCGTATTTCGAGCAGATGGTTGTAGTTTTCGTTTCAAGCGTCCGATTCTAGAGAGCGGTTCGAAATCGGCCATCGAAACGTGCGATGTGTCGTGGGAACTCCGTCGCAATCGTATACCGTCAGGCTCCTCAGCACAGCCAAAGGCTGGATGACTGGATGGATGAATCCGGCTGCGCCCCTTTGATCGGGCGATAGCTTGCGCCACCTAGCCATTTTGTTTTACCATTTGAGCTTAGGTTGACGTGATTATGAGCGCCGACACGCGGTTGTCTCTCGCGTGTTACAACCTCGCGTTTCGGAGTGGCGAAGGACTGCACAGCCGCACGACGACCGTCGTGACGTGTTCATTTCGGCCCTTAAAGGGGTACTCCGGCGATTTTTGAGCAACCTCAACTAACTATATTTTCTGACTCCCCGGCCTTTACCCTTTCCCGTATGCTATTTAGTTTCGCGAAATTCAGAATAGTTATTGCGAAATCGTCAAATGAAAATCATGCGAAAACCAACATTCAAATATACCCGCACTTTTCAGTGCCGTGACGTCAGTGGCAGGCAAGCTTGCCAGTCGAGCGAGCAGTCTAAAAAATAGAATATGCCAATCATTTGTTCCGTGCTGGAGCGCGGGGACTGGAGCGAGCTTCCAAAGCATTTACTTGACACCATGAAACTGCTTCAAATCAGTTGGGAACAAATTCTACAGTCCAAAGAGTGAACCCTGCACTTCCACTGACGTCACTTTTTCGTTGTAGCCAGTAGAGACATTCAGTTTGAAAAACACGGTGAGGACCAAAATTGTAAATTCAATAACTTGGTGAAAAAAAAAATATTTTGACCTAATATTTCGTATACTATTTTGGCGATGTTGTTTGGCGAGTTTAGCAAAATTTCAAGCAAATCGGGGACCGTGAAGAAATTGCCGGAGTACCCCTTTAAAGTCCGCGGTGCGTTCCGCCATGTTATATAAACTTGAGAGGACGAGGATTTCCACTACCAAATGAACTCAGGAGATGCCAGCGAGGACTAGTATACTCTCTCTCGCATGTGGTGACGGACAGGCGATTAGGGCTAGAACCGTACGAACCATCCGACAGGCAGACCGTCCGCACGGCAAAATCTGAAGGGGGTCGGGGTCGCCAAGAAATGCCTTCCATTTAATAATGATAAACCAACTTGAAGTTATGCGGTATCAGGAGTTTTATTAACAGCGTGCTCACTTACCAGTTTGCTTCGCTTTTCATGCGGCTCGCTGAGCTCTTCTGCGTTTCTTCAAAAAAAAAAAAAAAAAGAGTCGGCACAGCTTTTGGTGGCCACCGAATATTCTTGGTATACAAAGTCTCAGACTCCTGAGGACAGTGGGTCGCCTTTCATAGTCCTCGTCGCGATATGATCACCGCCCGAGAGACGACGGACGCGCGAGACGGATCCACAGGTTTCAGAAAAAAATTTCTCATCGTTTGGAAACCCGCGGGTCTGTGTCTCGCAGTTCAGCACGCTGTTGCCGCAGCCCTCTGTCGCGCTATAGCCCGGCATCCTGCACGCAGACGTAATGAATAAACGCAGAAACGCAGAGCGATTGCGTCATTGCGTTCAAGGCTAGTGTATCTGAGTACGGTGCACTGCCGAGGGTGGCGCCACTGCGGGAGGAGCAATACGTCACGATCCCCGAACAAAGCTTCGGCCCGCCAATTACCAGGTGCAACCCATACAAAAATGGTCTATGGACGTCTATGGAAAATCCTATGGTGAGCTATCACCTTCCATGGCCCTCTATGGTCAGCCATTAGAAACCATAAAACACGCTATAGCCACCTATAGAAAAATGTATAAAGCTTTAGAATCTCGACCATTCCGATTTCTATACCTGGCTATAGAATAATTTATGACTACGCAGCTATAGACTCGCGACTATTCAATATTCTTTAGCGAGCTATAGAAATATGTATGTCCTTGATGCTATAGATTAGCGACTATTGAATGTGCTTTAGCCGGCTATAGAGTGGAGTATGTCCCTAAATCTGTAGAATCGCGACCATCGAACCTTCTTTAGCCGTCTCTATAGTGTTTCATGTCACCGAAGCTATAGGCCTCCGGCCATTCAATGTGCTTTAGCTGACTATAGAGTGGTGTATGTCCTTAAATCTATAGAATCGCGACCATTGAATTTTCTTTAGCCGACTCAATAGTGTTCTATGTCACCAAAGCTATAGCCTCCGACCTTACAATGTGCTTTAGCCGGCTATAGAGGGATGTATGTTTCCCGAGCTATAGACTCGCGACCATCCAATTTTTTTAGTCGGCACACTGGTTTGCTTAGGCTATAGGCCCGCGACCCTTTTTTTTTTTTCTTTTATTTACTGCAGATGTACGAAAGTGGAAGAGAGTCAATCATGCGCTCGATCGGGGCGAGAATTTTCTTCAGCCAGGTTAACGGGGCGTACGTCGCCGAGGCTACACGCCCGCGATCACAAAAGCGTCCTTAGCTGCCTATAGGACTATTGCAGTTTTGCCGGCTGCTTTTCCTGGGCATTGCCTTATTTCGGCGTTGACGTCATCTCAATCTTCCGTTTTTTAGCTCTAATTATCTGTCGTTTCCAGTGTATTTTGTAAGTATATGTATTTCGTAGCGCGCCTTCTACTTTATCCGTATCCCTGCCATGTTTGTATTTCTTTTCTGCCTGCTGTGTTAAATATATTTAATGTTTTTTTGTGTATGTTTCGTCGTTCTCGACGCGGCGTCAAGAACGCTGCTTACGCCACTACAGAGGTGAGCTTTACTCTTGTCACGACGCTTTATCGCGCTATAAAGCCGTCTATTGGACTCGCATAAAGTCTCGAGAGGGCGGTTTCGAATGCCGGTGCACATGTCATCGGTGTAGGTAGAGCAACGACGTAGCAATCGCGACGCGAGTGCTGACTGCGCCTCGATCTTGCCGGTCGCGCTCGCTCTGTGGAAATGTAAGCTTGGGACTCTCCAGCCCCGTTAGCTTACTGAAGATGCAAGACACTACATGGTCGTCGCGAATCCTTTGCCCTTCGAATGGCTTCAAAGCCGTTCCAGCGCCCGGCGTATACCCTACGCAGCGTCCTTCAACAACCGTTCGCACAGCATCGGAACCCTCCGTCTGCGAGCGCCGGCGGTTCGCCGTCGCGGGGATTATGTTCGCGGGAGTTCATGTTCGCGGTGTTTCATGTTCACCGCAGGAGTTCATAAAATGCTCCCATTCAAGTCGCAACGATAAATCGTCGGCGCTCGCAGACTACCAGTAGGCTCCAGAAAGGTTGCGATGCTGCGCGCGCGCGCGGTCGCTGACAGGCGCTGCTGTTTAGGGTACGCCGAGCACTGGAACGCTTTCGCCGGCGTTCGCAGGACAAAGAATCTCAACGACAAAGCAGCGCCCTGCATCATCAGCAAGTTAACGCTGCTCGAGAGTCCCACGCGCACATTTTATCAGAGTGAGGCGCAGTCGTCTCTCATTTCGCGATAGCTGCGTCGTTGCTCTGACTAAACAATTGACAGTTCTCTCGAGACTTCATGAGCGTTAAATCGACGCGTCTATAGCGCGATAGAGTGTCGTGACAACAAAAAAGCTTACCCCGGCAGGGGCGTAAGCAGCGGTGCAATGTCCGTCAACGCCCATGTCGAGAACGGCGAAATATACACAAATAACAGCCGAAAAAAAAATTAATATCATTAGGCACGCGCTACCCTAGGTGCGTCCTGTTATCTATCTGTTCTTCGAATTCAACAAATCAGCAAGCGCTGTGGCTAATTTTTTCTTCTTTTTCTTTAAATTATGAGACATTAAACTCATTGGAGATTCTTGGAGCACACATTCCCACCATGAGTCATCATGGTGCTCAGAGATTGTAATCGATGGCAGTGATATAGACTGAACTCACGGATGAAAAACGTATCACGGCACAAATTTTTTAAACCACGCAATCATAGATGGCACAACGATGCAAAGATTCCCAAAATTGACGTTTAAAAATGCGAACCTAACAGTGTACACATAATTCAAAAGTGCTTGGTAAATACATATATATATATATATATATATGAACGAATATGTGCAGATGAATGAACCGTACTTAATTTAATGAATCAAAGAATCGAAGTTTCCAGGAACCCGCCGAAAGCCAAAAATTGGCGGAGCCAGGATTTGAACTCTGGGCCTCCCAATGTCCGGTCGGGTGTGCTAACCACTACACCACTCCACCTTGGCTTTCTGGCGTTTCCTACCTGTCTTATTAATGCACAAGAAACGAAATGTATCCAATCGGAGGTGTTCTGGAAACACACGCCGCCGCGTGGAACGCGGTACGACGCTTAGTGTCACGTGGTACGTGCTCGTTTGTGCTCCAGAAATCCTCCCACTGTTTGTCTCGCCCCGTGTACATGTAGTATTCTTTGTTTATGAGCTTTTAGAGACACGGTATCATCATCATCTGCGAGAATCAAGAGCCACGTTATTGAATATACAACACGGGCACTTCACGTCATCGTACGTGGTCTCCGAGGAGGATATGAACGAATATGTGCAGATGAATGAACCGTACTTAATTTAATGAATCAAAGAATCGAAGTTTCCAGGAACCCGCCGAAAGCCAAAAATTGGCGGAGCCAGGATTTGAACTCTGGGCCTCCCAATGTCCGGTCGGGTGTGCTAACCACTACACCACTCCACCTTGGCTTTCTGGCGTTTCCTACCTGTCTTATTAATGCACAAGAAACGAAATGTATCCAATCGGAGGTGTTCTGGAAACACACGCCGCCGCGTGGAACGCGGTACGACGCTTAGTGTCACGTGGTACGTGCTCGTTTGTGCTCCAGAAATCCTCCCACTGTTTGTCTCGCCCCGTGTACATGTAGTATTCTTTGTTTATGAGCTTTTAGAGACACGGTATCATCATCATCTGCGAGAATCAAGAGCCACGTTATTGAATATACAACACGGGCACTTCACGTCATCGTACGTGGTCTCCGAGGAGGATATGAACGAATATGTGCAGATGAATGAACCGTACTTAATTTAATGAATCAAAGAATCGAAGTTTCCAGGAACCCGCCGAAAGCCAAAAATTGGCGGAGCCAGGATTTGAACTCTGGGCCTCCCAATGTCCGGTCGGGTGTGCTATATATATATATATATATATATTTGTTTGTGGACATCCTGCGCAAAGAAAAAGTATTCGCCATTAATTATTCATTTTAAAGGGGCCCTCCGGAGCGTTCTGCGATGGTCTATTTATGGCGGTAACTCAATCTACAGGCGCTAAGGATCCTAAAAATCATAAAATTACCGTCATGCGCGGCAGATTTTCCTATTAAAATTGCTATCAAAGTCCCCGGCACGCCCCCCTTTCTAAGATGACCCCGGAAAACGGGAGGGGCATCTCTTTACGCGTCAGCCAATAGCAAGCGAAGGATTCCGGCGTCACTGTGCGTCACCAACGCGGCCGACCGCCGACCCGCGGAGGAATCTCTCGAACACGCGCGGACCGTCGACAAGGAGACTGGACTTCGTGCTCGGCAGTCGTCGTTCGTCGCACCGCACCGTTGCGCTGCTACTGCAATACGCAGTTGCATTCCGCAGATGACAAGGAAAGGTTTGACTCGTTGACAGGGAAGGATCGCAAAGCTGGCATCTGAGTCGGGATCCACGGGAAGAGGGAACAGGTGTCCCGCAAACGCACGCCTGCAGACGCCCGGGGAAACAGACGAGCCGACGCGCCGACGCATCACCCCCTAGCAACAAGCTTGCGGGGAGAAAACATAGTTCGCTGGTTTTGGAGCGATAATTGCGGACTATGTTTCCCGCACCACAATCAGTTTACGTTTTTCTCAAACTTCAATTTACAACAAGCTTAAAAAGTGTTGCAATAATAACGTTCGCATTCACCGCGAGATGCAGCATTTCCATTGGTCAAGTTTTAGCGATGGGCAGGGAATGGGGATTGTCTTCCAAGAGAAAATAATCCCGATATATTTCTACTGCAATCTGCTTAATAAACGGCTTTGTAATCTAAAACTTTGTATACATATTAACATGCATCTACTACGCAATATAACAACATAAACAGACGATCGCAGAAAGCTCCGGAGGGCCCCCTTAAATTATAATGTGGGCTACACGGCGTAAAATATGATATCTTCAAACCTGCCTCGTTTTGGGTCACTTTTGGGAAGTGCAGCTTTAAGGCGCGTTCACACTCTTGCAACATGGTACGACCGAGAAAGACTTCTTGGGACCGGATGCACTGAGCGGAGCTGGTCCTAAGAGATCGCAAGATGCTTAAAAACCGGTTTGGTCTCTCTCGGTCGCACTCGGTTGCAAGAGTGTAAAGGCCCGTTCACACTCTTGCAACCGATTACGACTGAGAGAGACAGGACCGGTTTTTAATCCTCTTGCGACTTCTTAGGACCAGCTCCGCAGCAGCGCGCCTGGTCCTAAGAAGTCGCAAGAGGATTAAAAACCGGTCTGGTCTATCTCGGTCGAAGTCAGTCGCAAGAGTGTGAACGGGCCTTTAAGGTCCGTTCACACTCTTGCAACCGAGTACGACTGAGAGAGACCAGACCGGTTTTTAAGCCTCTTGCGACTTCTTAGGACGGGATGCGGTGCAGCGGAGCTGGTCCTAAGAGATCGCAAGAGGCTTAAAAACCGGCCTGGTCTCTCTCGGTCGTACTCGGTTGTAAGAGAGTGAACGGGCCTTGAACGGGCCTTTAGAAAGAAGTCCAAAAGCTGGGGGGCCTTCATGGAGCTGTCCTGTTCACTCGGTAGTGACAGCAGAGTAGACGCTATGCGTGTTTGAGGCCAATCATGTCTCCGGTTAGGGTCCCGTGACAACTGTCTCGAAGCTGGTGATAACGCTGGACACGGCACCTGCCTTAAGCCCAAGGCCACACATAGCATCCACTGCACTATCAACTTTGGCTCGAGCTCTCTCGCTGTGTTCATTGTTGGTATGCCCCTGAAGATTAGTCTTTGTGATCGCACCCCCGTTCTGGCCTTGAAGGAGCTCTGCTTTTCAATTTTTCTGTTTTCACTCTCTCCCTAAGCTAAAAGCATTGTAGAAGGTGCGGACTCGGCGGACCAATCAACCGTAGGCTTTCTATCGCTTCACTCCGCTCTCTGTGCGCATGAAACGGAAGGAGCATGATCACGTGGTTTGACGGATGACGTAATAGCCGCTGCCAATCCCGGAATGAGGCTGCTTGCGGACCTAGTTTCGCGTGTCGTGCGGCCCGCGGGGCTGCTGTGGATTTCGCTTCTATGGTAAAAGGTATCCCGATCGAAAAGTCCTACCCCTATGTCGGCAACAAGCGATTTCTTCAAAGAAGCCCAAGACATCCTTGTGATGCGTTCAGTGTTCGGTTCGGCAAATGACAGCTTGTGCTACATCGTGGTGAATCTTCACGGATCCCCTGCTTCTCGGTTTTGTGCTTGAGTGGTTGGTCTGCAGTGCCCGTGTCGACGTATATTTCGGATTACATCTTTCAAGTCCGGTATTTTGAACGTAAGTGCGCTGCAACCTACTCGGCGACAATTGACCGTTCTGTAGTGTCTATCTCCTGGCAGTGCCTATCTTCTGACAGCTGGGAGAATAATTTCCCCGTAATTCTACCGCAGTCGCCTGCCATTAACTCTCTGAAATCATGTGAAAATTGTAGTTAGAATACTGACATTCTTATTCTCTCTGCGTTTTGTGAAAAGACGTTTCATGGACACCTTTTCGTGGATAGACGCTTCATGGACACACGTTTAGTCGGCACTCGTTACGCGAATTGCACGCTGCAGGGACATTTCGTCGCGCCTGTATTCCTGAGGCGCGTGCTCACCGACTCAGCCCACCCGTTCACGCCACTTCTTGGCAAATCATTACAAAAAAACAAACAAAAAAAATAATATTTTGAGTTGTTTATAAACGTCACGTGTTGATGAAACGATCTCGATGAAACGTCTTTTGATAAACTGATTGCAGCGCCAATGAGTGGCGACTAGTTGGCATTAGAATTTCGGGGGGAAGGGGGGGGGGGGGGGGATTCGGCCGGCTGCCGGGGGACTAGACACTACCCAGGAATTGCCTTTGGTTCTTGTTTGCTTTACAATATTCTCAGTTGTATAACAGCTCAGTAGTACCTCTTCACATAGTAGAGATTGCTTAGTGTGTGCTTGTCTACAGAATGGGCTGTGTGTAATAAACTTCTAGGAGATTTGAAAACAATACCTTGTGTCTGTTTACCTGCGCTTTTGCAAACACCTGAGTGAGTGCATTTGTTTTTTGTTGTTGTTTTGTTGAAATGTTAGCTCTTTGTTTTAAATGGGGCTATGAAGTTCGGCACGTCTCACAAGGTTTTTTTTAAAGATGTCCAGTGACAACAAATGATTTGTTTCACATTTCATACGATTGCGGTAAAAAGAAAAACTACAGGCAGCTATGGCACGATGGTAAAGAGACTCATAAGACGAGCTATAAAATGAGCTATAGCGGACCATGCAAAAAGCCATAAGCGGCTAAAGAAACCATAGAAGAAGCCATAAGCAGCTATAGCACGGTGTCTAAAAAAATCCATAAAGTAAGCCATAGAGATCTCTACAGCAGACCATACAAAGAGCAATAGGCGGCTAAAGAAACCACAGGAAAAGCCATAGGCAGCTATAGGACGGTGTCTAAAGAGATCCATAAAGTAAGCCATGGAGATCTCTATAGAAGACCATACAAGAAGCTATAGACGGCCAAAGGAACCAAAAGAAAAGCCATAGGCGGCTATAGCATCTTTTCTAAAGAGACCCATAGATTAAACCATACAAAATTCGATAGACAAATTTCCATTGAAAAAGCTATAGACAACCATAGGGCAGACCATAGGAAAAGCTATAGACAGCCATAGAAACGGCTATAGCTAATTGGGCAAATTTTCTATAGCCGGCCATACAAAGGATTTTTTATAGCCGACCATAGACCATTTTTGTATGGGAAGTGAGAACTCGTTTATTTGTTTTAAAATTACTTCTTGCGTTTACAAACAAAAGACTCATGTTTCTCAGGTGCTAATGAGACGTGGTATTCACATTAAAGTTAGCCCTATAGGGTTTCGTTTCCATACCCCTATAAAACGCAGACAAAATACTGATAATTTATTATAACTATCATTATCATTATCACAATCATTATTAGCGCAAGAATAATACTAATAATCATTAGTTTATGTTATGTGCTCATGATTGCCTCGATTGTGATACTCAGAAAAAGAATTGCACATTCCGGGAGGTTAATGGTCGCTCAACGATGTCATTATACAGTATTATATGTGGGTTATCATTTATAAAATTAGCTGATATGACCTAATAACATAGGTAGTAGCAATAAAACTCTATAACAAAAAAATGTAAATGAAAAATAACGAACATTAAGCTCACAGCAGACATTTTGTTTAGGATACACAGTAAACATGCATTAATACCACAACATGTAAACATTCGAATATATGGATTGAAGATGTCGATACTGGTTCTGCTGAAGGTGTTATAAAGCAGTTTATATTAAAAAAAATGACACTGGTGCAGTTTCTGAAACCTTCGAGTTTCCCGGGCATGCGGCTCATATAAACAGATCAAACCCTCGCGTAACAAAAAATTTGCACCTTGAGCGTAACGGGTGCAGGATGATTAATTAAAAAGAGAAGGCTACATTGAAGCTATAGCTCTTTTATAGCAATTAATTATCGCGATAAATTCTATAATTTATAACTTCATTGACAACTTCACTAACATCGATCGCAGTTCGCTAGTGGGTAGTCACGTGGAATATTTTTCCCGCGAGCTTTTTTTAAAGTCCCGGAAAATTATACACTTAAAAATCATTTTTCTATGGGACTGCCGCTTCAAACGTCTCCGAGTTGTAGTTTCTCGTCCGTTTCGAGCCGGACGCGATCAGAGCAATTTGTGTCGCAGCGCCAGGGTTTAGGGAAAGCTAGGAAACGTCTCGCGATGGAACCGCCACGATTGGACAGTTTCTGGACACCCTCTAGAACCTTTGCATTGGAGAGTTGGCGCACAAGTTGATACTTAAAAAGTTAGCAAATTAACGCGTGTTAATTAGCCCGTGGTTTGAACTTGAGACACTGTGCGAGCATCAGACGACGCTCTTGTTCGCTCTGATAGGAGGAAGACAGTGGGTAGAGAGGAAGGCAACTTGCCTTCAGGGGTGGATCCAGAACTCCGTTTATTTTTTTTTTTTTTTTTGAGGGGGGGGGGGGGGGGGCGGAAAATTTGTAGGGATACCCTACGCCCGCACTCGGGGCTGCGTGTAACGGCGACGTGTCGATTGACACACAGCAGACCCCCCTTCCGCTATGCACGCTTAGCTGCGAGCTGGCTCGCGCTTCTCTCACCTAGAAGAAGAAGTTACCGAACAGCCGAGTCGCTGTCCTCTGTGGCTCTCAGATTTTCTTGCTAACGAATTGATTCCGAAGTATTTGCGACTCTGCAAAGAGGTGTAGGGGATGCTCGAGCCCCGAAAGCACCCAGAAGTTCAACAACATGGAATGTGAAGCAACCCTACATCTCGACAAAGTAGACCTCACCCTGGCAGAGCCAGCGAAGCAATACTCGAATGACGACGGCGGCAATCCAAACCCCTGGATCACCGTGCTACCGCGCCACTTCAAGAACCGAAGCTACGACACCGTAATCATCAAAATCACGGACGGCCTCAACCTCAAGGAAACATCACATCAGAAGATTGGACAAGCGATCACGCTTGCCGCCCAATTCACACCGGGTGAAAGGCTCGAGACCTTTTTTAAAGTACGAGAAGGCCCTAACCTGATAGCAGCCGACACCTACCGCCCCTCGGCGAAAAGTAAACTGCTACGACTAACCTCGATTAACATTGAAGGCGTCAGCAGACCCACATCGACCTACCTCGCCATGGGCAGAGACCAGGTCGGAGGGGTTGTTCACGGTCTGGACAATCTAGACGATGGCAGCCTACAAAACAGTATCCAAAGTCATGATCGCACCATACTATCAGCACACAGGATGGGAAGGAGCAACACCGTGCTCATCACCTTCGCAGGTCTTCACCTTCCAAGGTATATAACGGTAGATAGAGTGGTCACCAAAATCTACCCCTACCGACCAAGAAGCATTCTTTGCCTATGCTGCCAGAAAATCGGGCACAAAGCAGAAGTTTGCCCTAAGAAAAAAACCAGCATCACTTGCCAACAATGCAGCCAGGAATTTCCCCTGGGCTCTGAGCTCGCAGAGGATCATCAATGCATCCCTTACTGCCACAACTGTGGAGACGAACATTCTCCTGCAGACCCTCAATGCCCGGCCAGGCTCAAGGCAGACATAGACCTGAATCACAGCATGGAGATGAGAAGACAGATGCAATTTACTCTAAGGAAGAACAACGGACCACCACAAAGAACCACGCCAAAAAGTAGCTCATCCTGTGGCCCAAACACCTCCAATCCGTACCAACTGCTTCAAGACAATGAGTTTCCACTCCTGCCTGACAAATCCAACCAAAGGAAAGACACGGAAATGCACCTGACTTCACGTGCGCCACGAGAACCGAGGACATCCAGCAACACTAAAAAAAGCAAGATAGCTGCAGCCAAACCGAGGCCACGTGCTAGAAGTCTTAGCGTGGACCCAGCCAGAAGCGTGAGTAGGCCTTTACACTACCTCACAGCTCCAAATAACACACCAGCACGCATAGCACGCATATCACAAATGTATAAAGAAGCGTTAACGCAAGCTAGACGCCGCCAATTGACCGAGAATTTAGACAAAGCAAGGGTTGACAACCTTCAAGCTAAAACTTTGCAGGCCACAATTATGGACATGGAGGAGAACGAGAGTGTCGCGCCGTCGACGCCCTATCTACCTCCCTCGAGTACAATAACCTGCTCGAGTAGAGAAATCATACCTGGCTTGAACCCCCAAGCCAGCGCAATCATAATGCAACTTGTGAGACAGACGGAAATCATGCAAAACCAGATGACTCTCCTAGAGGAACACATAAAAGGTTTAGACGCCAAGATCAACATGCCATTGAACAGAAAAAGAAGTATCCTTGCAGAACCAACCGGCACCACTAAAGTAACACGCTCAGAAACCCCTGAGCCCCAACATGAATAAAAAGAGCAAAGAAAAGCAAGCAGCAGACACAGTAATATGGCAATGGAATTGTAAAGGCTTTAGAAGAAAAAAGGCTCAACTGCTTTTCTATACCAACACGCGGCACGTAAACCAGATATAATAATATTACAAGAAACAAATGGAGACTTCAGTCTCTCTGGATATCAAAAATTCACAGAACCAAGAATTACACGCCCGCAAAAACGGTCGAGTAAGAAGCAAAACTCAAATGGACCTCAAACACCAACCATGACTATAACATAGGTGGCAAATAGTATCCCCACAATACAGCTAGAAACAGAACAGTACAACTCAGACAAACAAGAAATGGTAGCAATAGAATGCTAGCTCCAAGGCAGCGACACCAAACTGGTAGTGATCAACGCATTATGGATCGCGGGATACCATCATAGCAAAACAAACTGGATCAAAGACTTCAAAGACAAGCACAAGGGAAAGGACCTGATAATAGGGGGCGACTTCAACAGTCATCACACGGCATGGGGCTATTCTAACACCACTCCAAATGGCAGAAAGTTAGAAGCAGCCACGGGCAACAACAAGCTGTCTCTACTAAACGACATCCATACCCCAACGCGGACTGGGAATAGCGTAGAGAAAGACACAAATCCAGATCTCACGTGGCACATCGGTCCCAACCTAACTTGGTGGGAAAACACACTAGAAAACCTGGGCAGCGATCACTACATTCTAATAACAGAACTCATAAGCCAAAGCAAAAGAAAGAAAGTACGAGGATCGCGAATAGGAATTACCAAATGGGAAAAACTTCGAGAAGACTTAGAAAGGGAAAACAACTCGGAAGACCCCTCCACCTGGGCTGAAGAAATCAAAACGGCATACCAGAAGCACACAAAGCACATTACGAAAACCGAAGAAGCACCGCTTATCGACCGGCACCTCCTCGAGCTATGGGACAAGAGAAGGAAAGTGGGCAAAAGGTTAAGAAAGAACAAGATAAACAAGTACTTAAAGAAAATATTAAGAAGCATTACAGAAGAAGCAGAGGGCTACGCCAGCAAGCTAGCAAACGAAAACTGGCTACAACTGTGCGACGGTTTGAACGGACTCCTACATACACCTAGAGTATGGCAAATCCTCCGATCCCTGCTGGGAGAATCCAAACCCAAGCACAGCCTACAAAAGTTACAGCTCAAACTGGACAAAAACCCACATGACCTGGCAGAAGACGTTAGAAGACATTTTTATCCGCCACAACCGGTAACTGACACCCTTCCCGACTACCCCCCAGACGAAGAAGAGAACAAAAAAGACGGCATTAATAGCCCTTTTAGCTTAAACGAAATGCTCTCGGCTCTACAGAACATCAAATGAAGCACAACTCCAGGAATAGATGGCATCACCTACACGCTCTTAAGAAACCTTCCGAACAACTATCTGGAGGCCCTACTCAAGCAAATCAACACAGCCTGGGAAACAGGTCACCTACCATTGGAACGGCAAGAAGCTGTAATCGTACCCATACCCAAACCGGGTAAACCGTCTGACAAAATAACCAACCTGAGGCCAATCTCCTTAACGTCATGCGTGGGGAAACTGGCTCAAAAAATGGTACTGCAGAGGCTTGAATGGCATCTCGAAACCAAAGAAGTACTACACCACACAATGAGAGGCTTCAGAAGACACGTGTCCACGCAGGACACCATGCTGAGACTCAAAAACGACCTTTTTGACCACAAAAGCACGGCGCAAACCAGGTTACTGGCTGCTGTGGACATCCACAAAGCATTCGATAATGTGGCCCATTCTGCCATACTAACGAAGCTAGCAGAAACAAAACCGGGGCAACGAATGTTCAATTACGTGAAAGACTTCCTCTCAAACCGGACAATTACAATCAAGGTGGGTGACTACATGAGCCCAAAATACACACTACAGGCCGGGGTTCCCCAAGGTGCCATTCTTTCACCGACTCTCTTCAATCTTGCCCTCAAAGACCTTCCGGGTCAACTCCAGAAGATATCGGATCTAAAGTCTGCGTTATATGCGGATGATATTACTCTTTGGTGCAACCGGGCTTTCTAGCACAAGAAGAAGAAACAACGCAGAAGGGACTCGACGTCATACAGGAATACGTAACATCTATCGGACTGCGGTGTGCACCAGACAAATCCGAGTACATCGTTGTGATAGACAGTAACACCAAACATGCTGAGCAGACCCGCAACCTAATTACCCTTGAGCTAGACAATCACGTGATACCCAGACAGCAATCCATACGGGTCTTGGGGTTCTACCTGGAACAAAGCGGGAAAGCGGACAAACGGACCCAAAAAATAATAGCACAAATAGATCAGATCACACACATGATAGATCGGGTGACGCGGAAAAGAGCAGGAGTGAAAGAACACGAGTTAAGAAAGATAATCAATGCACTTATCAACTCACGACTCATGTACGGGCTCCCATACATGAGTATTACGAAAACCCAAAGAAACAAAATTGAGACGCATCTCAGAAAGGCCACCCGCCTTGCACTGGGGGTACCAAGATTCACCCCTTTGATCAAGATAGAAGAGACAGGAATCTTTAACACCTTAGGGGAGCTAACAGATCTACACAATACAGCGCAATATCAAAGACTCCAGACGTCTAAACAAGGCAGGAAACTCCTCCAAGAAATAGGACGCGAAACTCGTGACCTTCCAGCTATACCAGATCTGGCCTCACCATGGGATCGGATACCCCGAATTAACACCAAGCCCATACCGAAAAACATGAACCCCGAAAAAGACAACGAACAAAGAGCCCGAATCGCACAGCGCATTCTCATTGAACAAGATGACATAACGTACTATTACACGGACGCCAGCTATGACCCCCAAAGCAAGACGGGCACGACTGCTATAGTGGGCCAAGAAACGCAAACCACATACACACACAAAGACGCTCCATCTCCCACCAGTTTGGAAACCTTAGCCATAGCGGAGGCCATCAGGGACCACGCGACCAAGGGAGATATCACAATCAGAACCGACAGCCAAGGGGCCATACGCAACTTCAGAGACAACGCCCTTCCCCCACACATTACAACTATGCTAACAGACACCATGATAAACCATCCTCATACCACGGTGACCATAGAGTGGGTACCGGGGCATCAGGACATAAAGGGGAACGAGCTTGCCCATGAGCTCGCCCGCGGAAACCTCAATCCGGGCGTCCCCATTCCATGACCCCATTCCTATGACCCCTACATTCATAGGGCATCTATGCATAAACAGAGAAAGAGGACACTTAAAGAGCTCCGAGAAAACAAAACATTACTAAACAGCCCCTCTTACCTACTAAACAGAGAAGACTCAACTATAGTGCGGAGAGCGCAGACTACAAGCCTCATGACTGAACACATTTGACACTACATCAGCGGCGCACAAGGCACACCACAGTGCAGCACCTGCGGACGGTACCCCAGCAATGCTCACCAACTATGGGACTGCCCCAACGTAGCTGTCACAACTAAAACGGCATTACAAACACTTCCAGCCAGACTTAAGCCCGGGAGCTGGGAGGAGTGGGCCAATCCCCCTGCCGGGACCGAACTCCTCCTCTGTTTATCCGTGGACCCGAGTGTCCTGGTGGCTATAACTGCTGGCGCTGTTTGCCGTTCCCGGGTGCTGGCCTTTTCCATTCGTCACCGAATCCTGCCACTGGATGTCCTGATATTGTTCGGTGGTTGCCAGCCCTCGCCTGGCCATGGGATGAGGATATGCAAGATCCTACGCACCGAGTGCCAGCGGCAGATACGGCTGTATCGTGAGTGCCTACACCTACGTCTTCGTGCGGGTGACCGTTCGTCCAGCGGTGGATCGCGGTGGCGGGAGCTCTCACGTACCATCGACAGAACGGCTGACTTCCTCTGGCAGCAAACACTGCCTCTTCTTCGAGCGAGCATCCCTGGGAGGCGTCCTGCGGCTACGGGGAACAAGGTCCACAAGTTGGGTGACGTCCGCCTTTCAAAACAAGTGGAACAAGTGCTGAGCCACGGCCCCAAGTTCGCCGTCGAGCCGAGAAAGTCGCCCCCAGAGTTGTTGTCTCTGGTAAGGCAAGTGTCGGGACGAGCTGCGGAGTCTGAGGCGGACAGGTGCATTGCGGATGGTGTAGATGTATTGCTGCAGTGCAGGCCGTCTGGCAGCAGGGTCCCTGTGCGGTCCACAGTCGCTTACCTAAAGGATAACGCCCTGTCCTTGTTACCTGCTGATAAGGAGGGGGGCTTTGTAGTACTACCCAAAGGCATGCTCAACTCGAAAGCTTTAGACGCTATAGAAGCCACTTTTGTACGCAGGAATGACGTGTCCCTAGCAAAAGTAGAAATTGAAGCACGTAAACTTTGCAAACGGCTGAGTTTAGATAAACTAGCCCTAGCGGTCGATAAGGGCAGAGGCCTGAATCTGGATCTGTTTTTTTCAGCTAAAACGCACAAAGTCAACTGTCCGCTACGCGTTATAGTATCGGAATTTGGAACGTGGCAGAAGTCGGTGGCCATGTTTTTACAAACGAAATTGAACATTTTAGTTATTGACGACCCCTTTCAGGTAAAAAACTCGGAGCAGATAATAGATTTCCTTAAACAATGCCCTGACCAATGCCTCTCAGCATGTTCCGTAGACATTAAGGACCTATACTACTCGATTCCACACACGAAGCTTTTAATGTGCGTCGAAGAGTGTATTGACAACCACGGGTGTGTAGCGTTTCAAAATGAATGTGGTCTGGGGGTAAGAGACTTCTTGGAGCTTTTAACCTTTTATCTAAAGTCGACGTTTACAACTTGGAATGGAGAGACTTTCATTCAGAAAAACGGCATATGCATCGGTTCCTGTTTAGCTCCCGTGTTGAGCAACATTTATCATGCATTTTATGACAGAATTTTATCTAATAGACTTGAAGGCTCTAGGGTAAAAAAGGTTTTTAGGTTTGTAGATGACTACTTAGTGCTTGTTGACTGTGACTCGGACCACTTTGCTGGCGAAATTCCTGAGGTTTTGGCCACTTTTAGTAAATGCTTGGAACCACTGGTTATCACGCACGAATTACCAGTAAACGGTTCCATAAGATTTTTAGACCTTAGGCTGCAGTGTCTCCCCACACACACCTGCTGGCTTTATGAACCAAGGAGTAATAAACCCCTCCTGTCGTTTTCGTCTGCCCACTCTAAACTGGCAAAAAGGGGAATCATCAACATTTGCTTTAAGAACGCCCTTAATAAATCATGCTTTCACTTAGTCAAGGATAGCTTTAAGAATCAAGTAGCGAGGCTCACGGCCGCGGGCTACCCGTTGCGCCTCTTAACGGTAGTCGCAGAAACTCTTCTAAAGAGAAGACGGATTGAGAATGCTGAACAAGTTAACAGGAAAAACAAACATCGCAGTACTACCGTACCTACACAAAATATCCCATAATCTGAAAAAAGTGGGACGCCGAGCTGGTGTTCACGTGGTCTTTTCGGCTCCAGACAAGCTATCTATGATGTGCAAAAGAGTGAACTCTCATGTAATAGAGAGACAGGTGTGCGCCAAGAAACACCAAAGCCAGTTTGTTACATGCGTTGCGGGTGTTGTCTACTCTATTCCCCTGTCCTGTGGCCGGAGATACATAGGGCAGACAGGACGTTGTCTTAATGAGCGTTTAAGAGAGCATCGTTATAATGTGTCTCAGGTTGTGTCGGGGCACCTTGGGGTGCATTGCCGCGACTGCGGATGCACTCCGTTTTTTGAACGATGCACGGTCATCAGAAAACAAAAAGATAAACTGACACGTGAGATTATAGAAGCCCGCGCCATTGGACAATCGGGCTCTGAGTGTGTTAGTGCCCCGTCACTTGCCTTGACGGAAAAGGAGTGTATTTTTCTACTCAGATCGGAGAGCAACGGCGCCTGCAGATGACTCTAGGAACACGTGTAGTCCTCCTCTTGTGTTTCTTTTCTTGGCTTTTGGGCCGGGCAAATTGTGTATTTGTACAGATTGTCAGTGCCAATAAAGCTCAGTTGTAAGTCAGCGCTGTGTGTGTCTACCGCCTTCTACTCCGTCCTTGTCCTTGCGCTGTTTGTTTTCTCCTCCTCTGGCCGCTCTTAGTTCAGCACGTTAAGAACGTGCTGGGCGATGAGTGGTAAAGAAAATGACCCAGGACGAATTGTTGGGTGCGAATAAATGTTTACTCTCTCTCTCACCCACTATCCTCCCTCTCTACCTCCCCGACGCCCCCCGTCGAGCTTCAGGAGGCGAAGTCGAGTCAGAAAACGTTTTGTTGAAAGTCGAAAGCTTGTCTTGTCTGTTTGTCTTAAATGTTCCTCTTTCCTTATCGTAAAATACTATTCTCCCATTCTTTCGTGTGCACCGGGGGGTCCAGCCATGTAAAATTGTCCTCCGAGAAGGGGGAGGGGGGGGGGTCGACTCTGTTTAGGGGAGGGGGGCGCCCCCGTCGCCTCCCCCCCCCCCCCCCCCCCCCCCTTCGATCTGCCCCTGCTTGCCTTTGCGTCTACCCGCTAACCCTTTCAATCAGAGTTGGACGCTCTGACGTCCACTCACTCTAATCTGAGATAACCTCCCTCAAGTTGTCTTCGTATACGCCAGTGTCCTAAATCCTAGCCCCTAGCGATATAAACGGGAAATAATAACCTCTAACGCTGGCTCTTGTGAAGGAGGAACTGAACATAAAACAAGATGTTTGCTTTTTTTAGAGCAGTCTCGGCATCGGTGTTGATCTTGGAGCTTCATAACTACGGATTTCTGGCGTTCTTAAATCACACTTGTGCTAAATTCAAATAAAAAAAATCTTGCAAAAAAAAAAAAAAAAACGCAGTTTTTTATTGTGTCACGGCGTCAGCATAAAGAAACATGGCGGCGCTCATAGAGCAGATCAGACACTGGTCTATAGTACTGTGAACAATTTTTACGTTCGTTCGGAACCCCTATCGTGCACCAGCCTTCTTTAAAGGGGCCCTGCAAGGACTTTTTTTGCTGCTTTTTTAATTTGCTCCGCACCTGAGCGCACGGAACGTAGTAACTTAATGATACTTTTTTTTTTCTCGAATTTCGCTTTATTTTAAGAGGTATAGGCTAATTAATATTACAAAAACAAGCAAAAAGAAACCTCCTTCATGACGTCCTTGGTTGTTTGAGTGGCCGTGAACTAGAGGAGGGGTAGTGAGCTAAGCGAGCGGTCACGGCTGCCGCACTCCGTGCCGACGGCTCGAGAGGGCGCCACTAAAGCATGTTCTGGCTAGGCTGTATGAAGTGGGCAACCAAGGCGGCTTGCATTGCATTTGCTGCGCGATTAAACACTAATTCGGCATGACACTTCATTGGCCACAAACGACAGCAAACACAGAATAAAGATCAGTTCAGAACGGTAGCCAGTTCGTGCTGCCATACCGCCAAAAGGACAAATCGCAAGCCAAAGCTTCTCACCGAAGGCCTTGGGAACGCTCGGAACCGGTCAGATCCTCCAGTCCATACAACCGCAGCGCTGCCGCGTGCATCCGGGACCTTTCTACGCTCGCCGCTCGTTGCTGCCTGATCCCACTACACCTTTTTAGTATGCGCCGCCTTTTTCACCGCTTGGTGCCGGGTATGTCGGCGGGTCAATTCTTGTTTCCGTACTTTCTAAACTGCATTTGTTTCTTTTCTGATTTAAAATAGTGGACAAAAACTACTCCCAGAAATAGTTGAAACGGTTCGCGCCACTTATATTTTGTATTTCGACTAAAAAGAAGCTTTTAGCGGCTCTGACCAGTAGTAAGCCCAGGACCAACGTTACTAAAACACTCAGTTGGGAAACTCGCCGTCGAAACCTGGGCCGCTGGCGTCCACCGAGACCGAGCTAAATGCGACAACAGCGCCACTCTTTTTCGTTTGTCTGTACTATGGTCACCTCGAGCTTTTTGAAAGCCTGTTTTTTGCGTAAAAACAAACGGAAAAGACTCTTTTTGTATGAAATTTATTGGAGTTTAGTACCAAATGATGGGCGCGTGATGTTTTTATCATCTTTAGTTCGCAAGGTTTTGCGGAACAATTGATATTGTTTTTATAAAACCATGCCTCAGCGGGCCTTTCAGGTAGCGCGTCCCGACCTAGGTGCATTTTAACTTCAGTGGTTCGACGCGGCGCGTCCGCCGGGGAGACGGGGGGATCACCCCTGTCAAAGCCAAAAATAGAAGTCACGTGCAGTTTCTCGAGTGGCCGCTGCGGGAGAAATGGTGGCGTTGTGTTCGTCATTAGCTCGGTGCTCGGAGACAGATTGGGGCCATACTTTTAGGGCTGTCTCTATGGGAGTTTCCCAACTGAGTGTTTTAGTAACGTTGCCCAGGACCAAAGACGTCACAATCGCGCGCTTTCGGCACCGTGGGTCGCCCCCGTAGGTGGAGGAGCTTTCCACGTCGTCCGGTTAAAATATGACGCACTTATACTTAGTTACTCTCTCCGTGCCCGCTGGCTTGCCCGTACTCTAAGAGACATGGAAACCGCAAAAAAAAAAAAAAAGGTAGACGCCTAAATATTATTGCAGGGCCCCTTTAAGTTTTGGCACAAGTCAACCAAAACAGTTTGTGTAGGCGAATTGAAAACGTCTCTGTGGTACTCTTGCATCATCAGTGGCGGGTTAACGTAACACGGCATCTGAAAGCGGGGCCGCTGGCCCTCTATGTCCGCCTTGACGAAGTTGTTGAGCTCCTGCCACAGGAGGCCTTCACGTCCTGGGAAAAAATCAAATCCTCATAATGACCTGGAAGACATAAAAAAAAAAAACAAGAAAAAAAAAAAATAACACGAACGAGGAAGAGACATGTCTCTTCCTCGTTCGGAACTGGAACTCGTTCGGAACGGACTGGCGCTAGATGTATGTCTCTCCCTCATCCGTGTTTTTTGCGCTTCTTTAAGTCCTCTAGATCACAATGAACCAACTATAGCGTAATCCTAAGTTTTAATTAAACCCCTCATAGCTTTCGGTGGGCAGTTAGTCCTGCGGTATCTCCAAAGGCCTCGTTGCCCCGCTTGGGAGTGCCGTGGACACTCCCATGCTTGTGGTCACCGGCACGGCTCGACTTCTGTACACCGCCGTTCACAATCAAGTCCGCGTTTATCCACCAGATGTGGGGCGAGTGCGCAGAAGTCAGATTCGCGTAATATAAAGCGTCTGCAGGTGCACAGTACCGAGAGCAGCGCCGCCGCGGAAACGTGGCGTCAGAGATTTGAAGATGTATAGTTAGGAACGACGAAGGCAGCTCCTCTGCAAGCTAGCTTTAACGGGCCTTGTCGTCCCCGCCACCTTGTCTGCCTTAATCTCAGAAGGATCCAAAGGCGGCATACAGCTATTCTAAATACCATCACAATCACGCGTTCATAATCTCAATGGACTCTTTAGAGGCATAAACGCTGATAAGTGGTGGAAAATTTGCTTCTGTTGCGACAACAAAGAGCCTGTGGTTTGCTGGAGGTTAAGCAAGATGTAGAGAGCATAGTATCTTCAAACACCGTTATCTCACCTAGCCGCACGCGACGTTTTATTGTCGATTGTCGTCTGGTTCTGGGTAAGAACAATGGCCCAATGTTGATCCGGGTTATCGAGGGTTCGAAGGCTCAACCGTCCTCGAGTGCTGCGTGCACATGTTTAAACATAACAGACCGCTCGATTCCAATTGCCATCGATGTGGCGAGTTTACCGCACGTCATGCATCGAGTGCATACGGATAGGAACAAGCTGTAACGTAGTTGGAGTGGAGATTACTACTTGGCATAGCTGCCAGTTAAAAACGCATATCCCACGTTTTTTTTTCTCCCAAGTTTAGTTTTATTAGGGTTTTATAAGTAGAGATGCGTAAATATAGGTTCAAATTAAATAGCGCTTCATCGCTTATATCCTTCGCAGCAGAAAGGAAAGCCGCGGTACACCTGCTCGGTTACAGCGTTGAAGCTGTCGGGATGACGAGGCGCTATTGATTCGAAGCGATATTTGCACACCCCTTGAACTTATGATTGAACCTACGCGTAACGTACCTTCATTACACTGTAGCCGCTTTTTTGACGCGACATCCAGTGCAGCTTTTATTCCCGGTTCGCCCCTAGTCATAATCTACGGTCAGATACGAGTTGAGAATGCGCCAGAAGTTCTGCCCGCACCTTAATTATATTTCTTTAGCCGCCGGCAGCTTAAGAAACGCAGGGCGTGGCGAGTCTCACGCATCTGATTATCCCTCCGCAGCCAGTCAGATTGCGGCATTAAAAGCTAATGGAATAGACCATTCAGGTCTATTCCTGCGCAAGGAGCAGATGCGTCCTGCTCTCTGCATTGTTTTTCCATGGTTGATCCGCGGGGCCATTCTATGCCGGATTCGGTATGTAGCGGTGTTTGTTTTGAAGCGCAGTTAACTTGTATCGTACCACAGACTCGTCCGTCTACAGCAGTCTCGCACGGGGAAGCTGCGCAAGCAGTTGCAGTTTTAGCGGTAATCTGCGGTCACGCTGCTTATCAGGGTTGTAAAAGTTACTTAAAAAATGTACCTAAGATACAGTTACAGTTACTCATACGAAAATGTACTTAGGTACGCACCTAGGTACTTGCTTAAAGATGTACCTAGGTGCAGGTACAGTTACTTTAAAGATACTGCATGTCTTTATTTATTTTCCCCAAATTTGTCAAAATATATTGGAAGTAAAGCTTTTTATACTAAGGGTACATTCAAAAACGAGTTCGATAAATCTGCTTTATTGGTGTCAATGCGATGTTCACATCGGTGTTGAGTCCTTACGTGCCTTGTCCTCACGCTCCAATTGGTTCACCGAGGCCACAGCTTCCACTGTTTACCATGTCACACCAAAACCGCCGAAACTCGCTTATTGAAGTTCTTGCTATCAGAGCGGGTGCTGACGCCGACGGGCCGAGAAGACGTCGGCCGCATGAAGAAATACATGAGTCGATTGCATATGCACCTAACTTCCGCGACGACGAGCGAAAGGCTTCAAGCTTCCTCGTTTTAATTTTTCTTTCGTTAGTCAGAGGAAAAATTAGTTTTTTTTTCTTTCGGAACTTCTTCAGTTTTGATAAGTGCAAAATTTGAGTACGATTTATTGAGTAGAAACTGTATTATATACGCGATGTTACATTGCTCTACGATTGGAATTATAATTTATTTGCAATCATACTTTATATTGTATTTATGGCAGAACAGTGTCACCACCAGGACAAGATGCGGACAACAGAAACGGCGCACATCGTTCAAGTTATCTCCTTCCTTGTATAGCTGTCAGAGGAACTTCAAACACGCAATGAAGTCGATTTTGGTTTGAGATGAAGGTAGCAGGTCGCTATTTTTCCTAAACGGAGTTCCGAAGCGATTAAATAAATTGGTGTCGCTAGAACGGCATCGCTAATCCACCGTTCGCTCAAATGAACACCTACATTCACTAAAGTGTGTCGTTCGATGAAACATCACAGGCGGGGCTTCGTTCGCTAGAACGTCGTTCGATCAAGTCAGTGCCTCCGATGTCGTACCCAACTTAGCGTTAATCACGGCACATGGTAGTGTGTTAATACCTCAAGATTTATAGTTTCTACCATTTTGACGAAGTGAAAAGAAAAGTACCTGTAAAAGGTAGCTTCACCTAGTTACAAGTTACTGGAAAATGTACCTAAGATACAAAAACAGATACCGAGATATGAAAGTACCTAGGTTTGTACCTCAGGTACAACAAAAGTCCTTAGATACCAATTTCCAGTCACTTGTACCTAGGTACTTTACAACCCTGCTGCTAATACATCTTACAAAAGACGATTTATCATACGAAAACTCTCTGCAGACATGTTAGAAGCGTACATTTACATGATGAACACATGCTTGGAACGCGCTCCAGGTGTGCCGGGAGATAACTCTGTGATCATGTCTGCTGCGAACGCCGTGTCTTTTGCATGAGGAGCAGTGTGACCACGGTTTCAGAAGGCAGATGGCCGTGCTCCTCGGAGAACCTTGAGGTCTTCTTCCGAGTACAAGACTGCTCCAGAAAGCCCCCCCCCCCCCCCCCCCCCCCCCCAAAGAAGACGACAACACAACTGGCAACTGAATATCTATTTAGAAAAACAGTGTCTTCAATACACTTCGAAACACCCCACATTATTTTCCATATGCCCGCTCTTTATCTAAAAATAAGTGCTCTTTATCTGTCAGGGTCAAGGAAGGTTCACTGATACACGTATCCGCAGCCTTTGTTTTTATAATATACGCTTCATGTGTTTCCCTGGTAGTCTTTTTGCTGTGACGCCACAGGAGAGCAATATCATTGAACACTGGTGTATACACATACATCGGCTGCAATGCACAGCAAAATGCCCAGACGGTGACTGTTTTAAGGAGGCAGCGTGCCCTCTCGTGCGATCATTCACACAACGGCCTGTAGGAGTCACCGCAGGAAAGCGGTATGTCAAAAATAACACAGGATCAACATTCCACAAACTTGTTCTGATGTTTTTTTCTTGCATTTGTCGCTCTCCCTTTCAGGATCTTTGATGTATTTGCATAACGCAGAGAGCGTATTAGGGGCTGAAAAGACGACCGAAACGTCGTGACGTTCAGGTACTTTTTTTTTAACTTATGAGAGACCGCGTGAATGTAAGCAATGACGGCAGGTGTTTTTTTTTTTTTTTTTGTTGGGGGAGGGGGGTACGAACATTGTTTTGAACACTTTTGAAGTTCCTTTTAAGGACCTCTGCAGCTTCAACAATCGATTTCAGCAGAAAACCTGCATTCATGAGCCGATCGACTTGTATAGAAGGAAGCTCCTTTCTATTTCATCGCAACTACACATGAAGAGCAGTTCAACATGCCTCCGCCCGTCAAAACACATTGACATCGTGCCGCTGTATCGCTGTTTTCAGTGCTTTTAATACCCCCTATCTATCGATGCTAAAAAAAAAAATGAAAGCCGTTTACAACTCCCTGTAACACCGATTTAGAGCGCAGCTCTTGAGGAGGGGGAGGGAAGGGTACTGAGGGGAGGGTATATCCTTCCTCCCTCCTCCTCACCTCCTCATCCTGCCTGCTACTCCTCCCTCCGAGCGGCGTCGGCGTCGCTGTCGGCGTAACCGTGAGGTCACGTGACCCTCGTGACCTCACGGGGGTCACGTAAGGTCACGGGGGTCACGTGACCTCACGGGGGTCACGTGACGTCACCGTGGTCACATGACCTCACGGTTACGCCGACGGCGAAGCCGCTTAAGCCGGAAACGGGCGCCTAAGAGCTGCGCTCTAAAACAAAGCGTCAAAATAGACTAAATACGCGCGAAGATAAATGCTGACAAAGTTGCTGTCGCCATTTTTGCAGGACACCGCGGCGGTGCCCTGAGACAAATTCTGACCGCGGGAGTGTACGCATACGCAGAAGCTTACTGGAAGAAGGTCCATTGCACGGGTTTGTCCGCAAGAGCAAAGACATGGCGGCGGCCAGTCGCCTAGCTTTCTTGCTATCGTCTATAATACGCCACCCGATTCCCTCCTCTGACCGAACTCGCTGGGAAGGTGGGACGGGACGTCAGCGCTATTTCGGAAGCGCTGTTCTGGCTACTTCGCACGCCAATTTTAATATAATTTTGATATTCGCGATCCTGGAGACCAAATTATTAACACAATAAAATCTTCTTTTTTTTTTTTTAAATACAGAACTGCTTTAGTTTTTCTTTAAATGCATAACAATCTTTAAAATTTTTTGTCTGTTTTTTTTCGTTTTACTTTCTTGAATTTGTTGTATTTTATTTACCTTCCCTTATGCTCGGGTGCTTTAAGGGTATAATAAATATAAATTAAATATGATTAGATAAAATTACAAAATTTACCCAGGTGTCATTAAACAACCTAGACATTAAAAAAGTCTTTAATCACAACTGATTAGTCTACGCAAGATTAACTGTCGAACTTTATAGCTTGAACACATCTAAACTCAATTAGGAATATAATGTTTCATTTGTTTTAAAATGGTCGTATGGGCGTCTCATTGATCATTCCGAACTATCTAAATTCGACAAAACAACCTTTGTGCATCAATCGAAACACGAGCGAACTAGGCGAAGCACATTAATCAACTAAACTCCAAGCTAAAAGAAAAAAAAATGCCACAATTAAAGTTGACGACAACTCGTTAACTCCATCGCACTCTACTCTGTATGTTTTTTTTCGACAGCGCTTACCATTCTTTGCCTATAAAGTCGCGTTGTTCAGCTATTCACCTTCCTTCAATTTTTTTTTACTCTCTTTTGATTTCTTTTTTTTTTGTTCTTTTACTCCCCAAATAGTGACGACACGCTATCAGCCACTTTCCCTACCTACGTCTTGAATTGGAATGTCGTAGTTTAGACCCAAAGCACTTCTCCTGGCTGTTTCCACATTTCCAACGCGGTGTTATTTTCTCCTTTTAATTTTTACCTTATTCTCACTTCCCCTCCCCCAAATTTGTGTCAAAAACAAACAAACGAGAAAAAAAAAAAGACACGCACACAGTATAAAAACTAAAGAAAGACGCACGCGCGCGCAGGTCCCTTCCGGTTGTTTAAATCACACTAATCAACGGAACCGAGCTTTGTACTTCGTGTGGCCTCTCCGTTCTCTCGGCTGTTACTTCCACTCTATTACAACTCGGTTACACGACGAGAACGAGCCCGGAGCAATCCAATCTGGTGCCGAAAAAGCATGGTTGCGAATTATAAAGTAAAGCTAATCTAAATGAAATGGGAAAAGGACGGTGAGGTGGAGGGAGTTGGGTAGAAAGAAAGAGAGAGAGAGAAGGAGAGCGTGTTTAACTCCTCTTATTCCTAACCTGGCAGTGCGGTGGAGGCTACGCACTAGCCGGACCAATGAACCACGTACCTTTGATCACGTGACCCCTCTTTGCGCGTGGATAGGGGCGGGAGCCTGATGACGTAGCGAAAGATATGCGTGTGACTGGTCCAAAAGAGCACGTAGCCTCCACCGCAGCTTAGGGGGCGAACGGAGGGTATAGCTCTCTTCGTGACACTCTGGAAACGGGTGAGGTCTTTGATATCAGAACAGAGAGGCGGTGGAGGAAAAGAAGATGAGGAGAGAGGGGAGGCAAAGCTCTGCATCGTCGATCGACGGGAAGCCCTCTGCCGTCCTCATTCTGTATTCATGAGGCTTAGCGAGTGGCGGCGTAATGTTTTAACCTCCGCGTCTAATGTCGTTGTCGAATTTCTTACTCTTTTTTTTATTCTTGTTTTGTTTCGTCCTTACGTATGCTCCTGTTCTTGGTGTAGTCAATACTCTTGCTCGTGGAGTCTGAAAACGAATTCCGAATGTTTCTCGAAAAAGAGAACACAGTGGAAGGCAACGTGCAGTGTTTGAACATATATCTTAACTTTAAGGGATAACACGTGTGTTAGTTTTACTGCCGAAGTAGAAAGGAGTATTGCCCTTTGATTTCAGTCACTCAAAGGTGGTGAAGACAGGTATAATGAGAAGTTGCCTACGGGAAGCGATATGGAAGTCGTGCGAGTATAGCGAGTATAAAAGTGCAAATAACCTTCTTTGAACCAGCTTTTTTTATGTTGGCGACAGTGATGGATCATGTTTATAGGGGTTCATATTATAAATGCTGAAGCACCTTACACCAAACATGTTTTTAATTTTAAATTTAATCGTAAAAAAACAGCAACAAAATCAAAATCTTGCAAAGTATCACAATAAAAGCGATACAATTTAAACGTACTTATACTACCAAGATACAAATACATTTTCTAAACGCATCTCGATACAGAGATACAGATACTCAATAGTATCTCTAAAATACTATCGTGATACATTTGTATCGCGATACTGCCCAGCCCTGTTAGGACAGTGCCTAATAGACGATATGCGAATTGCACAGCGCCATTGAGTGAGGCGCCGAAGAACGTGCTCCGTCTTACCAGTTCTTTCCGGCGCTGGCAAAGGCAAGGGCGCGAAAGCGTTCTGAAGAATCCTTCGCTCGCACAAACACTCGCGCAAAAAAAGCGCTTTCGAAAACCATGTTTCTGCGTCCGCTCCTTTGCCGGCACTCAAAGCCAAATTTCGAGCTGAAGTGTGCGTCCGCCATGGTGGTTACAGCTAAAGCCCCTTGATAAAGGCCTTTTTTACAAGTACCGCCAACCATTGTTGTGGAAACGCGCGAGACACGTGCCGCAAGCGCGTGCTCCGCCGCCATTCGCTTCCAAGGGCCGCTCATTTCAGTGCTGCAGCGCCATTTGCTTCCAAGGGCCGCTCAAGTCATGGGCCTCGTGCGCTCGCGCATTTGACGCTACTTGCAAGACAAACGCAAACACATCGAGGGGCTTTAGTTACAGCGAGAGACCGGCGACCGGCAAGGCGACGAGCATGTACGTGCACGCGCCAAGGAAGAGCGTAGCACAATACTAATCCTAAGACTTAGGATCAGTGTTGTTTTACGCTTTTCCTTACTAACCCTCCCGAATAGACCTATTGCCAAATTGCCCAAGCATCAAAGAGAAGGCAGGGATTGGTGTTCGACGCGCCACACGCGCACGCCTTCCCCGTATAAAATATTCGAAGTAAATAGCCGAAAAAAAGCGCGGACGAACGTTCGTCCAAGATGCCATTTGTTTTAGGCATTTGCTTTGGAAAAATTACTGCTGCTGAGGTCAGTACGTGCTGCGCGTGGAACACCTATCCCTGCATTCTCTTTGATGCTTGGGTAATTTAGGAATAGGTCTATTGTCCGGGAGCCTTCCGCATTTCGGCTACACCTCCCGATTGTGCGGACGCAACCTCGATCTCCTCCACTCCCCTCGCCCCCCCCCCCCCCCCCCCAAAAAAAAAAAAAAAAAAAAAAATTTGCGTGTGTAAGTGCGAGTTACTCGGGAGTAGGTCTAGGTGGTCCAGGTTTCCCCGGCGGGCTGTCACGTGACAACTGAGTAAGATGCCTGTTGGTCGAGTGTTAGTCTATAGGTTACTCCAACGGGTAGATTTCCGTTACTCCGGCGTTGACTTTGACGTTGACGTGGATATTCAAGGTTTTTGTTGGCCAAGATAGGAAACCTCATTCCATGTGATCGTGGGTGCTCCGCAGTGTACTGGTTGCATTAGGCTTAGGCAGCCGAACAAAGCAGGAACGAAGTTTTGAAAAACAAAACACAAAAAAAAAAAAACAGTTAGGGCGGAGGCGAGCTGGTATAGGTTTACCATTTTTTAGACCACCTGAGACTGGTTGGAAGAAACACGACGACGTCTCAAACACAGCTAACCACTTTATTCAGTGCTCCCCACTTTTATACATCCTGAACCCAAAATTGTCACCAGGAAAAAATACACTCCAAACAATGGCACCTTCACAGCCACGCTTGTCCTTAAAATTTTTTTTTTTTTTTAACGTGGAATTGCGAAAACAAGTCGGGGCTTTAACTTTGTGTTTCCGCGTTTCGTTTGAACGATGGCACTTTCTAAAGACGAGAAGAAGTATCTGAAAGTGTTTTTAAAGTAATACACAGGTAAGTTTTCCTGCTTCGTCTCGTCGCGAAAAGGTGACAAGTTCGGTTTTTGTACGACTTGCGGCTGTGATGTGAGCATACCGCACGGTGGGAAGACCGACATTAAGGTTCATATCTCCTCACAAAAGCAATATAACTACATTCGTGCCGCAGAAAAGCAGGGAAGCATCGACAGTTTTTTTTTTTTTAAACAACTGTGAAGACGGTGTAATTAATGCAAGCCGAGTGCAAATGTTTACGGATTTTCTTGTTGAACACAATCTGCCGCTGAGCGTGAGTGATCACGCTGGACCGTTATTTCGGAAGATGTTTCCGAAGTGTGACGACGGAAAGCGCTATGGATGTGGGCCCACAAAAACAACTGCTCTCCTCGGGGAAATGCAACGGGTGCCGGAAGCTTAATGCTGGAGGTTTTGAAACATCGGGCTTTTGCAATCATTGTGGACGGGAGCAACGACAGAGGGTTGCAACTGTATCCCATCGTAGCAACCTACTACGTGGAGGAATTGCGGAGAGCCAAAAGTCGACTGCTCTGTTTGCAAGCGCTCCATGAAGGGGCCGCAGGGGCCAATTGGGCGGAAGATTGGCAACCTTGTTCTGGACGCGCTGAAGTTGCGCGATATGCCAGTGAAGAACTGCATCGCTTTTGGTTCCGACAACGGGAACGTCATGATTGTAAAGAAGAACGGTGTGGCAGCTGTGGTAAAAGAAGTTCAAGATAATTTGATAGTTGTTGGCTGCCCATGTCACCTCATCAATCTTGCAGCCGAGAAAGGAGCTGCATGCCTACCTGCAAAATTTGACGAGGTCCTCATGGGCATGTACTTCCTCGAGAAGAGTGCAAAGAGAAAGGACGGGCTTGTCGAATATTGAGGAGTAATGTATATATATATAAAAAAGCAGAAACAAAAAAATACGTCCGGACTCTTATGCGTGATCTTATCTGAACAGAGCTTATTGCATATTACGTGGACTGATTGAGAAGTAACCGGACTGCTTCTGTTTTTTTTTTTTTCTTTCTTTTCTTTTTATGCAATTAGGTAGACAGGCGGTGTTATGCTGTTTGTGAATGTAATGCATACACACGTCTGAACCTGCAGTTGAAACGTTATTGCACTTAGCATTCTGTCGCAGCGAGCGAAGGCACGTGCGAAGGCACGTGCCTCACACGTGTCGTCATGGCGGATGAGCAAGACGTGATTTTGAGATCATGGATGGGGTCCGTGATTGAATTTCGCGTTAACCTTGGTAACCAATATGGAATGATCTTCATACAGCTTGGACTTATTGCCGGGTGAATAATAGGCATTCTCAACACCGAAAAAAAAGAAGAAAAGACTGAACGGAGGAAAGTTCTCTCTATACGACGAAGGGAACAAAGTCGCGGCTGCAACGATTTATCAATTTATTTACACCTTAAAGAGCCTCTTACACGCCAAAAAAAAATGTTTTTTTTTTCATGCCTCCCTTCTGACCGCCCCGACACCTTGCGGTACACTGTTACGTCACAGTGCACTGGCGGGAAGTTTGAATTGGGCCTCGTATTTCTATTTCTTATAAAAGAAACTACGAACTCTATAGTGAAACAATTTTTTTGTAATGTCCTGACATGAAACTTCAACGCCTAGCATGAAAAAAAGAGATTTTTTTTTTTTTTGGCGTGTCAGAGGTTCTTTAAGGGCCCGTGAAGGGCATTACATTAGGGGGGGGTATTCAAAATTTATACAATTCAAGTGATGTTGCAAACAAAAAGTGAAAGCCGTTTACAACTCCCTGTAACACCGAATTAGAGCGCAGCTCTTGAGGAGGAGGGGGGAAGGGTACTGAGGGGGGTGTCACGTGACCTCGGGGGGGGGGGGGGGGTCACGTGACTTCGGGGATGGGGGTCCCGTGACCTCGGGAGGGGGGGGTCACGTGACCTCGGGAGGGGAGGGGGGTCGCGTGACCTCGGGGAGGGGAGGGGGTCGCGTGACCTCGGGGAGGGGGGGTCACGTGACCGCCCTCCCCGAGGTCCTCCCGAAGGAATCCAAGGTCCTCCCGAGGTCCTCCCGAAGTCCTCCAGAAGGAACCCGAGGTCCTCCCGAGGTTCTTGGAGGGAAGTGGGGGGGGGGGGGGGGGAAGGGGGCTCGCGGTTACGCCGACGGCGATGGCGACGCCGACGCCGCTCAAGCAAGAAATGGGCGCATAAGAGCTGCGCTCTAAAACAATAACATTGTTTTACATTTATTTTAATATTTTAAAACATTCTAACCGGTATATTAAATGTGAAGGATATGCTACTTCAAAGACGGAAAACGACAAGAGCCTGTAGTCAAGCAGTTCTGAATAAAAATATTCAGTCTTACTACTTTTCAATCGACCCTTGTACACTTTACAAAGCTCACGAATGCATAAGACGAACTAAGTTGGAGAGCGTCAACTAGCGGGAAAGGGCCCCATTTTCCCATTGAAACTTTCATAAAACCACTCATGACTTTTGAATAAGATGACGGTTACTTCCGAACTTTTGGCATCTTGTCTGAACCGCTAGCGCCACATTGTACGGAGAAAGCGTTCGGCGATGCATAGTTTGTTTTTGTGACGCAAGTTTGGTTTGCTTCGGTGTTTTGAGGTCCAGTGAAAAGGGGTGCCAGCCGGGAGAGCTATTGGCCTTTTCACGGGGCGAGTCGCTATCCGCCTAGGGAATAGGGCGAAGCTGATAGGTGGCTGATAGAAACAGGGTTGAAATTCAAATGCTAGTTTCTTTAAGGGAGGGGGGGGGGGGGTGGGGGGGGGGGGACACTTTGCTGAAATTGAAAGCAAAACTTTGACATGCGTTTGCGACCAGTGCGTAATTGTTTTGGTTCATGCATCTTGAACAATTTGAGACGAAGAAAATATATCACACGAAATTAACGTAAACTCTTGGAAATTTTGAAAATAAATTACGACAGTCGTGCCTTAAGACTGTTCCAAGTTGCGGGCTAACTATAGCAATATCGTCCGGCTTGATTTCCAAACTTTGAAATCAGAACAAGTTGAAGTTACTGAGGCCCACTTCAGACGGGGCAACTTTTCCAGCAATTTTAAGGTTGCTGGCGGGTTGTTCCCTAGGTTTCCCTAGATCGACGCCAATTGCTGAGATCGGGCCCGGCTCGAACAAGCGAGCAACTCGGAGCAATTCGAAGACGGTTGAAGCGGCTGCAGCCAATCAGGGACGCGATATTTTCACGTGACACCCCTGTGGTGGTGATGATGACAGCTAAAGACTTTGTTCTGGTTTGGAATGGATCGTTTTTGGAAATAAACAGTTTCAGAAAAATTAGTTAGTATTCTCAACGCCGTTCAAAGTTATAAGAACGCGTTTTTAGCGCGTAGCTGGGCGTCTAAATAGTGAAAGAAGAATCAAATTTAATGATGATGATGGCAAGTCCGAGCAATTCGGTTGCTGCGTGTGAACGCGGGCGGCCGGTGTTGCTGGAGTTGCAACGTCAAGTTGCTGGGTGGAATTGCTCCGTCTGAAGCGGGCCTGACGGTCGGATATGTACAGAAACGAAACATTGTGACAGATAACAAAAATAAATGCACGACACCGTTTTGTTTTGTTTTATTTTTAATAACAATCTACAATCTATCGAAATAAAGAAGAAGAAAAGCAAGATACGGTCCCAACACTAAGGACTAGCACGATGAAAGCGACAGCAACAAGGTCTCTAACCTTTGGTGATTTACCGAATTGTTTTGGTCGAAAGTCGCAGTTTGCGGCGAATCGTTACGACGATAAACAGCTCGTGCTTTGCTATCAGTGTCTTGTGAGCTCGCATCCTGTTTATCTCAGGGCTAACGAATGCTTGACTCTTCGTAAACATTTCAAAGGGCCACCACGGCGTGAATGGATTTCGTGGGACTGTCATATTAGCTCAAGATTGAGCTCACATTTGTGTTGCTTAATGTCCATGCATTTGATTGCTCATGTACTTATATTTACATCAGCGACCTCATTAAAGTTATTGTGTGAGTGTATAAGATCGGACTTATATGCTGTTTTTCAAAGCAAATAAAAAAAAAGATGTTTACAAATCTTTGTAATGCGAAATTAGAGCGCAGCTCTAATTTCGCATTACAGAGATATACCGTGCTTTCTGCACCCTTCTCCTCTTCCGTGACCTCCTCCTCCCCTCCTGTTTTTCCGTTCCTTCCCCTCCTCCTTTATAGCCTCCCCTCCTCCTTTGTATACTCCTCTCCTCCTTTTCCGTACCCTCCCCTCCTCATCATGCGTACCCTCCCCTTCTCCTCTGCATACTCCCCTCCTCTTCCTCCTCCGCTGCGCTCTAAAACTTAGTGGTACTGCCGTGAACGGGTATGATGATTGTACACGTCAGCAAAAATGCTCCTTACCCTGATTTGTATAAGGTTTGTTATAAACGCTTCTAAGGAAAGTTTTGTCCCTATAGTCCGTGTTTAGTCTGAAATTGAATTATGTGTGATATGTGTGGTCGACGTGTAATGGTATGAAAGCGACGGCGATGAAATTTTATCCTTGCTTCCGCAACTTGCTGAAAGGCGATCTCGAGGGAACGTTTTTTTTTAGTGCACAAATTACTTTAAAAAAACAACAAAAAAACAACAACAACAACAACAACAACAACAACAATGAATTATTTTACATAAAGGGTAAATTTGATTTTGGGCCTTTTTACCGAGAACGTATTCATCAATATGCCCTCGCGTTTCTGCAATGTTCGCTTTCTTAAACAAAACAGCCAAAACTTGAAGTTCGAACATTAAAATGTCGAGATAATATAGAAAAGATATGTCAACGAAATGGTGCCGTGTCGACAAATTGTCGTTTTGAGAAAGTAGTTATCACTGGCGACAATATTTTACAGCAATTAAGATATTTAACACTGATTAAAAGATGACACTGATTAAGATATTGTTTCATAAAAGAGGAATTAACTTTCGCCAGTGTGACCACGTCCCGTTTTGGCCGGGACAGTCCCGTTTTTGAGGCCCCGTTCTGCCGTTCCGTCTTTTTTTCCCAATAAAAAATTATGTCCCGTTTCCGCAGGAGTCCATAGTTTTGAAATTGGCACCAAGCGAGGTAAAGCAAACCGAAAATATGCCTACTCGTTACAAGTATATTTTACAAAAATAACCGTAGGTACTTAAATATATTTACCCAGAGAGTCCAATTAATAACTGTTCTAGCCCACAAACACTTTTCTCTCGCGAAAACGGGTGTGTAGGAATATTTTTTTGAGTTACTGGACATAGCACGCATGTAGAATCTTGGTTGGCAACACTACAGAATCTCGGTTTACTAATTTCCCCTTTTATGTAGATAATCAAGATATATGTAGGTGCATTTTAAATTAGATATATGTCATCTTATGAAGATGTACACGCATAGCGCCAGAGGTCGTAGCCAGATGCCAAAGTTTCAGCATGAAACCGATATCTTATTCGAAAGTTATAAGTGATTTTCTGAAAAATTCAATGGGGAAATGGGGCTCATTTTCGCCCATTTTCGGTTTCTGGCGCCCGAGTGCTCCAGGTATTCGAGAGGTCCGTTGGCCGTCATTGTCCATTAGCATTTTCAGAAAATCACTCATAATATTTTAATAAGATATTAGTTCGAGCTGAAACTTGGGCATCCGGTTCATTTGTAAGGAGAATGAGCGTTCGGCGATGCGCAGTTTATTTTTGCAATAATGAAAAAAAAATCTGCATATTTGTTTTTTTGGGGGACGCCCTGTTTATTACACCAGTCAAGTAAACACCCATAGTTGTGTAAAATGGTGTATTTTTTAACTTATACCTTTCTAGCACCCTTTTCACAGGATTTTTGAGCACAAGGGTATACATATGATTTGTAAATCACATACACCCGTACACCGTACAGGTACCGGCGGCAAATAAAATCGTGTGAGAGGGTGTTCACGCTCCTATTTACACCTTTCGCACCCTTTTTTTTTAAGTGTTAGAAATCACACTTTTGTTTTCAAGATTGTGCGCAATTACGCCTTCTTCCTAGGGCGTTTTTTTGTACCAATAGGGGTGTTACTTATGGGACAAGCCATTTACGCAAATAAGGGTGTGAACATGTTTAATGCGAAAAAGCGCTAAAAATTTCGCGCAGTGTAGATACAAACAGGGCTGGAACTCTATCGTTAGATACCGATCGAAGGCGACTCAGTAGCATGAACTTTCACCGAAACCTGGGGTTCTGTCTGAAAGAGAGGGAGCAGGGAAAGTTAAGGCTCGGCTTTGTGGGCTTAACTCTGCTCTTCCGGTGGCACGCGTCCCGGCTGGAGGAAGTGGGCGGGAGGGTCTTTCCTCAATCGTACGATCGGAATCCAGGGGAGATTCCTCGCGTCCATAACAAAGGAGAAGGCGCCTTCCAGATTCCAGGGACATCGCGAATCCCGTGGCCACAATCGCCCCCTTTTCATTGCCATCTTGCGTTAGTTCTGTTCTCACGACAAATGAGTAGGACGGGGAGCAGTCAGAAACGCAGATGCGACAAGGTCGTCTATCCTTCCGGTGGTGCTGATACCTAAATAGCGTCGCCTGCCTGCGGTGCGGTAAAACGTATGCGCCGCAGTTACGTGTATGTGGGGTACCATACGCTCGTGTTCATGTCGCTTTGTTTCTTGTGCCCTCGGACACTGAAGAAATTTTGAACCTTGAATCGACTGCACCTCAGTTGTATATCCCTGTTAGCGCGTTCTACGCACATAATGAATCTTTTGTCGTACACTATCGCATCTTGGAAGTTTTAAAATTTTAAGCTACAAATAAGTTGCTGGGAACAGTCAACGTGAATAGGCACTATAACATAGTACGATGACGACATTGCACATAAACAAGCCGTAAGTTTGGAAAGCAAACTCTGGACGTTTTATGTACTATGTTGTCATCCAAGAAAAATCAAAACGTTGAGCGCTTTAAAAAGACACTGAAAGGTCTAAATCATTTTATTTTATTATTATCCGAAACGGGTGAAGACGATGCCTGGACATTAGCCTCAAAATTCGAAGCTTAGGAGCTCAATATTTATAAAATACAAAAAAAAAAAAAAAAAATTTAACAGCCGAATTTGAAGTTCCCGCGCGATGCGCGCCAATGCATTGATGTCAAAGATTCAATCGTCCTGAGTTCCTCTCTCGCCTCCGAACCGACCCAACCGGAAGAGTCATGTTCCCCCGGATAACGGGATCAACCACGCTTTTTCTTGCGTGCCGCCTTTCGCTGTGAGCAGACGGCGCGTACAACCTAAAGTACGCTGCACAGGTTCCTGAAGAACGCGTCAGAGAAGGCAGCCTGGCTGAGGGTTTCGGATCGAAGTTATTTCTTTGTTCTTGATACTCTGTGAACGAGGATTATGAGGTCAGCCCAAGCGTCTCTAGAGCCTTGGACGTTCAAGTGGTACCTCGGTGAAGGCGTCGTGCCTTTCCGACGAACTTTCCGCAGCATGGTGACATCACACGAGGCAAAATGTCCAAGGCTAGAGGTAAGTATACCAAACTTAGAGAACTTCGTCCGATTCCCCGACTCTCCGATCACCATCACTGCTACAGGTGCCGAGCGCCGTCATGTTTTCCGAGGAAGGATAAAAAACCAGGAGGCGACATCACTTCGAGACTCCGATTTTCGATATTTCGAAAGAAGGGGCAGCCCCTTCTTTTGCGTTAAATTGTTCGAACCATCGCGTTAAAAAGATGTTTTACGAATGTCGTTATTACATGTTATAAAATTGTCGCTTATAAAGCTTCTGAATTGTATAATCGATTATGTCACAAACAAAAAGAAGCGAGGAGGTGAGAAAAGAAAAAAAAGCCCCAAAAATAAAAAGAAAATGCACGCGCGCAAAAAAAAAATATTTTTTTTTTGTGTGCTTTTTAGTATTTTTGTGTTTATGACTACAACTTGCATCGTTTTAGACGATAAAGAAAAACGACCCTTGGGGTTTCAGTGCCCCTTTAAGTTAGAAGAAGCCAAGCCCCTGTTCTCCCCACAAGCCACAACCTGACTGCTTTCGTAGTAATCAACAAACGATCATACTACCTTGTACCTTCAACTGCAGAGACAAGAACGTGCATTAACCGCGGTATATCACAAGTGATACCGACCGAGAACCCGCTTTGACCGCGAGACACCGGATCAATTTCTTCTTGTCCATCGGAAATCTGAGACGGAAGACCAGACCCCGCCGGGGAAGAGGGGGGAGGGGGGGGGGGGGGGCATAATAAAGGAGGAAGAAGCAAAAACCCACTGCGAAAAAGGCAAAATGAATGAATTTGTCCAGCATCCGCCCACCGTAGCACGTGACGTCCGTGGCAGCGTTACTAACGCACACCTCGGAATCGAGAGCCTCACACGATCATCAAGATATCCCTCGAACTGACGACGCTCAGAAAGCTACGATCGAAACAAAAGTGACAAGAGAACTCCGAGACGATAAAGAAGAGAATGGAAGGAAGCCGTTGATCTTCTCCCCTCGCCAAGAAGCGGTGGGGGAACCATGGACATTATGCGACGGCATCGAGAGTGCCACGCCGCCGCAGCATCGGTCCCTTCCAGACACGCGTCGCTGACAGTGTCAAGCGTATGTCCGGTCGGTCGCTGGAGTGAACCTTCTTTCTTTTTAAGCTTGGTTTGGTTTTTGCTTTTTGTGTTTTTCTACGGGCATCCATCTTTTCTGGAACACGTTATGTCCTGCTCCTAGATTCGAATTATGAGTCTTCCTCCCCTCCCGCGGCGAGAGAGAGCTTTATACTCCTTTCTTTTTCGGGAAGATCGTCCCTCGGACTTACCAGGACGCTCCTTCTTTTCTTCTTTTTTTTTTTCTCCTCGGAAGTTGTGTTGTGCGGTCGCGTGGGGTGGTAAGCCAGGGAAGGTCTCAGATTTTGGGACCGTGCGTGTTTGTGCGTGTGTGCGCGTGGTTGTGCCGGGTTCCCCGCCGCCGCGGTTCCCCTAGAAACTCTTGAGTCCTGACACTGGGTATTACTCGATGAAAAATGATGGCGTTGGCGGTTGGGGTCACGTTGAACACATTCGGGCATAAAAATAAAATGGCGAGAATTTTTCCAGTTTTGAAACGCTAGACGTCTCAGCTGCTTCCTCCATTTTCTTTTGTTGCGATAATGTTTTCTTTTGTTTCCAAAGCAGATGCTTTTTTTTTTTTGTATTTTGGGTGATAATGAACCTTACGACGGGGCAAATAGGTGGGCATACATCTCAAAATCGAGGACGTTCTAACGACTATATTACGGACGCAGTGACAGCTTAACGATGGTCTTTGGAAATCCTGCTCACATGAACTATTTTTAAGTTACGATTATTGCAAGAAAACGCATGCGCTTTTTACGACCCATATTGACAGAAGATACGATTTCATATAATCTTGAGTTAATGTATTCAATGTGCCCTATACGCTTAAGAAGGTTTTATTTCCCTGTTTGAGTTTGCCAATTCAGTCTTTATACAGCTCCTCCGACATCCTGAATACAAAAACACATTGTGGAGAAATAACTAATAATATCAGTCTTACAGTGTCTACAAAACGGTTTACGTCGCTTGATATCATTGCGCTGCAGTTAAGCTTTGTCAAAAAACACAAAATTTTGTGGTGGAATACTTTGGGCAGGTTTGACAGCATTGGAGGACCGTCTCCAGAGGCAGAAAGCATTATATAGCGCGATTTTCATAAGGGCATGGCAGTGATGAATATGTCGATGCAAGAGTTCACTGGGGAACTTGCTTCTATCCGTCTTTTCTTGTAGCATTTCTTTCTCTGCCAGTGGCGCTTTCAACCGTGCTCTAGGACATTATCATATTCAGTATGCCAGGGCTAGAGAAATCGGAACAGAGAGGAGAGATATACACTTTGTCTCAAGAGCCGATTTGTTTTTAAGAATAATTGTTTCGGCAGCTTGACTTCATTTTTCTGTCGGTTTTCCAAGATAGAATAAGACCTTTAGATGTAGTCTTTAAAACGCTATAGCTTTCTGTCATCTACCTGCCCTACGTCTCTACCTTTGGGAAATCAATGAACAGCCCCTTACTGCCGCACTTCGTAATTCGGGACACAACCTATACCTATACCTCAGGGGAGAGGAAGACATGCGAATATCCTCTGGGACACAAACCTTTGTTGTTTTTGTTGTTGTTATTTTAAGCACGCGCCTTCACAGAAGTTCTGAAAACTAGATCTGCTGTTTAGTGTAAAATAGAAGGTTCTTTTTAAAAAAAAGACGAAAGAAGAGGAATACTTGAAAAAATGAAAGCCGTTTACAACTCCCTGTAACACCGAATTCGAACGCAGCTCTTGAGGAGGAGGAGGGAAGGGTACTGTGGGGAGGGTATGCCCCTCCTCTCTGCTCTTCACCTCGTGATCCTGCTTGCTACTCTTCCTCCCCTCCTTCTCCTTCTCCTTCACCTCCTCCTCCTTTCACCAACCTTCAGCCTCCTCCCCTCGTCTCCTCCTCCCCTCCTCCTCAAGGGGGGTCACGTAACAGCGGGGGGGGGGGGGGTCACGTGACCTGGGGGAGAGGGCCACGTGACCTGGGGAAGGGGGTCACGTAACCTGGGGGAGGGGGGTCACGTGACCTCACGGTTACGCCGACAACGACGCCGACGCCGCTCAAGCCGGAAATGGGTGCCTAAGAGCTGCGCTCTAAAATCGGATTCCCATAGAAACGGTTCTTTTTTTATGGAATACCGTCTCTGGGCTTCACAGCCTCCTTTGATAATGTATGCATTACCTAAGAATATGAAATGCCCGCATGAAACGTGTGCAGAGGCACAAAACGGGTATGTCATATCCTATTTTAGTAGATACAGTAGTACGGGGTATAAAAGTGGGTTGATATATTTTGTAAAGACCGTTTTTATGGGGTTTTCAAAATTTGCATTTAACAGTACTGAACACTACTCACCTCGTTCACGCTTGCCCCGAGGGCTACCATTCAATCTAGCTTGTTGTTTTTCGACGTACCTCTTATTATCACTAAAGCTTCATTCATAATTGCGACCTACCATCGGCCTCTAGAAACCCTTTCGCTTAGTCTTTAGTTACAAGTATTGAATGTATTTTAATCGCGAAATCGCAACTCTTTTTTTTTCTCTTGGACATATTTTTTCGCGGTGTATTCAAGCTTTAAAATTATTTGTATGCGAAGTGTCCCTTATACCTCGGATGAATTTTTACATATTGTTATAAAAAGTGCGCAAAAGAAAAAAAGGAAAGAAAGGAAGAGCAGTTTTGATGTCTTTGGCACTTGCACGTTAAACGCGTCTCAACTATTCAGCTTTCGTTTACTTGAGAAGCGTTTCTACCGGGTTGCAACACAACAACCAGCCCTCTATATTACAGGTCGGTGGTTTCATGCAAAATAACTGGTTATAGAAGTTCTCCCGGAAAACAAAATACTTTCAACAATATTTGTTTTCAACAATATTTGTTTTATGAGTATCCAGCATGCGACATTCAGGTCTTTTGGATCTCGTGACGGTCCCTTCCGCTAGGCTTCCCACTTCCGAACAGAGAACAACATAGAGATAGATGATTCCAACTCTTCATCATTCCTCTGCCTACTGTGCCAAGGAGATTACTCGAGGTTCTCCCGTGTCAGAGGCTCACAGCATGAACAACGAGGCCTATGCGGACAGGGTGGCTGGAATGAGCCATCCCGAACATTCTTCCTCTGCCGCCCGTCTTGTCTATATTTCGTGGCTAATGGTGACGTGCAGACGCCTCAGAGGGCCATGAAGATTAATCGGCAAGGACAATACGCTGCAGGAATGCAAGCTGGGCAAGTTGGTTTATGACAGGGGCGTGGAACATCCCAAGTAACGGTAACAAGGATTGCGCGAGAAAAAAACTCAGCTTTGTCTTCTCTATTGCTCTTCCCCCTTACTTATACCTCGCTCTTGTATATTGTCGTAAGAGGTAAAAAGCGCCGAAAACAGCAAGGACAAAGACGAAATAAGACAAACACAAAGCCCACTCGCAAGTAGTTTATTCGTCTTTGTTGTTTTGGGCGATTTTTACATTTTAGGACCATGCCGTTGATGTTGTTTTCGGCACTTATTACCTTTTTGAGACTATGAACCAACTTGCCCAAATGACCGCTTCGTGTACACTCTTTAAACGCGTTAGTTTGGAGTTTTAAGCCTACTCCACTCGAGGATACTTTGAACCACTCTTATGCACTTATTGATAAAGTAAACAAAAGAAAAGATTAGGCGTCGCTAGATTCAGCGGCGTTTATCGCCTCACAATCGCCTTTATCAAGTGATGTTTTGTGGCCAGATAGTGATGAGTCGTTGGTGAAAACAAGCGCTCATTCCAAGGTACCTAAGATACCACAAACTAAACCTCATCGGTGATGATTCATCCCGGCTACGACGGGGGTGGGCGACCAGCCATTCCATCTATAACACTGCGAAAGAATGTTCACACGAGGCTTCACATCCAAGCAGATTCTTTCTCAAAGTTCGCATTCGAGCACAATGAAGTTCATCCTCGATTAGTTCATGCCTATAAACATCCGGTTTTATAGTGATGTTATGTTCCAGCGCACAGAGCCGCGCTCGATCCCCATTTTCATACATAAAGGCAAAGCCCCGAGTCACTTGAGCCAAGACTCGTCTATTGGCCACCGCCGTCCATCTCCGCCGCGCTAAAGAAAGCACTTGGGCTCTGTATATACTTCTCCCCAGATCGCGGGCCCCCCGAACCCAATATCAGGCCGTAGCGCCAACCTCTAAAGCGGTGTCACGGGCTTAAAAGGCTCTGCTGTCTACCACGATCTGAGTCCCATTGTGCCGCGGCAGGCACCGCGGCGGTATTTTTTTGTCTCTGGAGCCATTAGAAGGGGGCTGCCCCCACGGCGCGATTAAGGCGTTCGTTCTGCGAACTTTCAATAGTGACGACACAAAGGGGTCGCCTGTCAGCTGGATCCGGCCGCGTCCTTGGCGAGCGAGCTTATCGGACGCGCAGTTCATTCTGTTCGCTCTCCCGAGATTCACTATCGGCCACCACGCGGCGCGTACTTCGTTTTATCTCCCGATGGACCGCAATGGACGTTACGATCCGTCCCAGGCCAATCCAGAACTGCGAACGTAACCCGTGGCTACGCGTTCTTCGCGTCACTGTACTTCTCACAAAAGGTCACGTTACAGTTGCACGGCACCTTGAGCGTCCCCTACAGTTCACCGGGTGAAACGGAGAAGAGGTGCGAGACACTTCCTCCCCCGTTTGCTGTTGGAACACCCGCGACAACGGCACCACCACTTTGTTTTTTCTCTTTTTTTGTTTGTGGGAGTTAGAGCGCGGGATTGTGAACTCGAGCCTCTGTTTAGACGCCTGCTACGCGGTCCTCTTTTCTCTTCACAGCCGCCTTTTGTCTGCCTTCAGGCAGCGGAGTAATCGAAGTCATTCGAGCCTTTGTTTGGTTTTCTGTTATTCTGATAAGCATTATATACTTGGGTAGGAGTGCTAGCAAAGGCGACATGTTCGTTTTTTTCCTCTTACTCTCTCAGAAGGGCATGGGGATAAGTTAAGGGGCTATTGAGAATACGCGTGGCAACAGGTTATGTGCCACTTTCGGTGCTCCTGAAAATCTCCTAGAAGTACTTTAGAAAGCTTCGCTCTCAAAGGAGGATTAATTATTTATTTATTTTATTTATTTATTTAGTAATACTGCTGATCTCACATGGAGATCATAGCAGGTGGGGTACAAGCATAATGAAACACAATACACAAAGTCAACTGTACATGCATTCACATCCTCCGCCACACGGTAACAGACAGAAAAAAAAAATATTATACTAAACGCGCGGCAAACAAATCAAGAGATCTCTGCTCAATTGTCTCTTGGGGAAGCTCGTTCCACTCCTCCACGGTCCGTGGAAAAAACTAATATTTAAAACAATTTTACGAGGCATGAATGGAACTATGGAAAAACTATGTCTTTGTCTAGTAGAATAGCCCCGTGAAAAAAAATATATAATCTTGCACATTAATTTTATAATACCCATGAATAATCTGATAAAAAAATTTTAATCTGCACACCCGATTTCTTTCAGTGATTGGTTGGAGGCCAGCTCTTTGGACAAGATTTTATACTGATGTCCTCCCATATGAATTAAATATGAACCTAGTGGCTTTGTTCTGAATTCTTTCTAGTTTTGTCAAATTTAATTTTGTAAATGGGTCCCAGATGACGTTACCGTATTCTAACATAGGCCGATTGATAGTTTTATAAGCTAGTAATCTCGTGTCGGAGGTGGAGTATTTTAGAGTTTTTTTTCAAAAAGAAGAGTTTACGAAGAGTATTCGAAGTAACGTAATCAATATGCTTATTCCAGCTGAGACGGTTGGTTATCCAAATGCCTAGCTACTTATATTCTGAAACCTCTACTAGGCTGTGGTTTCCTACATTATATTTAAGCTGGAGGGGCTTCTTTTTGTGAGTTACTGATATAAAAACACTTTTCTCATAATTTATGCACATCTGCCAAGAGCTACACCATTTATCAATCAAATCTAAGTCTTTGTTTAACCTATATTGATCACTAGAATCATTTACTTCGTAATAAACTACACAATCATCAGCATACGATCTCAGTTTAACAGAAATATTATTCACAATGTCATTAATGAATAACAAAAATAAAAGAGGTCCCAGAACTGATCCTTGCGGAACTTCCGAGTCTACAGTCACCTTATACGACGAAGTATTGTTAAAATCTACGTATTGCTGTCTATAAGAAAGGAATTCCACGATCCAATTTACAAGTTGATCATTTTTAAAAATTTCGCGTAATTTGGTTGCTAACTTGTTATGCGAGACCTTGTCAAAGGCCTTCACAAAATCTAAAAAAATAACATCAATCTGATTTCCTTTATTTATGGAGGATGCAAAGTCATGTGTCATTTCTACTAACTGTGTGGTTGTGGAATAACCACGCCTGAAACCATGCTGTTTTTGTGTAAGAACGGCATTCTCTTCAAGAAATTCAAAAATATGGTTATGAATAATATGTTCGAGTAGCTTACAAGACGTACAAGTAAGCGAAATTGGTCTATAGTTGGCGACGAGTTGCTTGTTCCCTGTTTTATGTAATGGTCTAAATTTGACCGTTTTCCAGTCCTTTGGGAGGGAGCCTTCAGACAAAGATTTTTTTATAAATGATAAATAAATACTTAGATATCCACTCAGCGTACCGCCTAAAAAATGCATTTGGCAAGCAATCGGGTCCCATAGATTTCTTTTCGTTTAGGTTCAGTAACATATTCAAAATCCCACTCTCACTTAAAACTAAATCTGAAATACTAGGCAAGCGTTCATGCTTTATACAGCTTGGCATGCTTCCATTATCATCTGTAAAAACGGACTTAAAGTGATCATTAAATGAGTTGGCAATTGCGGTATTATCATTCATAACCAGACAGTCACTAATAAACATATTAGTGATAGGGGAGGACGGCTCAATGTGTCTTCAAAACTTTTCCGGAGAAGTTCTAATAAATTGACTAAGTGTAACGTTAAAGTATTTGTACTTGTCTGAATACATTTGAGTTTTTAATTTGTCCGACAACATTGATATTTTGTTCTTGATCGCAAAGAAGCCATTCTTTCTATACGATTTTCTCGCTCGACTGATTTGGCGCTTCAAATGTATCGAGTCGCGCGATATCTATGGATTATGAGGGTTAATCTTCTTAGTTTTACTAGGAACAAAGCGTGATATACAGCTCTGAACAAGGTTTTTAAAATACAACCACAGTGAATTGGTACTACAACCACTAGACAGAGAAAAGCTGTGAAATTTATCAAACTCAAAGTCCAACAAGTCAAGAACGGAAACGTCATCCGCTTGTGCAAACTTTAGAACAGTAGAGTCCTTCACTTTTGTGAGCATATTTATATTAGATAACGAAAAAAGCACGGCCCTGTGGTCTGAGATACCATCAACAACTTCATACTCATAATTATTTCCAAATTCGCCATTCACAAACACAAGATCTAAAATTGATTTCGAGTCACCTTGTACTCTAGTAAATTCATTTACAACTTGACAAAAACCAAAAAGTAAAGGCAATGTCCAGAAGTTCGTGGTTGTGCATACTGTGAACAGCACCGGCCGAAAAATTAGGCCAATCGATATTAGGTAGGTTAAAATCTCCGCACAGGATTACTTTTGTGTTCGACTGGACATGTTTTGTTAAATAGTCTCTAACATTCTGTAAGACAGAGAGAGGTGCATTTGGAGGTCTGTATACCGCCCCGAACATATATGAATTGTTATGAAAATGTGCTTTACAAAAGATTCCTTCCACATCAAGAATATCCTCCATTCTCAAAAGCTTAACAGATTTGTCATAAAGGACTGCAACCCCCCCTCCTCTCCCGTCTCTATCTTTGCGAAAAACATTATAATTCGGCGGAAGAAATTCACTGTCAAAAATATTTTCATTCAGCCATGTTTCAGTTAAAACTACAATTTTTGGACAATATAAGGAAATTAAATGCTCAAGCTCTAACACCTTATTTACAACACTCCGACAGTTGACATTTATAATTCCGAGAACCTCCGGCGTAGGGCCACGACGTCAATCTCTGATTTCGTTTTGTTGTTCTAGCACTCTTTTAGTTGACTGATCCCATGTATACACCTTTCCGTTTACGACTGCCTTATCGTAGATCAGTTTAACTTTTTCTTTATTTGCTCTGTTTACAGCAGTACTCCCCCAAAGATGCCTACGAATTTCACGAACCCTAAGCGAAAAGTCCTCGGTCACAAATATCTTTGAACCCTTCAGTTTACGGCAGTTTTTTAATACAGATAACTTTTCTCGGAAATCGATCAGTTTCAAGATGACAGGCCGGGCCTTATCTGCTACCTTCCTTCCCAATCTGTGGCATCGTTCAACCCCTGTTATCGAAATTCCAAGCCTATCTCGAAACACACCATTAATCAGTTGGTCATGCAAGCTATCTGTAGATTCATCTGGCAGTTCTTCCATGCCATGAATGATGAGGTTGTTTCTACGGCCTCGGTTCTCTAGGTCGTCTATTTTACCTTGCAGAAAAATAACATGCCTTTCCAAATGAGAAGTTTGTGTCTCGCACCTAACCATCTTCTCTTTTAACTCTTTCAATGTTCCCAGAGTTGTTTCAAATGTTTCTAGACGCTTTTCGAAAGATGACATTTTTTGTTCCATGCTTGTCTGAGCAACCTTAACCTCCTGTATTCCTTTCGCAATTTCTTTCTGACCTGTAATAAGCTGTAAAATTAGCTGTGTGTCTGATGAAGCAGGGTTTGTATCAGATGGGCCAGGGTTTGTTTCCACATCACCACAAAGTTCTAATAGGTTTACAACAGCATGAACACAATCTATTAACAACTGTTTACATCTCTGCGGGCAAGGCAGCAGCACAAGAAATGGATCATTGCTACGATAATTCCAAGCAGGATACGCAGGACTAACCTGTATAGCAAAGAAGACGTGCGTGCTTAGCATCGTTGACGGTGTACTGCCACCTTGCCCACTGACGAACCAGGACGATGCATATTTGATGCATATTTGATCCTTGCTAGAGTTCCGCCCTTTCAAGCGAGAAGAGACATTTCTACCTCATGCCATGCTGGCTGTCGCACGTCTTCTACAGTGCTCACTGACAAGGTTAAAACGGCAGGGCTTGTCTTTCGGATGCACGGTCGTCCCCCGTGCTTCCGTCGCCTTCCACCGTGCTTTGGCTGCGCTTCCACGCTCGAGACTTACGAGACGACGAAGTATTACCGAAGGTAGGAAGTTCGCGCTGAACGCTGGGAACAAAAAGACCCCCCCCCCCCCTTCCCCCCCCCTCCTCCCCCCCCCCCCCCCCTTTGCCGCTGTCATCCTGTTAGTGACCACATCAGTCGGTGGACGTATTTCCAAACAGGCGCAATATCGTGGAATCGAAACGATTTTTCTACTTTCGATAAATACTACATTGAATCACTCCCCAACGTTAATACCTGAAGAAACTTGCCCTAGTTTTTCTTTCTAGGCAATGAAGGTCGCCAAAATAATTCGAGGAATATGAGCATCGTTGGTCCCCTCAACTTGGAGCCAGAATAAGCGGCCAGGAGAACTGGTGACTATCCTATGCCGTCAACGTTAATCACAGCCACGAGCTGGGGTCGGCAAAGTAGAAAACGCGTGCTGAGCTCCAGGCATTGTCAGAAATCGGCTATTCTCATCACAGCAGTGGTTGGACACACGCCACTACCCTAGTGTCCGCCGAGGCCTTGATTGTTACGAGCCCAAGTCGAGTGCTCACGCAGTTCTCGTGTCCAATCCATGAGCCGCACTCGACTGTCGTCATTGGTGTGGTTTCGATCCCACAATTACGTCATCAAGCTTTCCGAAGGCAAGACTGAAACAAATAGTGCTCTTCAATTTTCGAAATTTCACCGCGACCAAGAAGCTTCTGAATCAGTGGCGGTGTGTGCGAGCGTACTTGGGCCAGACTAGAACCAGTACGCCTCTGCAAACTTAGAAACATTCCAACCCAATGTCGTTTCATGACCCGCTTAAGACGGCGTCAGACTGCTTATGCGTCATACAAAAAACAGTCTACATACAGAATCGAACGCGAGTAACCGCGAGATCTGTGCTTCGAATGCCCCATGGCAATGAATTCAAGAATGGCGAAAGAAATCCCTGAAGAAGGGGAACAAGGGGGACAAAGGACAAACACAAATCTCCAACCACAGCTCCGCTGTAAATGGGGAGGTCCCGGGTTTGACACCCGGACCAGGCGGATTTTTTTGGTCGCGCACCGCCACCTAGCTGTGTTTGGAAATTTGTGTTTGTCCTTCCTTCCCCTTGTTCCCCTTCTCCAGAGATTACTTACGCCTTTCTTGTTCAGCTCGCTAGCACATTTGAATTTAATTGCATAATAAAGAATTCAAGAAGAAACTTGGCACGCGGCATTCGAACCACGGATATTGCGGTGACTCATATTTGTAGACTGTCTTTTGTATGATGTATAAGCAGTGTGACCCCGGCCTTAGAGGCAAATTAATTCTCAGCAGTAGTAGGATGCAAAATCATATGCTTAAATTTTCTTATCAACATGTGCTACTTTATGAAAAAAAAAATTCAAGAAATAGATTGTGCGTCACATATTTTGCCTCATGTACAAAGCCCGGTTGTAAGGACCAACACATTTGGCACGCCTTGCATAATTCGAATTTCAAACGTACATACCTGAAATTGGGCACGCTAGCTTAGCTTTGTAACAAGTTTTTTTTTTCTTCTTTTTATTGCTGAAGCCAGAGGTGGTACAATTTTAAAGATAGAGTAAAAACTGCTGCACGGCATTTCCTATGCCTTATACCGGATGTTGGTCGTCTGGACACTGGTTTGTGAGCTTGCTGTCAGGTTGTTATTGCTCATATATGATTAGTTATCGCAATTATCTTGCTCATTGACAGCCTCTAACAATGGTTCTTAGCGTTTTTTGCGCTCATCAAGCCACTCTGGAGCAATATCAAAACCAGTGTGCAGGCGAAAAACAGGCTGTTGTAGGACATAGGAAGCACATGGCCTCCGATTTTGCTATATTTCATTATTTCATTACCTCAAAGCAGAGCTCTAAAAAATAGACAAAAAACGTGTTGCGAAAATACGTTCGTGTGTGCAATTTCAGGTATGCGCGTTTGTAAATCGAATTTTGCAAGGCGTGCCAAATATGGTGGTCCTTACGGCCGCACCCTGTATGTGCCACCATTGCCAGCTTATATATATATATATATATATATATAGACACATTAGTATAGTTAAAGAAAAGAAGAGAGAGAGAGAGGGAAACCTTTATTCACACCACCCATGTCCGGGCAGTGTAAAGTTGGAGCACATGGAGGCCGTAAGCAAAATGTGGCGGAAAAGGAATTGCAATAGCTCAATCAATAAACCTATAAACTAGATATTAAACGACAAATAGCTACTGACATTCACTGCTGCTGAGGGTGGGATGATGGCAAGTTACGATGAATCTTTCCTGTGCGTTCGTTGCATATTACCAAGATCGTCATTGATCGCAGGCGATAAGAGGAATTTCGTTCTGAGCACACGCTGTGAATATTACTAGCACACCGTTGTGCCACCTACTTCGGGTAAACAAGTTTAATCAACAGCGATTTAGATATCATGTGATCTATTGCTGCGGTATGACATGTCCGTGTGCCGAGACGCGCGCACGCTCATCTGAACTCTGCGCACCACCTGGTTTGAGGCTGGCTCTTCATTGGACCCGGCGTTCTGTAGCTCAGGTTGTAGTCCATCGTATCGAGAAAAAAAGATACGGACCAGCATAAGGTACAGACAGACATACCAGTTCATCGTATGTGGTGGGATGAAGCACAGTGTATTATTCAAAAATAATAACGCTGACAATACGTCTATCTTTTTTCCTGTCTGCGGTTTCTGCATTTCGCGGACCCCCATTCGCGACGTCAGAGAAGTGAACGCCACCCAGAGGAAAAAACGTGAAGTACAGAAGTTGGGAGCCACCGCCTGTCCAAGATATGCGAAAACTGGAGTGGTTTGGCGATCGAAATACCAATCAGAGGAAAGAGAATTAAGTGGACAGAGCCTGTCCTCTTTACACTCTATTCTCCTCGTCCTTTTTGCGCCATTTAATTTTGTACCAAATATGCACCAACTAGCCCAGCAACTACTCGATTTAATGGATGTCGTTCGAGTTGCGAACAGTCTCCCACCTCTAAAAGTAAGGCTCTGTCAGACTCATCCTACTGCCCGTCTTCTAGAATAACGACCCCGTCACCTTCGAGTTACAAAGACACACAAAGAAAGACATTCTAAGAGGCAGCGATAGACGTATACGACATTCATTTTCACACGTAGGAGGACAAGTCTCGAAAAGTAACACATGCCGAGTCATCAACGAGCGAGAAACGAGACACGCCGAGCAAGAAGGAACGCACACCAAAGCCCCGGGTCCACGGGGGGCTTCAAAACGTGCTCGGAGGACCATTTTCTTCGAGGACGAAAAGAGAGGCGCTCTCGCCCCCCCCCCCCCCCCCCCCCCCCCCCCCTTTCAGATTTCTTCGGGACAAACTGGCGGCGGGACAGCACGCCCCGTGGCCACCCTGGCGCCGCAGACATCGATTTCTTGTGGCGCCGGGGAAGGACGCCCGCTCCCGCAGTCAGCGGGATTTTCTCTCCCACTTGCTTCTCTGACGTGGGCCCCGAAGTGTTTCAACCCCTCGGAGAAACAGTTTTCTTCGCACCTCCCCCCACTCCCTTGTTTTTCCACACACACACAAACAGACACACGCGCCAGAGGGGGAAGAAATAACGCGGCTGTGAGAACAGAGTTCGGCCAAGCACGCTTGTGTGGCACAGTGCATGAGCATGGAAAGACGGAGGTTGCCTTTTGGCCGAATTGGTTTTCACCAGCCTGCAATACGATTCAATTATTTTAAACAAACCGATTTAACCGAATCAATGTCTTTTAGATATGAACTGGAGGATTGAGGAGGGAACTGGTCCAACAGCACCTTGAATAATCCAAGCTTGTCTCCTCTCTCTTCCCGTGACGCAATCACACTCCGATGGCGCTCATTGTCTGAGCCCGAGCACAATCAGAACGCTGACTTTGTGGTCGTGTCCAGTCTGTGTCAGGGCTCGATCTCACTAGAATGACGTCGACACGCTAGTACACGGTCTTTGAATATTCATGGCTGGTCATTTTTAAGGACGGCGAAATCATTTCTGTCATTGGGATCTGTGCCGTCGAATGCCACGGTGTGTTTAATCTCATGACTGGCACGGCGATGTAGAGCACAAAGAACTAAACTCGAACAAGCAATTAACGTTCCTTTTAAAATTCTTAACAGCTCAACGAGTACAATAAACTTACTAGTTTAATGGAGTCTGCATATGTGACTCCGTTATTACGGAGTTACAGGCGTTATTACACGATGTTGGACACCAAACTCAGTCATGTGATATTGCTGCGCCATTTGCGCCAAACTGCCCTAAAGTGATTACCCTGCTATGTCATGCTACATTTCTCGACAGAAGGCGATGCATTTACGCCAACGTCGCGCCAAACGTAATTTCACTTTATTCAAAATATAATAGGACCCGTTACACTGCTGGATCGTTTCTGTAGGCTTGTCTGAATTTCACTACTCAATTTGATCTTTGTATCAAACACTGACAGTACTCAGAAATCGCACAATATACTAAAATTTGTAGTTTTTTTGGTGGGTCAGGTAGCTTCGTTGAAGGCGCTTCACACCACCCATTGAAGCACTGCAGTGAAGCAAAAACCGCGAAGTAGGCATCGCGATTTTATGTATCTTGCTTCGCCGCAGCGCAGCCACGAATTAGGGAGAAATCGCTTCTCCAGACCAAGGAAGTAATTGTGTTGTATACATGTTTATACAGACGGAAGTTAGTCAGCCTCAATGGGCGATTTGTCTCTCAGCTGTAGATGAGAGATTAGTTCAGTACAACCGCTGCCTGGGTCCTTAAAGTGCACCACTCAGTAATGATACTCGACCGCACGCCGGTAGGATGCTCATCCAGATAGAGACGTGCCAACAATGCATAACGCGGCGTTACGCTACCATGAGGCGCTTTGAATTTCGGAATAAGTCTATTGAACCCAGGATCCATGGGTTCTGCAGCGCGAGCTGCGCTGCGTTACCATACTCGTAAGTGTAAATGTAACAACTCGACCCTGCTATGAAACACTACGCGACGCCGCCTTGTTTTTCTGGTGTTTTCTTTCTGTTTTTAGTAATGCATCGAAACTAAATATATCCAATCGGAGGTGTTCTAGAAGCACACGACGCTGCGTGGGAAGGCGGCACGACGCTTGCTGGCGCGCTGTACGTGCTCGTTGTTCACTCAGAATTCCTCTCACTGTTTGTCTGGTTACGTGCATGTGTAAAGTTCCTTGTTTATGGGCTTTAGAAACACGGTATCATCATATGAGAGCGTCAAGAGTTACGCTTAAATATAAAACTGGCCCTTTTCATCATCCATACGTGGTCTTCAAAGGAAATATACGAAAATTTGCAAATGAATGAACCGTACTTGATTGAATGGAACAAAGGTTACGAAGCCGCCGAAAAACCAAATCTTTGTTGGAGCCGGGATTCGAACTCTGGGTCTCCCAATATTCGGTAGAGTATACTAGCCCACTACACTTATCTGCATAGTTTCGAATATTTTCGAATGGTAGACCGCGATATCATAATGCTGTTTTGTTCGAAATTTAGCAAGGCTACTTGTGTATTGTGAGAAGATCCATATGCACTTCTCTGTCAGCTTAATAATATTTTTCTAATGTCAACTCTCTGGTTTAGTTATTACGTTCAGATAGGTTTCATCTGTACGTTGTCACAATGAACGGAGTAAATTAAAACTCAATTAACTGAAGGAGTGGATGCAACCTTTAGAATCGCCTTAAAGTACCTCTTCAGCCTAAAAATAGCGATCGTAGGGTTTCATGCCTCTTGCAAATTTACGTATCTTCAATTACGCTGCTAAATGATCAAACAGAAATAAATAAATTTCATTATAAAATTAACTCGAGAAGCTTATATTTTGATGCACACATTTTTGTTTCGTCACTCGACGTGACAAGATGCTACAGCCTTTCATCGTATCGTCACGGTTTTTTCGGTTCCCCCCTTACCAACATCGAACCGCTTTCCTGAGACACACGAGATGTATGTCGGATAAACGGGCAGATGTCTCAACGATCGGCTGTGAGAGCATCATAACAACACGAACAAGACTGTCTCTGTCCTTCTAGAGAATCACTGCTGAGACTGGGGTTGTCACGCCCAGTTCTCAAAATACACTGGATTGGCGCGGAGTGGCGAACCTCTAATTAAAGAAATTATTGAGGCAGAGAAGACCTCGCGACTCGATGACTAGCGTATCAGCGCTAGTCTTCTAGTCATCAGTATCAGCGCTAGTCATCGCTCTTCCTTTATTCGCCGAGAGAGAGATTGAGAGAGAGATGAAACTTTATTAGGCCCAAAGAATATGAGCAGGGGGCCTCAGTCCAGGCCCCCTCTTTATTCGCCGAAGAATTATACACTTGGCGAAGTAGTCACTGTACAAGGAGCGCCGAGTTCCAGGTTTTTTTTATTTTTTTATTATTATTATGGTCCCGCTTTTTGCCAATAACTAGAAGGAATGTGTAAGTCAGCGCTGTGTTTGCCCCTTTATGTGTCCTTTCCTTTTGTCCTTGATTGTCACGCTCTGTTGCTGCTAATATGTACCCGAGGTGCGTTGAGCGCCGTAACGCGATTGACGCGATAACAAAAAGCGGGACGGCGGGAATGGAAGCAATGCATGGATGGCGAGGAGGGCGGAGAGAATCGGCATCCTGATCCTCTTATGTCACGGCTCGTTCATTGAGTGAGTTGCAATACGGAAATTTTCGGATGCGGTTTACATGCCTCATTAATGCGCATTAACTGGCTCATGGAGCGCAGCCGGCGTTGTCTGTAGCCGCGAAAAACGGCACCTGAATTCCGTATGAGCGAAACGGCACCTGAATTCCGACTCAGCAAAACGAGCAAGGAATTCCCATGGGCTGCGACACGTCATAGTTCCAAGGAACGCCGCCCCACACAGAAGCCCTCTCCCTGGCGCTGCTGCCCGCTGCAATAAAAAGGAGAGGGCGTCGCGCGCGCGGCTGTCCCCCTCTTTTCTTTCTCGTGTCACGTGTCAGGCTTGGGTGGAGGCCCGGAGAGAAGGGGGAGGGTGATCGGGAAATTTCCGCTCCTTCTTCTTGTGCACTACTAAATCATGTGTTCTACGCTCTGGTTTCTTATCTCGCTGCCCGGCCGGGCTCTGCGCATATGTTAGCCAATAATGCAGTGAAAACAAAAACCTGAAAAACAAGGTTGTATAAAACGAAACATAATAACATCAAAAACACGTTTACTTTCTAATGAGTGTGCGAATTGAGTAATGATGGCAGTGTGTAAAGAATTGATTGAATACCGTAATTTGTACGTGCAAAGGGTATATTGCACATTTCACTGTGACGTGTGTTATAGCTGCTAGTGTTTCTTTTTAATTTCGATAATTGCTCAATAAAATTGTTATTTTGTTTTTTCCCGCATAGTATCTCTTGAGCAGCAAGTCATTATATAAAAACTATAAAGCACAAACATTAAGACACTTAAAAAGTCGTTCTTTGTGAGCATCGTAGGCTGAACTAGAGATAGCGCGAACGGCTTTTTATATGAACGGCTTCTTATTATGGGTTTATATGAAACTAACGACCCCCAGTTTAGGTTGGAGAGGCCCTTTAAAACCGGATTATTTCTAAGGCTTATTTATCGTTCCTATCCTGATTTTCGTTATCGTGAAGTCTTAGGTATCAATTGTCATTGTTGCTAATAATAAAATAACAAAAGCTTTTTTTTTAAGTATTGTAGTTTTATTACAACCTTTGTGGACCTCAATAAAACATCAACATGGGTGCTCCATATTATTCTGTTTTACATGATTTCCGTGGAATATACAACATTAGCAGCACTTCATACTATATATTTCGCCAGCCGGCATATTATTTTCGTGCCTGGTGCTCCTGCAAACAAAAGCTAGCCGTGTATATCAGGTAATCAAACCCGCCGTGTTCTTCGTGATTCTAATAAGGCGTTGCGCAGGATGGGAAGGCAAAGCAGACGTCAATGTTTTTTGATGGACAGACCAACACATTAAAACCTTAACCTCCAATATTTAGAGCGGTAGTAATGAAAATCAAGTGTAAACTTATGGTCCAAACGTTTCTTTTCCTGCTCCGATATAAACTTTTAGCTGCACCAGAAAAGGTGCTCCAAAATGACTCAGACTGATCACATCACTGCAAACGTTTTGTGTAATACGCGAGAAAGCGCCGATGGCATCTTCAAGCTAATTGTATCGCACCGTGTGACTATCGAAATCTTTCGCTGCGAAAGCTAAGCAGGAGAAGGAATGCGCCGAAATTATTTGAGGGTGTACAAAACCACACCATTTGTTTACCATGGCAAGTTCGTGTTTCTTTGTGACAATTAGGCAATAGAAATAGTGAGATTGATATTAATGTGTTCAAGGCATTACAAAACAAACTACCGCTACAGTCTACATTTTTCTACGAGGTGATTATTATAGCAAATTGTGACTACCTGCTGCGCGAGCACGAAGGACCGATGAGAGGCCCAGTGTCTTTTGAATTCTGCTTAACCGTTTCTAATTTTTGTTATCTCATAAATTTTTTTCTCGATAAATTGATCGCATCAACTTAAACGTTTCGTAACATTAGTGCAGCTATCCCACACAACCGTGACTCTTAGCTCTTTATGGCCGCCGTCTTGTTCTTTCCTGGGACGCCGTTCTCTGATCCGTAGACTATACCGGCGGAGACATCTACCCGAAGTGGAACAGCAGCCACGTTTCCTCCATTTCTGCAGCAAGTGCGAGCTGTAAATCGGCTCGTTAGAGGGACCCCAAGGGGTCATCCTCGGAACGGCGGCAGGAGTGGTCCGGGAGAAGTCGTAACCCTGACATGTCGCGGGAAAGCGCGTCGGCCATGGCGTCTCCGGGCGGCCCAGTTGACACAGGTTTCCTCTTGCGTCGCCCGTCAAGGACCTGAAAGAGCCAATTAAGATGGCGAGGGAAAGAGGAGAGAGGCTCGGAAGCAAGGATACATACGCACCGGTCTCTTTGTTGATCTTGCGCCCTTGGTTTTAGGCGGTAGAGTGAGTCACGCTGTGACGAACAGAATTTTTGCTAATATTTTATGCTGTACCTACTGTGCACCAATCTGCGTCCTTTTATTAGAAACGAAAAAACAAAAACAACAACGACAGAAATATATTTTTTTGCTTAGCGAGAAATATGCATATTGGCAAATCGAAAATTGAGGATTGACAGAGTAAGATATTTAAGTTACGACCTTTTTACCGAGACGCAGGGAAATGAAACACATTCACATTCAAAATAGTTTTTGTCGTTAAGTACAATTTATAGTATAAAAGGTCTAGCTCAATCAGAGATTTGTAAAACGACAGACTATGTACCGCAAAACTTAAGTTCCACCTGCTGTCTGCTGAACTCAGGTTGGTCGTCAGAAACATTTTTTTTTGAGCTGCAATTGTTTTGTTTTTTTTTTTAATTTTAATTCTCTGCATGTACTTTAGATTGACACAACCAGAATTAAAACAGTGAGCACCGAAGATAAGAGTGTAAATAGGGACGTTTAGCAAACTGCTGCCGAGTTCGGCGTACCGCACTACCGGAGCCTTTGAAGCATGCTTTTAAGCACGCGCCCGGCGGTCACGGTACCACCAGGGCGCGCGCCTAAAAGCATGCTTCAAAGGCTCCGGTAGTGCGGTACGCGGAGCACGGCAACGGTTTGCTAAAGATCCCTAATATCCTGTATTCCGACAACTCGTCTTTCCTACAACGCTTCACCCGGCAGTTTTTTTTTTTTTTTTTTTTTTTGATAGCTAATAAAATACTCCATGTCTCTGCCGCGTTCCAGCTGTGCATGCAGAAAAGTCGACAAAAATTTGCCGGCTGCGCGATCGTTAAATTGGCGAAGACTTGAACATGGGAAGCAGAAACAAGACAAAGGAAACGGAAAAGAGAACAGAAATGGGGAGGGATAAAGGTAGCATAGAAGAAACAAAATGACGGATGTTTATTTCTTTTGTCAGTTGGAAAATACCAAATCAAGATGGTGGGTGGGTTCCAAGAAACTAAAAAGGAAAAAAGAAAAGATAACGAGACAAGTCTCCGTTTCTTGTTTTTGATTGTTTATTCGCGGAGCGCACCGTTCGAGCGACGTGCAGCGGAAGCTACGACCTATCTCAGCCAATCCGATACCACGTGTGCGTCACATGACCACATGACCATGCGATCCATCCGATTGAATGGGTTGCCCCGTACCGTCCGCCGCGGACTGTCGTCATAAGAAACGGAGCACAGCCTCGTCCCTTTCACTCTCGCTCAGAAAAGTGCACCCGGGGAAAGGATGTGTCTAAAAGAAAGAAAGAGAGAGAGAGGGCAACGGGAGAGAAGGAAAGTTGCCGGAGTTTGCCGTGGATGGGAGGGAAGAGGGGGGGGGGGGGGGAAGAGCAGGAGCACAGCAGTGGGCATCCCGGATGCAGAATGATCCCGCGAAAGGCCCCCGCTTCTCTCACTCGGTGTTTCGGTCGTGGTCCGGACCGTGGCTTCGGCTTTCGAGCTCCGCCGCGAGTCGTCTTGACTCTGTTTTGACAGACGCGGTCAGAGCACGGACGCGTGGACGTTCCGGGAGACGAGGTGAGTTTAAATTTCTACTCTGTCCTATCGTGGTTAAAAGACTGCTTAAAATGTTTCGTTAAATGTAGCCCGAATACTTGCGCGTTCATATCTAAAGCACTCTGATAAACATTAGTTTGCAATTCATTTCGAAGGCAGTCGTTGCATCTCGCTCGGCATTACGCAAGTGAGAAGCGCGAAATTCTCTTCTTATATATAGATCTATGATCTGCGTGCTGAGGCTGCGGTCGAATTTGTGAATAATATAAAAATGCTTCCCTCGTTTTGAGTATTTTAAATTTTATGAAAGCTCCCCAATTTTGTTTGTTCTAACAAATGAACCGCAGCCAAAAAGTCTGGGTTAAGATATTTAGCAAGGAAACATGCAGCTATGTTTATCCAATTACCTTAAAAATGTTAAAATATCTTGAAACCCGTTCCAGTCTCCGTTTCAGGCCTCAGTCTTGTCGTTTTTTTTTTTTTGTGCTTCTTTTTTCCCTTAAGTATCAAAACCATGACTCGAAATATCATAGCAAGAACGTCTAAAATATTCTAAAAGCTTTTTTATTGGTATCAAAACACATACTTCGCTTTCAAGATGTATACGCAGGTGTACGTAGTCATAAACACCCTCAAGCTTCTCATAATTCACAAAATTTGTGGCGTTGTTGTTTTTCTTCCGGCCGATGCAAAGGACACAAATATGCATTCAGAGAGGGAACATAGATGGACGTACATACATGAAGGTCTGATCTGTCGGTCCGTTCATGTTTTCTTTCTAAGTAAATGTATCGTTTAACCACGCCGGTCATTCCGACTAATGCAGAGCAAGTCGCCCTCTTTTTATGGGAACGTTTAAGGTTGGCGATGTGACTTTTAAGTAATTCGACCGTTCAGATAGCACCATTTGTAACAAAAAATGATATAGTACGAAGACAAAGGCTCATCGTGAGCCGAAAGTTGTATTAGAAAACCATTAGCACCCAAGGAAGTATACCAAACAAAAAAAGACACGCATAATCAAGCAGAAAATACGTGAACTTCGTATCTGCAGTGGCTAAATAAACAATATGAATGGTATTATTCCTTCACAAGAAAAACTCAATTTACAAAAGCAAGTTGGTTATCGAAACAAATACCCGTATATAATACACGTAATTAAAGTCGGTGTTCGTCTGCTAAGAGCATGCGCGGACAAGTAATAATTGCCTGCCAGACGCTCGGCAACAAGAGAAACAATTGCCGTCCACTCGGCTACACAAGATAAACAGTCAACGAGGGTAAATGTCAGAGCCAGGTGCCCAGACTTAAGTACCTGGGCGAAAATCCTCAGACCCAGCATTTTGAGTGACGAAGTCAACAAAAAATAACCAGGCTGTGACTGTGTTAAAAACAAAGCAAATGAAAAAAGAAAGGCATGTACGCTGTACATGACATTTCGTGGATTCTATCAAGCTTTGAAACGTCTTCACAATTTTGTTGATGTTCCAAGGTGTACGTTTTTTGCAGTGTCGAGTGCATACAAACGGGCGCGTGTTCATTTCTTTAGAAGAGCTTCCATCTTGAGACTAATGGAAAGTCAAGGGCACAGTGCCGCTGCTCATTAAAGTACACACTAACTGCGCGCTACCTAAATGAAGAAAAGCGCGGGCGGAGAAGAACAAGTAGAGGACTGTGATTAACGAAGAAAGGGTAAACGCACAGGCGAGCTGGTGAAGAACTTCCATCGCAAACCGGAAACACGGCAAAAAAAAAAAAAAAAAACGGACAAAACAACAAGAAGTTTGTGTATGTACTGTATTGGTGTGATTGGTTGTATTTCCGCGCACCCGAAAGTAAGTTTTAATGCCGCATAAAATAAAATTTTACTGAGCTTCCAAAGACAAAAAAACCCGCCACCTGTGCACAACCACCGATTTTCCGGTTCATTGCTATCTCCTCACAAAAATAAGTAAAAACTATAAACGTCGGCCTCTCTGACGATTATTCCTTAGGACAGCCGACTGTCGGCTTCTGGTATGCAAGAATAATTTTGAATTTTTATATACGCATATAAAGCTTGTAGATATGTCTCTATGTCACTTTTTATAACAAAAATAACTTGTGTGACGTCAGAAGTCTGTATATAAAACCGCGTTCTTATTCTCAAAAAAAAATTATTTTGAATTAGTGCTGTGTAGAATAATTTAATTTTCTGGAATTAGTAAAAAATAAGGGGAAAAAAAGAAAATTGTTGTCACCTTCAGATTTGCTACCGATACTTCTTGGCACAATCATCTGATTATTTAAAGAGAAATGCTTCAAGCACTAATTTTCAGACGTTTTTTTTTTAATGGATTAATAAAACCTTCATGGAAAATTGCCTTTTTTTCGACATGCTCGCTGATATGCTCATAATATTGGCAAGTGTACACAACCGTAAATAGCTTTCACTTCGAGCTAACAAAAAAATCATGTAGAAAAGTACAAATTAGTGGGTGTATGGATAAATGAGGGAATAGAGTATCTAAAAGGACATGAAGATATTGCAATAAAGAAGGGGAAACGAGAGTCAGCTATTATGGAACACAGGGCACTCTGGAACTATATAAGATATAAGGCTTAGAGATATAGCAAAGGACTGTGGGTAGGTTGGCATTCGGGTCACATGGGACTACACCAAATGAGGGAGTACGATGGCATATGGGTTCGGCATCTTTCGAGAGTAGAGAAACGATCAGTAAAGTAAACTTTGAACAAAGACTAGCTGAAATTGAGGATACACCTGTGGGCAGGAAAAGTGTACAAGTATCTATATATGAAATGTATAAACACTAAGTGGACAAACCGAACCCGCAAGTTGAAGTATAAATACATTGAACGAGATGGAGCCATTAGAGCATGTCAGTAGAAAGTAGGGTAAAGGGAACAGTATAAATTGTGGGAAGAGAGAATCCAGGAAAATCTGCTTTAACAATAAACAGGGCGCAAAAGCAAGACATAAGGAAGGAACAGTTGTATGATAATTCATTGGGGAGCTCATTGCTGTTTGCAGCTAGTACGGGGGTGCGAAGTACAAAAACATACAGGGCTAAATTCCAGGAAATAGACACTCTATGCGACGTATGCAACCGGGAAAGGGAAACTATAGAACATGTCATTTTTAGGTGCACTGGGCTTCGTCCCACCCTGTTAGGGTGTATGACAACAGATTTGGAGGGGGCACTGGGATTCGGAGACATGAATGAACGAATGGATAGGGAAAGAATTGTGGTAACTAAGAGGAGATTGGAAGATTGGTGGAAAGAAAGCTAGGGAGGGGTGAAAATACAGATAAAAATAAGCAATGGGAACACTTAGAACAAAATTCATACAAATTTAGAAAAGAAGGAATGACGAAATTTTAGGCTAGGTAGGGCAAGCTACCGCCCGTTACAAAGGTTATGACCATTACCTCCATTCATCTATCCAATAAGAGTGGTTACTGTTCTACTTTGACAATTTATTTACCTTTCTTTAACGGCGCCGACATCTCTGAAGCATGAGAATTTAGTGCAATAAAGTGGTCCGCACTCTTTCTTATACGGAGCATCAGAACTGAAATATATCGTACACCGGCGCCTCCGTGTGTCATTGAAAGTCCCATGCATCCCATCACACTAAACATCTTACTGATGCACAGTTAATCTACTTCTCTCGACAGCATTGACCAGTCGGCAAGCACCACTACCATTACTGCTACTGCTCTTAGTAAATATGGTCTTTTCTGAGTTTATATAAGACCGATACTGTAAAACCCTTAATGTTCGCGAGCCCTCAATTTTCGCGAATTTCACGAATTGAAGAATTCGCGAAATTTAAGGGCGCGCGAAAATTTCGGTTCTTAAGATTTTCAATGCAGCGGTCTGGAATTCGCGAAATTTAGTGGTCGCGATTATGTCATCTGTAACCGATTCGCGAAAATAAAGGGTTTTACAGTAGTTTTTTTATTCCACCTTAAATGACTGTGAAAATCGAAATCAAAACTTCCGATGGAGGAATAAAAAAAACCAACCTGGCTTTAGAATAGTGTTATTACCTTTATGGAAGAGTACTATATCTAGGGTTCTGCGTTTTCGGTTTCTATTTTTTCAAAATTCGGCGTACTTTTTTCGGTGTTTATTTTAAAATTCAATTTTCGTTTTTTTTCGGCGTATATTTATGACCACAAAAGTTTATCGGCTTTTTTCGATGAATATAAAATAAACACCAACGGACACCGGATCGGATGATCCTTGTAGCTCTGATATTTGTGATCACTCAAAAAATAACGCCACAGGTATACATTGAAAAAGAAATGGACACTTTATTTGGCAAATATGGGCAGCTCTAAAAGAAACAAGGAAAAACCTGAGAAGCACGAACAAGTCAGATATGAAGCCTATGCCCGAAAAACATAGAACTTCACCTTCTGTACATCAGGATTACGTTATCTTATAATAGTACACCCAGATGTACGTTTCCAGGTTCTCCTCATTGATCCGCACTCTTTCTTTCCTGTTAATATGACCCTGAGCTTCGGGAATGCCCTCTCAACGCTAACACTGGACACTGGCAGGCTGAGGAGATGAAGCGCTGCCTGAGCCAAAATCAGCCAATCAACCAATTGTGACCGCCGAAAGAGAGACGGTGCGACTTTGTGAAGCTCAACACAGCATGCAGAGCTTGCATCAAGTCAGTCTTCCTTACAACGAGTTCGAGAACACGCTCGTACATGGCGAAGTTATGGGGCATTTCGGACTTCACGTTCCGATCGATGATGCGCGCATTATTCCAAAACGTCGAGATGGCATCCGTGTATCCCATACATTCGGACACGTTTCGATAGACACTGTCGTTCCACGTTTTCGCCACGGCTCTGCGGTACGACTGGAAGGTCAAAGTGACCTTTTCCAGTTAAAACTGAATTTTAGGAAATTGATTCGACGTACTTTTTTCGGTTTTAATAAAAAATGCCGAACCTAAAAACTGACCTTTTTCGGTTAAAACCGAATTTCCGAAAATGAATTCGGCGTACTTTTATCGGTTTTTATCGGTTTAAACCGAAAACTCCGAACCCTAACTATATCGTTGCGCGACATACACTAGAAAAGTCTATAAAATCTATAAAATTTCAGAGGATAAGCCAGTAGCTTTCATGAAGACTTAATTTATTACTTTCCGAGGCGCCATGTGTCGCATCGTGAGTTGGAGATCCAGTCACGGATTTGAAATATCGACACTGAAGAGGGATCCGCAAAGCTTTGCACCGTGTATGGAATGAATC